>NC_061509.1:179922274-180077941 GCF_022539505.1 Lolium rigidum
TGTTTCTTTCCTAAAACACAAAAAGACCAAAAATATTTCTGTTATTTCTCTTCATAATTTGTTTGCTTTGGTTTCTTGCATTGGTTTCGCTTTATTTGCTATTGCTAGTTTGCTATAAGAAAATCCAAAAAGATTTTGCTTTATTTAGAGGCATAAGCAAGTAAGGCAAGACCAACCTCAACAATATGACGGTATTTTCTTTCAGCTGAACCATTTTGCTGATGAGAATGAGGACAAGAAAGATGATGTGTGATGCCAACCTTCTGAAAGAAACCATTTAACTTTTCATACTCACCACCCCAATCAGTTTGCATAGTAACAATTTTCCTATCAAACTTGCGTTCAACATATTGTTGGTAATTGAGAAAAGCTTGATACACATCAGAACGCTTTTTAAGCAAATATATCCATGTAAATTTACTAAAATCATCGATGAAGCTTACATAATAGGCATGTTTTCCCACGTAAAAGAGGAGCGGGGCCCCATACATCAGAGAACACTTGCTCTAAAGGAGCAGTAGAAACACTAGTGGATATGGGATATGGTAGCTGATGACTCTTGGCTAATTGACAAGAATCACAAACATATGGAGTGCTTTCTGGGGTGTAAGTTATTTTATTCTTCCTAAGAACTTGTTGAACTATAAAAGAGGATGGATGACCTAAACGACGATGCCATGTAGAGGATGACGGCTTTATCGCAGTGTAGGCGAGCTTGGAGGTCTCATGGAACATGGGCAGCAAAGGATAGAGACCATCGTAGCAGGGACCCCTAAACAGAGTTCTTTGTGTCTTTATGTCCTTGATCAAGAAAAAGAAAGGGTGAAACTCAATAAAAACATGGTTATTAAGAGTGAATTTATGAACAGAGAGAAGATTCTTTGATGCACTAGGAACATGAAGAACATTTTTAAGATGAAAGGAACCAAGAGGATGTGTAAATTTTGAATGCCCAATATGACTAATGTGCATACCTGTACCTTCTGCCGTGCGCACACGGTCATGTCCTGTGTACTTCTCATGTGTAGTAAGCTTGCTTAGCTCACAAGTGATGTGATCAGTAGCACCCGTATCCGAGTACCAGTTCGTGTCAACGCCATACGAAGCATGATTTGCGGTCTTGCCACCTTTGGAACCTCGATCATTGATACGCGTACAGCACGCGTCCGTTGGGAACCCCAAGAGGAAGGTGTGATGCGTACAGCGGCAAGTTTTCCCTCAGTAAGAAACCAAGGTTTATCGAACCGAAGAGGAGCCAAGAAGCACGTTGAAGGTTGATAGCAGCGAGATGTAGTGCGGCGCAACACCAGGGATTCCGGCGCCAACGTGGAACCTCGCACAACACAACCAAAGTACTTTGCTCCAACGAAACAGGTGAGGTTGTCAATCTCACCGGCTTGCTCGTAACAAAGGATTAGATGTATAGTGTGGATGATGATTGTTTGCAGTAAAACAAGTAGAACAAGTATTGCAATAGATTGTATTTGATTAAAAGAATGGACCGGGGTCCACAGTTCACTAGTGGTGTCTCTCCCATAAGATAAATAGCATGTTGGGTGAACAAATTACAGCTTGGGCAATTGACAAATAGAGGGGCATGACAATGCACATACATGATATGATGAGTATAGTGAGATTTAATTGGGCATTACGACAAAGTACATAGACCGCTATCCAGCATGCATCTATGCCTAAAAAGTCCACCTTCAGAGTTATCATCCGAACCCCTTCCAGCATTAAGTTGCAAACAACAGACAATTGCATTAAGTATGGTGCGTAATGTAATCAATAACTACATCCTCGGACATAGCATCGATGTTTTATCCCTAGTGGCAACAGCACATCCACAACCTTAGAACTTTCTCGTCATCGTCCCGCATTTAATGGAAGCATGAACCCACTATCAAGCATAAATACTCCCTCTTGGAGTTAAGAGTAAAAACTTGGCCGCAGCCTCTACTAATAACGGAGAGCATGCAAGATCATAAACAACACATAGGTAATAGATTGATAATCAACATAACATAGTATTCTCTATCCATCGGATCCCAACAAACACAACATATAGCATTACAGTATAGATGATCTTGATCATGTTAGGCAGCTCACAAGACCCGACAATGAAGCACAATTAGGAGAAGACGACCATCTAGCTACTGCTATGGACCCATAGTCCAGGGGTGAACTACTCACTCATCACTCGGAGGCGACCATGGCGGTGAAGAGTCCTCCGGGAGATGATTCCCCTCTCCGGCAGGTGCCGGAGGCGATCTCTCGGATCCCCCGAGATGGGATCGGCGGCGGCGGCGTCTCTGGAAGGTTTTCCGTATCGTGGCTCTCGGTACTGGGGGTTTCGCGACGAAGACTATATGTAGGCGGAAGGGCAGGTCAGGAGGCGTCACGGGGGCCCCACACGCTAGGGCCGCGTGGGCCCCCCCCCCTGGGCCGCGCCGCCCTAGTGTGGCGGCGCCCCATGGCCCCATTTCGTCTCTCCTTCGGTCTTCTGGAAGCTTCGTGTAAAAATAGGCCCCTGGGCGTTGATTTCGTCCAATTCCGAGAATATTTCCTTACTAGGATTTCTGAAACCAAAAACAGCAGAAAACAGCAACTGGCTCTTCGGCATCTCGTTAATAGGTTAGTGCCGGAAAATGCATAAATATGACATAAAGTATGCATAAAACATGTAGATATTATCAATAATGTGGCATGGAACATAAGAAATTATCGATACGTCGGAGACGTATCAGCATCCCCAAGCTTAGTTTCTGCTCGTCCCGAGCAGGTAAACGATAACAAAGATAATTTTTGGAGTGACATGCCATCATAACCTTGATCATACTATTGTAAGCATATGTAATGAATGCAGCGATCAAAACAATGGTAATGACATGATTAAACAAATGAATCATAAAGCAAAGACTTTTCATGAATAGTACTTTCAAGACAAGCATCAATAAGTCTTGCATAAGAGTTAACTCATAAAGCAATAATTCGAAGTAAAGGTATTGAAGCAACATAAAGGAAGATTAAGTTTCAGCGGTTGCTTTCAACTTGTAACATGTATATCTCATGGATAGTTGCCAATGTAAAGTAATATAACAAGTGCAATATGCAAGTATGTAGGAATCAATGCACAGTTCACACAAGTGTTTGCTTCTTGAGATGGAGAGAGATAGGTGAACTGACTCAACATAAAAGTAAAAGAAAGGCCCTTCGCAGAGGGAAGCATTGATTGCTATATTTGTGCTAGAGCTTTGGTTTTGAAAACATAAAGAGAGCATAAAAGTAAAATTTTGAGAGGTGTTTGTTGTTGTCAACGAATGGTAGTGGGCACTCTAACCTCCTTGCCAGACAAACCTTCAAAGAGCGGCTCCCATGAATTATTTTTATTTTTGGGTGGCACTACTTCCAACCTTTCTTTCACAAACCATGGCTAACCGAATCCTCGGGTGCCTGCCAACAATCTCATACCATGAAGAAGTGCCTTTTTATTTTAGTTTTATTATGATGACACTCATCCCCACCTTTGCTTTCTCAAGCCATGGCTAACCGAATCCTTCGGGTGCCGTCCAACAATCACATACCATGGAGGAGTGTCTATTTTTGTTAATTAATTTGGGACTGGGAATTCCATTGCCAGCTCTTTTTGCAAAATTATTGGATAAGCGGATGAAGCCACTAGTCCATTGGTGAAAGTTGCCCAACAAGATTGAAAGATAAACACCACATACTTCCTCATGAGCTATAAAACATTGACACAAATCAGAGGTGATAAATTTTGAATTGTTTAAAGGTAGCACTCAAGCAATTTACTTTGGAATGGCGGAGAAATACCATGTAGTAGGTAGGTATGGTGGACACAAATGGCATAGTGGTTGGCTCAAGGATTTTGGATGCATGAGAAGTATTCCCTCTCGATACAAGGTTTAGGCTAGCAAGGCTATTTGAAATAAACACAAGGATGAACCAGTGCAGCAAAACTCACATAAAAGACATATTGTAAACATTATAAGACTCTACACCGTCTTCCCTGTTGTTCAAACTCTTTACTAGAAATTATCTAGACCTTAGAGAGACCAATTATGCAAACCAAATTTTAGCAAGCTCTATGTATTTCTTCATTAATAGGTGCAAAGTATATGACGCAAGAGCTTAAACATGAGCACAACAATTGCCAAGTATCACATTATCCAAGACATTTTAGCAATTACTACATGTATTATTTTCCGATTCCAACCATATAACAATTTAACGAAGAAGATTCAACCTTCGCCATGAATATTATGAGTAAAGCCTAAGGACATATTTGTCCATATGCAACAGTGGAGCGTGTCTCTCTCCCACACAAAGAATGCTAGGATCCATTTTATTCAAACAAAACAAAAACAAAAACAAACCGACGCTCCAAGCAAAGTACATAAGATGTGACGGAATAAAAATATAGTTTCACTAGAGGAACCTGATAATGTTGTCGATGAAGAAGGGGATGCCTTGGGCATCCCCAAGCTTAGACGCTTGAGTCTTCTTGAAATATGCAGGGGTGAACCACCAGGGCATCCCCAAGCTTAGAGCTTTCACTCTCCTTGATCATATTGTATCATCTCCCTCTCTTGATCCTTGAAAACTTCCTCCACACCAAACTCAAAACAAATCATTAGAGGGTTAGTGCACAATCAAAATTTACATGTTCAGAGGTGACATAATCATTCTTAACACTTCTGTACATTGCACAAAGCTACTGAAAGTTAATGGAATCGAAAAAATCCATCAAGCATAGCAAAACAGGCAATGCGAAATAAAAGGCAGAATCTGTCAAAACAGAACAGTTCGTAAAGACGAATTTCTAAGAGGCACCAGACTTGCTCAAATGAAAATGCTCAAATTGAATGAAAGTTGCGTACATATCTGAGGATCATTCACTTAAATTGGCATAATTTTCTGAGTTACCTACAGAGAATTAGGCCCAGATTCGTGATGACAAAGAAATGCATTTCACGCATGCAGAATCCAAATCTAGTATGAACCTTACTATCAACGACTTTACTTGGCACAACAATGCACAAAACTAAGATAAGGAGAGGTTACTATAGTAGTAACAACTTCCAAGACTCAAATATAAAATAAAAGTGCAGTAGTAAAAACATGGGTTGTCTCCCATAAGCGCTTTTCTTTAACGCCTTTCAGCTAGGCGCAGAAAGTCTATATCAAGTATTATCAAGAGATGATGCATCTACAGCGGGGTTTGGAGTTTTCTCAACCATGCATTGTATTTTGGATACATAAGTTTCATAGGCTCCCTTTTCATTAGTCTTGGGCTTGCTACTCTCATCAAACAAATTTTGAGGGACAAGCCAAGCATAATTATCATCTAGAGCGTCATGCATAGCTAGGAGCTTACAAGGTATTGGTGCTTTAATCTCCCCACCATCATTAACATTATTAGTGTACTTAATTCTATCCATATCCATCTTTTCAAGTGTTCTTTTAAAATCGGTGATCATACCAAGCCTCTCATGCTTACTAAAAACTTTTCTAGCTTCTTTGGCTATATCCTCAAATTCTCGCACTAGGACTTTTAGAACAAAATCTCTCTTCTCTCCCCTCTCCATATCGGAAAGTGTAAGAAACATGTGTTGTATCATGGGGTTGAGACTAATAAATCTAGCTTCCATCATGCGTACCAAACAAACAGAGGCATCTTCATAAGTAGGGACAGCTTTTGCAAGGGGTATATCTTTAAGATCTTCATGCATACTAACATGGGTGAAAAATTCTTCTATATTATCTCTTCCAATTATAGACCCTTGTCCTTCCGGTATATCTTTTACTGTAAAATTAAAAGGAAACATGATGAAATAAGTAAAGTAAATGCAAGTAACTAATTTTTTTGTGTTTTTGATATAGAGTGCAAACAAGACAGTAAAGCTAGCAACTAATTTTTTTGTGTTTTGTTTTAGTGCAGCAAACAAAGTAGTAAATAAAATAAAGCAAGACAAAAACAAAGTAAAGAGATTGGATTGTGGAGACTCCCCTTGCAGCGTGTCTTGATCTCCCCGGCAACGGCGCTAGAAAATCCGCTTGATACGCGTACGACGACGCGTCCGTTGGGAACCCCAAGAGGAAGGTGTGATGCGTACGGCGGCAAGTTTTCCCTCGCAAGAAACCACGGTTTATCGAACCAGTAGGAGCCAAGAAGCACGTTGAAGGTTGATGGCAGCGAGATGTAGTGCGGCGCAACACCGGGATTCCGGCGCCAACGTGGAACCTGCACAACACAACCAAAGTACTTTGCTCCAACGAAACAGTGAGGTTGTCAATCTCACCGGCTTGCTGTAACAAAGAATTAGATGTATAGTGTGGATGATGATTGTTTGCAGAAAATAGTAGAACAAGTATTGCAGTAGATTGTATTTGATTAAAAGAATGGACCGGGGTCCACAGTTCACTAGTGGTGTCTCTCCCATAAGATAAATAGCATGTTGGGTGAACAAATTACAGCTTGGGCAATTGACAAATAGAGAGGGCATGACAATGCACATACATGATATGATGAGTATAGTGAGATTTAATTTGGCATTACGATAAAGTACATAGACCGCTATCCAACGATGCATCTATGCCTAAAAAGTCCGCCTTCGAGTTATCATCCGAACCCCTTCCAGTATTAAGTTGCAAACAACGGACAATTGCATTAAGTATGGTGCGTAATGTAATCAATAACTACATCCTCGGACATAGCATCGATGTTTTATCCCTAGTGGCAACAAGCACATCCACAACCTTAGAACTTTCACGTCACTCGTCCTGCATTTAATGGAGGCATGAACCCACTATCGAGCATAAATACTCCCTCTTGGAGTTAAGAGTAAAACTTGGCCGGAGCCTCTACTAATAACGGAGAGCATGCAAGATCATAAACAACACATAGGTAATAGATTGATAATCAACATAACATAGTATTCTCTCGTCCATCGGATCCCAACAAACACAACATATAGCATTACGTATAGATGATCTTGATCATGTTAGGCAGCTCACAAGACCCGACAATGAAGCACAATTAGGAGAAGACGACCATCTAGCTACCGCTATGGACCCATAGTCCAGGGGTGAACTACTCACTCATCACTCCGGAGGCGACCATGGCGGTGAAGAGTCCTCCGGGAGATGATTCCCCTCTCCGGCAGGGTGCCGGAGGCGATCTCTCGGATCCCCCGAGATGGGATCGGCGGCGGCGTCTCCGGAAGGTTTTCCGTATCGTGGCTCTCGCATCGGGGGTTTCGTGACGAAGACTATATGTAGGCGGAAGGGCAGGTCGGGAGGCATCACGGGGGCCCCACACGCTAGGGCCGCGCGGCCCCTCCGGGCCGCGCCGCCCTAGTGTGGCGGCGCCCGTGGCCCCACTTCGTCTCTCCTTCGGTCTTCCGGAAGCTTCGTGTAAAAATATGCCCCCGGGCGTTGATTTCGTCCAATTCCGAGAATATTTCCTTACTAGGATTTCGAAACCAAAAATAGCGTAAAACGAAGAATCGGCTCTTCGGCATCTCGTTAATAGGTTAGTGCCGGAAAATGCATAAATATGATATAAAGTATGCATAAAACATGTAGATATTATCAATAATGTGGCATGGAACATAAGAAATTATCGATACGTCGGAGACGTATCAATCATCAGAGTCATCATCGTCACCATAGCGCCACCAGCAGTCCTTTGCAGGATGTCCATAGATGTTGCAGATTTGACACGTTGTGTCCACAAACGGCGTCGGGGCACGGTCAGGGCGACGGCGTCCCTTGCCACTGTCCTGGCGACGATCATCAGTCCGTCGACGGGGGCGATCATCCCGGTCACCTCCTGCACGAGTGTCATCCCGGCGGTCACGGCGGAAGTTGCCACCGCCACCTCCTCTATACTCCTGGCGTCCACGATCGCGACGGTCAGGACTCCGAGCACGCGGATGATAGTCACGATCACGATCGTTCTCCTGTCCTCGGCGAATAATGTTGGCAGAGGAGGTGAAACCTTCATGTGTTCCATGGCCGGTGCCGTTGCACATATCATAAGAGCTGAGTTGCCCAAAGAATTCATCGAGCGTTGTGTCAGCCTTGCCATTGATGTTTGTGATGAGAGAATTATAGTGATCCTTGTCAAGTCCACGAAGAAGATATCCCACCAGCTTGTCGTCGTCAAGAGGCTTGCCAACAGCTGCCAGTTCAGAGGCAAATCCCTTCATCTTGGTGAAATAATCATCGGCACTCAGGGATAGCTTCTTGGTGCCATTGAGTTGGCTCCGAAGATGCTGAGTTTTGGAGTGGGCAGCAGTCTTGAACATGCCATCAATCATTGACCAGGCTTCAGCGGAGGACTCTGCACCCAGAACATGGGACAGAATATCCGGGGACAATGAATTTTGGAGAAAACGCAGGACTTGTTGATCCCTTGCAATCCATGTATCATAGGCAGGATTTGGAACTTCAATCAACTTCTTGTTCTCATCTTCTTCTTCAAGGGTCTCAGGCGGTGCTTTATCAGTGCCAAGGATGAGGCCCATGACACGAGCTCCACGGAACGCGGGAAGAACCAGCGCCTTCCATGCAAGATGGTTGGTGCAGTTAAGGGTCTGTGTGGGGGGCACGCCAAGAGCGGCGGCCAGCGTCGATGAAGACGACGAAGAGCTCATGATGTTGTGTGGGCAGCGGCGGCTGGAAAATCACAGCAGCGGCGACAGTCGTGGTTGTAGATGGCGGTGGCTGCAAAACAGACAGCGGCGGCGGTCTTGATCGTAGGCGGCGACGGTTGCAGAGAGCAACGGTGGCGGCAGTCGTCGAGTTGTAGAGGCGGCGGCGATAATCGAATCGCGGCGGCAGTCGTAGGGTTTGTCGTCGGGTCGTGAGGCGGCGGCGATTGGATCGCGGCGGCTTGTCGTCGGGCTTGTCGTTGGGTCGTGAGGCGGCGGCGACTGGATCGCGGCGTCTTGTCGTCGGAGTTTTGGTCGTGGGCGCGACTGTTGCATAGAACAACGGCGGCGAACGGATCTCGGCAGCTAGAGGTCTCGGAAGAGACGCTCTGATACCATGTGAAAGTTGTAGCGTGGAACGAGCTTTGATCTGCACGGTTGCGTGTTAATATATATGGCATAAAGCTGGTTGTTACAAGGATACCAAGAGAGATACGGGAGAGGGAGAAACCGGTAGGGTGGAGGACTCCTCCATACCTACAACCTAAACTAGAATACATATGTTTAACACCGAGGAGTCTTTCCTCTGAGAAGTTTCCTGTAGCTTGGCCTAAATCCTTGTAAGAGATTACTAGTAAATTTGCCCGTGCGTTGCTACGGTTTTCGGTTTCTCTCTCATGTCTTGTCTATGTGAAGTCACCACCGCCCCGCCGCCCTTCTTCCATTCCAACCTTCTCCTATGTTGTTTTCATGTCCATATCCAAGTTGTTGTTATGGTTTGATGGAAAAATCTACATCATGAAATTATAAGAGCAAACATTATTTTGGAGATCGTTCTTAGTATTCTTCTTATATCCAACTTGCCCAATTTTCCTCTATTAAATCAAAAAGGGTCTTTGTACACATCTTCTCTCTATTGGATGAATATAAACATCTCTCTAGTTCTTTTTTCGGATACATAGTTATTTTGCTCCAGCTGAGGCAATCATGCACGTAAGTGTGAGTACTTCAGTACGTCACATGTATACCTGGCCATGGGCAGCCCGGCCCGAGGCCCGGCCCGAAAAACTCGGGCTTGGGCCTAGAAATGTTGGTCCGACACCTAGGCCGGGCCGGGCCTGTGTAGCCCGAAAATGCCAATTAACACTATGGCCTGGCCTGTGGCCCGATGGCCCGACGGGCTTTGTGGGTAATTGGTTGGGCCGGGCCAGGCTTGGGCCTGAATTTTGAGCGTCAGGCTTTCCTCGGCCCGGCCGGCCCGAGACATGGCCAGGTATGTGACCCAAAGTCGTTTTGCCCCTTCCTTTCTCATTTTCGTCATCGCCTTTTTCACCTTCCCTATGGTTAGAGTAGAGGTCGCGAGAGCGCAAAGCGTAATAATCGTTTGCAACTATGATCATAATGGTCGTCGGTTAAAACTTAAAAACTTTGAATAAGCATGACGGCATTCATGAATGTCCTCAAGAAAAGGCTTAGAACGTTTCTTATTTCTCTAACTGAACATTGATCCCAAAGGGGGACTTCTTGATAGTGCATGTCTAACAAGTGTGGATTGACGCGTGTATGAATTTGATTTATAATTACCGCTCACAAAATTGTATCAGTCATAAAATCCAACTATACACGTCTTTTAACGTTTAGCTTGTACAGACTATAATCGGCAGCAATGCAAGCACGCAGCTACTTCACTGGCGAGCAAATTCTGAGTATACTCACCCTGGGAAACTGTTGCACGGGCACGCAAACTACTCCAGATTCTCAGCCTTATCCACCACAGGCGGCGCTGCACCAACCTCTTCCGCTGTAGCCGGTTTCTTCATGGTGGACACTGACGGCATCCACCTGGAGTCCGGGATATAACAAAATTCCCCAGGTGTATGATTTTATTCGCCGCAGTCCTCGAGGAGCACGGACAGCCGAGCGGCTGAGAGAGAGATACCAAAGAGTTGCCCACGTTGTGACCTTGGCGGTTGACGGAGATTATCGCCGGCGTCGCAGGGACGGACATCCCCTTCCGCTCGTAGATCTCCTCCTCCCCGTATGATTCCGTCTCGTCCCTCCCGGAAGGAATTATTCCGGCCTCACCCTTTCGTCCGAGCGCGGCCCCGTCGCTCACTCTCGCATCAGCCGCCCCTTGCTCCTCGCGCCTCCCGACTCCTGAGGCCCGCTCCTGCTCCAGAAGGGGAACGGCTGCCGAGCGAGCTACACGCACGGGCAAAGGGACACACCGAGCATGCCGCAGACGACGAATCCGGAGACGGCCTATTTGCCGACGGGTCTCTGTTCTGCTCGGAGCCGCAGCTGGGCGACCTTGGAAGAGCCACACATCGCCAATCCGATCGAAGAAACCAAGAGCGCGGAGGCAGGCTTGGGGCGTATTGGACCGCCTACGGACTAATCGGGGTAAAGGCCAGCGAGGAACGAATCAGGGCGGATCTCGCATGCGAGGAACAAACAGGTGACGTAGCGCGCCGAGCAGTGGTGGGCGGGGCAGTGCGCGCTGGGGAGCAGAGTTCAGGCGGATGGGGTGGGTGGTCTGCGGACAAACGGAAGGGGCGACCGAATCGAGCGATTTGCCTACGAACCCTTTTTTTACTTGGCGGTGGCATTTTCCGTAATTTTCACATAAATAAAGGGGCAATAAAAAACGGACCAACAAGAAGCCTTATTTTCTTTATCATTAGGTATATAGACTAGGAAATTTGCCCGTGCGTTACACCGGGTTAATTTATCAGAGACGTGATAATGTGGTTAGTCAATTCCTTTACATAATTAATTAATTATCGGTGCATTTATGTGGCACTATACAACCCAAACACTCCGTCGCCCTTGTTTCCTCCCTACAGAGCCGGCGTGGTCACGGAGCCCATGGGGTGCACCGGAAGAGTTATTGAGACACACTGAGTAAGGATCTGTTAGTAGAACTTCAACTTGTCGCTTCCTCATCTCTATTTTTGAAATATGAAAAAATTTGTACGCATATAGTCACAGGTACTCATCAAACGCAGTACCGAAACTTTGGATTATTGGTGGCCTCAAGAAATGTAATGTTGCACAAAGTTCATCAACCATAGAGCTGCACTACCTTTAGCAAGAAGCATAGGTGCGATCTGCAAATTCAGACGCGCAAATAGCATGCTCCATGAAACATGAAGAGAGCAGAACATCTACACTTCCCACTTCCTGAACAGGGAAAACACTTTGATATTCAGAAACATAATAAACCCTTTTTAAAAACATGTACTACCAAATCATGATCGTAACCAACCCTTTAAAAATCATCATAATAAATTGCATATTGCTTTTTTTCCTCCCTATAAAAATCAGCAAAATGATTACGTTTTACAAATCGATGTGCTCTACATTATCACACATGGAATTGCTCCCGTGGAAGTACTTCTCCACGACCCCACCTGCTTTGCGTCTCTAGTATGAAATTTATAAGTGTGCACCAGGGAAGAGACACAAATTAACAACGGATGACCATTGGTCCAGACGGGGTATCATGGAATTGGTGAAGGCGGATGGCAACAGTCAGCAGTCACACGATCAAACAATATCATCATTTGGAAAACGTGAGAGCAGGCTCTTTGCTCTTGCGATCAGTGAGACGTGAGAATAGGCGAACAGTTGATCAAAACTGGTAGAGATAGCCGATTGTCGCTAGTTGATTGTAGGTAAATCAAGATGGTTGCCAGATCGAGAAGTAGGGCGTTGATTGGCAGAGGAGATCCTTCGTCTCGGTGTTTCGGCAATTCGGCTGACTGCTCCCGTACCTCGCATGGCGCCCCGCGCCCCGCGTCCAGCGTGCCATCTGCAGCTAGTCTGCGTGCAGCTGCAGTCCACCGTAATCCAGTCTGTTGCGAATTGCGATGTGTGGCCACACCCGTGCGTGGAGCCGTGGACAGGCACGCACGAGCGGCCGATCACACCGCTCGTACGCCACCCTCTGGTCTTAGGCAGTCATGCGTCAAGCCGGTCGAAGCAGCCAACGTGCACCAGGAGGAAGATACGCTGAAGAGTCCCATAGGACGTTGTCGATTCGCTCGGCTTAGGGCACCTCCGTTGGATTTCTTTGGTGTGGACGAACAAGTAGAGCATGGTGGGCTGGTGGCATCGGCGAGATGGCGGAGGTCGTGTGGGCTCTATCTACGGCATCAACAACTGCCAAGAAGGCGGCGGCTAGGGCTGTGCGAGAGGGTCTCGATCGGGGGGCTGCAATCGGGTGCCGACCATTGTAGCCTCTACATTGACCCAAATCTTCTCTCTCGAGTCTTGATGCGATTGAACGATCCGGTAAGGTATCGACAAGCACGTAGTATATATGATGCAGTCCAAGACGTGCCTAGCTAGCTAGGTGTTTTGGTTCTGATCGGACTTTGCTCGATCGAAGGTGGCCTGCGCGCGCACGTTGTATGATGGGAGACATACGGAACAATTAGAGTCCTCTTTTTTTTTATGTCCAGGCTTGCGCCACCAAACCAATCTGTTTCGTGAGCGGAATCCACGAGTTACCAAAACAATCTACGATGAAACGTACGAAACTTTTGGTGGAACCATAAAACGGACCAAACCACGGAAACACTTTTCCCTTTATTATTAGGTATAGACTAGCAAAAGTGCCCGTGCGTTGCACCGGGAGGAACAAATTCTCAGATGTTACCCTATTGGTTACATGTTTTTCTATTCATGACCAACATAATCATACCCTATCTCAAAAAAAAAAAAAATCATACCTAGTATGATTAGATATTTACATTGTAAGTCCGGCGACACTAACTTGTAATATTCTAGTAAGATTAGATTTTAATCATCATCACGAGCGCCATTCTTACTTTTTAGAAAGATTTATATAGCAAGAAGTGGCCACATTTTTTCTATTACCGCACACTTCAACTAAACTATGTTTTTATATACTTCTATTTGACTTAATTTTTTCTAGATACAGATGTATCGACATACTTAGAACACGTCTAGATACAAGTATATCTAAACAAAGTTTAGTCACTTATTTGTAAACGGTGGGAGTATCATGTTTTGTCCTATTTTTATTTTTATTTTAACGCATAATGTACCTAATTTTCTCTCTCCACCCTCTTATCCTCATTTCTTCTTTTCAATTCCTACGCGACCATGTCCCCGTTCTGTTTTCTTAGACTCCCCACTGAATTACTCAGCTACTCTTTCGCCTTCTCAGAAAAAAAGACAAAATGTGATAAAAATAAGATTTTTTAGGCATGTTTTGTCTTTTTATATTGATCACAAAAAATATTAATGTTTTGCAAGACCATACGAATACAAATAAATTGTCTAGATGTATGTACAAAAAAATCGTTAGAATGTTTGCAATTTTATTGCACACCAGTTAACAGATAAATAAATGGACGAAAAACATACAGCCTGGTCTCTCAATCTCAGCGCCGTCGAAGTGTGACTCCCACCCCTCCCCCTCCACCGGGTCTCTGCTTCCATGCTCTACCTCGTCCTGCCGCTGATAGCGCCCACCTCGAGCCTCGTCCCACCGTTAGGCTCGCCTGCATCTGCAACATATGTCGTGCTCTCCAACTCTCATCCCGACTTGCAGCTCTGCCTGCTGCCCGTGTCTATATCACCTTCCTCATCTCGATTGGTTTCCTACCGACTGCCATGCTTATTCTTTTCTGAGGAGGCTTGTTGATATGTAGAAGGTTGAGGTATATAAACCAGCATTACTCTTTATACGGGATTGAGGTGGGACTATGATAGAAGTATCCCGTGCGTTGCACCGGGTAAGCAAATGGGTTTGGAGGATCTTATCTGACGACGGGGTCTTTGGCTAAAGTTGATTAAGGCGAAGTACCTGCGTGGCCGGCCACTCCTCGCTTGTGACCGTTGTGAGGGATCTCAGTTTTGGAGATCCCTCCAGTATATTAAGCACGAGATTAGAGCAAGAATATCCCTCTCCATAGGCGATGGTAGAGGGACCATGTTCTGGCTCTCGACCCATGGCTTGGCGACCGTCCCATTCGCCTAGACTTCCCGGATCTCTTTGCCATTTGCGCAGACCCGTCTATTCGTGTTGCGGATGCTACCCAGGGGGCTGGGATATCCTGTTCCGTCGCGGCCTAACCCAGGGAGAGGCTCTGAGTCTGGCTTCGTTGCGGGACCTCCTCCCGGACGATATGCCGGGAGGAGTAGACTCTCCCTCATGGCGCTTAACGCCATCTGGCTCGTTCTCCGTGACATCAGCCTATAGGGCCCTGTTTAGGGGGCCTCTTCTTCCCTGGACGTCCCCTCTTTTTAAAGCGTCTATCCCGCTTAAGACGAAGATTTTCTTGTGACAATTGCTTAGGGTTCGCCTTCCCTCTTGGGTGGAGGTTGCGTTGAGGCACGGGTCGGGCAATGGTTTTTGCCCATTATGTGCGGTACCGGAGACGACGACGCATATCATGTTCTCTTGCCCCACGGCTCAATTTCTGTGGAGCTTCCTTCATGAGGCGATGGGGCCTGAGTGGCAGGCCTCAGCCCTCGGTGAGTTCATCGAGGTCCATGCGAACAACACCGGTAAGAGGAGGCGCCTCTTCTAGCTATTGTTCGCGGCCTTTACCTGGACCCTTGGACTATGCGCAATAAGATCGTGATAGAGCGTATCTTCGACGCGCTTCTAACTCTATCTATACTTTCTTGGCTTTGTTGCAGCAGTGGTACCCGCTGTGTAGACAACGTGACGGGGAGCATCTGGACGACATGTTGGAGGATCTTCTTGCGGCAGCCAGTCGTATTTCTACGTCGTCCAGCATCTGAGTGGCCCTTTTCTTGGGTTTATCGCTTATTTTTCTTTCCTTTGGGCATGTTGTGCTGTGGCCCCGAGCAGACCGTTGGTGCTCGGTACTTTCCGGTTGTGTTTTATTTGAACTATATACGGATGTGGTTGCTATATTTATAAAGCGGGGCGAAAGCTTATTTGAGGAGGGTAAGCAAATACCCAAACGCTCCAGCAAACCATGTGTGTATTGATGGTGGGTGCCATCGTTTAAATTTTATTGAGATATGAAACAAAATTATAGTTAGTGGGCAAATAATATTCTGCTAACTGTTCCAAAATTTAGCACTAAAAATGGCTAGTTCACTAAAAAAACACAACTTTTAGTAAAATGTTGAGGGCAAAAATATTGAGATTAAAGCTAAATTAACACAATACAATGGCCTTACTCATGCTACATTCCAGAAAGCGCTGATAATAATTGATGAACGCTAGTATTTCTGTATTTTAGTCATGGTAAACTGCAGTTCAAAATTCCCTTAAAAGATCTTTCTGAATCCACCGACTAATAGTAAATCAGGAACCCAACCAACTTTGTATATATACATCTCTCTTCTTAAGACTTCCACAATGACAATGAGCCAGATTATTCAAAAAGAGGTGCCACATGACCATCGATACCAAATGAACCAAGTATTATCCAAAAGAGGCCTCCGCTGATAAATAAATGAGGATAGCCAAATCGCCTCGGCGCCTCCCTTCACAAGAGACTGAAAAATGCGTGATTGCCTCCAGCAAGTTTGTGAAAATTCATTCCCTACTATATCTCAGAACAGTACCACAAAGCGTAAATTCCCCATAAACTCACACATGTCAAGTAGTGAGCCCAAGTTTTCCAAAGGAGTCAAAATCCACTTGCACATCCAGCTCGCTCTTTTCCTATCGAGGATGCACCCGCTCAAGGATGTTGTCCCTCCTCGTTGGGCATCTCACTTGACCAGCCATTAGCCGAGCATCGTCGAGGCCTAGCTGCGGAGGTAACGACACATGTTCGTCAGGGTCAAGAGCACCGCCAAGCCGGCCGGGGAGAGGCGGATCACCTGCCGCCCTCTGCTATCCTAGCTTAGGGAGATCAACAGCGCGTACCGTAGTCGGTACCTTCTAAACCTCCTCAACATGATATCGAGCAGGAAGACCTCGAGGAATAATTTCCCGGCCTCGCGAGGGCGAACAGACGCGGCCGGATGGTGCCGGAGGATGGAGAACACGCGAGAGCCATATCTCACCAACGGATGTGAGCTGCAGTTCGACGGCAGCAGCGTGCGTACCGGAGGCGCTATACTCCTCAACGTGCTCTTGATTGAGCAGGAAGACCTCGAGACTTAATTTCCCGGCCAAACACGCTCTCGAGTGGAAAGACTTCGAGGCATAATTTGCCGGCGTCGGGAGACCACGCTGCTGGAGGGTGGAGAACACGTATAGCCACATCTCACCAACGCCCGCGAGCTGCAGTTTGACAGCAGCACCGTACAGCCGATGATCCTGTCTCGAGCGTGTAGGGCCCATCCTTCGCCGTCGGCGGGATCTATGGAGTACAGCAGCTGATCGATCTTCCGCAGGTATATTGCGTACTGTTGGTCGTGGTCTCAGTATCAATCTGGTCAATTTCACCTGTATACATAGAGAGAGAAACAAGGGGACGAGGAAACGGAAACGGAAACACACGTGCCAGAAAAGGGTAAACGTGATCGACCTGGAGTTGCTTTCTTTCATCGAGCGGCCGGGATTATGTACTCTTCGTGCTGGAGAACGGACGTATACGAGCGGGACAGGGATTGGCATACCCTTTCCATGAGAGGGGATGCGTTTGACGTATGAAACGTGGCGTTGGATAGGACGTACGAGAAAGCGCACTCGCGGACGGACGAAACGTATTTAGGCGGACCAAACGACGGAAACGCTTCTCCCTTTATTATTAGGTATAGACTAGGACAAAGCCCGTGCGTTGCTACGGATCAAATCATATTACTTCCTCTGATTCATATTAATTTACTCCATTTTATCTGGATATAGATGTATCTACTCAATAAACACATCTAGATACATCCGTATATAAACAATGTTAAGTCGACTAATTTGAATCAGAGGGAGTACTAAGAATACTCAAAAAGCTTTCAAAATACTTTTAACTGCATTAAGATTTTAAATTGCAAGCATAACCATAATTGATAAGTGGACTCCTCTATTAAGGAAATACAAAATTATCTAGTAAACCCGCAAGCACAAAGGACAATTAAATAAAATTGGTAGCACAAAGAAGCAAGTAGTTTGTAAATTTAATTGAATAAATGCGCCAGGTTCCATTCCCTCGCACAATTATGATGGCAATGGCCACAGACGGCGATGGTAGTCACATCGTCACTTGTTATCCTCATCCTCCAAGAACTCCTCAAAGATCCCAGTAAGACATCACAAAATAGGAGTGTCTTCTATTGCTAAGCACTTTTATTTGTCTTAAACTGCTGCTCTAGACTGGCTCGTTGTCGATTCCAAGGATGATCCATCAATGGTGTTGAAGTCTGCCATTGTTGGAGAGTATCATCATATCCATACAAAAATAAGCATGCCATTGATAATCAGTGACAAAACCACTTTGGAAATCTGACCAAAATGAAGTTATTGAATGAAAATGTTATGTACATCATGTGCTATCAAAACCTGATTGATATTCAACGGCAGTAAAACAGAACATTACACTTCGTGCAGAAACACCCAAGTTACACAGAAACACCAGGCAAGTTTCTTTTACTCAAAGCCCCAGAAATGCTAGCAATTCTCCTGCACCTCCAACACAGAACGACATTATATAACACTTGTCACTGCAATGACAATTTGCCATTCATTAGCTAGCATACGTAGACAAGTAGATTATTAGTGACAAGCTGCGCAATATGATATATAAGCATGGTTCAATTGGCAACTGGGCAACCACTCAGCAAATATGGCATCACTTTCGATCTGCCAAACTGAACTAAAATGAACAATGTAAAGAAGGACATTTGAGCAAACCTACGTCCGTAAGAACATGCAGCGGTATAAGCACACCAAGTTTACACCTCCAACTACTTGTAACAAACATTTTTATGTTGTATACTACTCGATACAAAATACAATAACATATCTTATTGATGCTCTGGTCAGTAATTCTTTTGTCATATTGTAGCGGACCACAAACACATTATTATCTATAAAAAGATTCATTTGAATTGTTAAATCAACAATGAGGATTTTCATTTAAATCGGTTTATAGAAGTCATTGGAACGAAAAATATCTTTGTAGGCACAAACACAAACATTTGGTGGTCAGAAAACGCGGAAATCCTCCTCTTAATTTCTCTAGACTGGAACTCTAACTCTAGGTTCAGATCCGGAAGAGTATATACAGATTGCTAAAAAAGCTACTACTTCTATACTTCATCAAATGGTATCTTTCCTGTTCGATATCTAAGCTGTATGTGCGTCAGTACATGCGTTTGTGTAATGTGTTCAGCCAGTGTACAGGCAGGCATTGGTATGGCATCCGCGACTTGCAGATGTTAAGTTCAGCAATTAGCATGATGCAAACATAAAAGAACCTATCTTCCAAGCTAATCAATGACAAAATTTCCAGCGTGAACCCATCCTGTAACACATTTTTCTTGTGGTTCTTTTACTTCAACATTCTTTTGCCATTCAAACCTCTCGTAAAAGGCAGCAAGTAGGAGAGAACAAATATGCTTAGGCATGCCTCTGTTATTCTCGTCTGACACTTCCCTTGTGCTGAAATACTGTCATTAATGGTATGCATGTATATACCAAAACAATCATGCATCAAATGACCAACGGTGGAAACATTGTATATACTATAGTAGATTCAGATCATGCTGGGATAAATTATGGACATGTATAAGTTTACCTCGGAAGAAAATGCTGAGGTGTGAGACAAACCTTCGAGAACAGGAAAAAGCGGCACTGCAGTCTGCAGGAGCAGGGCGTCGATGGGCGTCTGGCTGCGCGAGCTAGCCCTGCTTCTCTTCTCCTCCCGCTCGTCCTTCCCTTCTCCCAGCAACACGGTGACGCCTTCATTGATCAGCTCGCCGCCGCGTGCCTACGGCTCAGGCATGAACTGCAGAGATAGGGTGTGGCAAATCAAGTCGGCCCTGGCTCCACCACCATGTGCTCTGCTCGAGCGCCGCCCCACGCGCCTCTTCCTCTGCTGTGCCGGGATCCCGACGTCCTCCTCCCCACCGCCCCGTTGACCATGGCCGGCCACCTACCTAGGCGTTCGGGATCCGAAGGCGGGAGATGAGTAGCAGGCGCACTGCAGAGACTCGTGCAGCTCTCCTCGCCGACGTGGCCAGTCCAGACCGCCATCGCAGCGGCACGTGAGCACGTCGCGCCATAGGGCCGGGCAACTCGAGTGAATCCCATTGCCCGGCGGCCGGCGCCATAGCCAGATTGCAGCGCCGTTCGGGGGATGGGGAGAAGAATTTCTGACCTTCGCCTCGCCAAGCAGCGTGCTCTGCATATTTTGATCTCGATTCCTCAGTCCCAACTTTGTTAGGCTCGAGATACGGGAGGATATAGGAGTTGCGCTGGAGACGATGGAGAAAGCTTATGTAGATCAAGCCGGGGAAAGTTTGGATCTTGGGGGAGAGAGGAGGGCGGAGTTGCCTGGAATCCGGCACCCACCGTCATGCGCACAGGAAAATTTGGGATCTCCATTGATCTCGGAAAGCTCGATTTCGAGTTTCGATGTCATGAAACTCTGGCGAACCTGTGCGATCTATTTGGTACAATTTTTCCTACGGCTTCTGCGAGAATCAGGCACGGAGCATAGAGACAATATATAGGCGGATTTCGTGGGAGAGGGGGCATGAAATCGAACAACGTTTACGGGATTGGATTCGATTAGGGAGGAATCGAGTTAGAAAGGAATTCGTCCTTCTCCCGAGAGGTAGTTTGGGTCGGGTGGGAATAAAAATAAGCACCGAACCGGTATGGTGGCAAAAGTGTGTAATATGCGATTTGGTGGGAGGGTAAAAAGGTCCAATGAAAAGTTGGACGAAATTTTTGGCAGAAACCTTAGCTCCTTTATTATTAGGTATAGATAGATTGGGAATTTCTTACCAAAAGAAAGCAAAAGTAAGTTTGTTCTTCGTGATGTTTTCTTCCCAGTGATTATAGCATAGGTTAACATTACGAGTGACATGAAGCCAAATAATGGAATCAATGCTCTGACCAAATAGTACTCTGTCTCTGATCTCCGAGAAACAGTAGAACACAGGGGCATATGGAGATCCATCACTCCTCCACATAGTCCAACGTTGCCTTCGAGTGAAACAGCTGTAGCATTTGCAAATACTCCAGTCAGCGGTATTTCTCCTTTGAGACAATTATATGAAAGGTCCAGCTTGCTCATAAGTAATAGACCATTCAGAGATGTTGGAATGCTGCCAGATAAGTTGTTATGTGAAAGATTAAAATTGCCCAGGCTCTTTAGGTCGCCGAAAGATGTTGGGATATTTCCATCAAGAAAGTTTGTGTCCAAGTTGATGTTTACTAGATTTTTACACTGATTCAAAGCATCAGGAATTTCCCCAGTAAGCTTGTTCTTGGAGATATCTAGATTTACTAGTTGTTGAAGGTTACTAATGTCTGGGGGTATGATACCATGGAGGTTGTTATGGCTTAGGTTCAACTCCAGGAGTCCCGAAAGGTTTCCCAATGATACTGGTATGCGGCCTTCCAATGCATTACTTGCTACAGAAAGCTTCGTCAGTTTAGTAAGACGGCCAATTGAAGATGGAATTGACCCAGTGAAGTTGTTTTGTTGGAGATATAAACCTTGCAGATTTATTAGCTTTCCAACCCATTCATCAATTGTGCCGGAAAGATTGTTAAAGTCAAGTAATAGCTTAAATAAGCCATGGAGGTTTCCTATACTTGGAGGAATAGCTCCTGACAGCATATTTCCACCCAATGCTAGGGACTGAAGATTGAGAGATAGGTCACCAATTGAATTTGGAATCTCCCCACGTAGCTGATTTTTAGATAATGAGAGTGTTTCTAGAAGTGTACAATTTTTCAAGGCGTGAAGGAATTCCCAGCCTTGACTATCCCTTGCTTCTAGGTTATTCGCCTGAAGGTTCAGGAAAGAGAGTTCAGAGAGCATTCCCAAAGTACTAGGAACTGGCCCGGTGAAGTTGTTAGATGATAGCTCTATTACTTCCAGCAGTGAAGCATTCCCTAGAGAAACTGGGATGTGACCTTCAAATATGTTGTTCATCAATGTAATCCCTAAGAGATTAGGGAAGATTTGACCAAAGTTTGGTGGCAACACGTTGCCTAGCATGTTGTACTCCAAGCCTAACATTTGGAGTGAAGACAAATTATGGAGTGTTTTTGGGATTTCACCTGATAACCTATTTCGACCAAGTACCAGACTCCACATCTTTGGCAATTGCCAAAGCTTGTCGGGAATGGTCCCTTCTAGTTGATTTGTGTCAAGATAAACTACTTCCAAGGTGGTGATGTTGCCAAGGGTTGGCGGGATTGTGCCAGTAAGATTATTCCCTGCAAGGTTCAAGAAAATAAGATTAAAAAGTAAGTCCAACTTCGGAGAAATCGCACCCCCAAGATGGTTCGAGGAGAGGTCTAGGTCTGTCAAGTTCGAGCAATTTGAAAGTGCATCAGGAATGATGCCCTGCAACTGGTTTGACCAGAGAGAAAGTGTCTGCAGCTCTTTCAGATTGCCCAGGAGAGGTATACCGCCGACAAAGTAATTATCGGATAGGTCAAGCGTATTAAGGAATGTCAAGTTTCCAAGAGAGGAGGAGATTTGGCCTCGTAAGTTTTGGCCGGTGAGGTTAAGAGACGACACGCGAAACGGTCGTGTCGTGGTGCAGTGGACACCATTCCACCGACA
This sequence comes from Lolium rigidum, assembly GCF_022539505.1. Lineage (NCBI taxonomy): Eukaryota > Viridiplantae > Streptophyta > Magnoliopsida > Poales > Poaceae > Lolium > Lolium rigidum. The sequence continues at coordinate 179,944,662 of NC_061509.1, forward strand.
GAAGTGGGTTGCTGTGCTCCAGTTGCTCAAGGCTTCTTGTGGATCGGTGATGCCCTGCTTGAAGTCGAGCAGCGCGTGCAGATCGACGCTGTTCTCGTGGATCGTTTTGCCATGGACGTTGCCAACTCCTTTACAGAGCAGCAGCACCGCCAGCAGCAAAATCATGACAAGTTTCGCCGGTTGCTTGGGAGAACGCATCACCTGCAAAATATGAATCATAAACTTGGTGGCATGTCATGAACTGCATGTTTAGAGCATCTCCACTCGTCTCCCCGACGTGGTCCCCGAGCGACGTTTTTTCTATCCGGACGACGTAAATCGGCCCAGTCGCGCCCCCGGTTCCTCGTTTTCGTCCGGATTTGGCCCTTCATCCATCCGGCAAGCCCACGCCATCCCCGGCCCCTCGGGGCGCGCTCGGGGACTCCGGACGAAAGATTTTGGCGCGAAACGTCGCGTGGACCCGCGTAGTCGGCGACAGGAAAACCAAATCCTGTCGATTTTCCCTCCAATTTGCTTACATATCCTCATTCCCTCCAATTTGCTTGCATATCCCCATTCTCTCCCGCCGAATTTGTCCATTCTCCTCGTCTTCCAGTTCCAGTTCCCGGCGTCGTCTTCTCGTCCACCACGGCTCTCCTCCTCATCTTCTCATCCACCACAATGCCGCCGAAGGCGACGACGAGGAAGCCGCGGGCGAAGAAGGAGCGGCCGCTGGGCATGACGAACGCAGAGTGGGCGGCGGACGAGAAACGGCGCGAGATCGAAACAAGCGGCAGGGCGGAGAGGGTGAAAAAAGCCGCCGCCAAGAGGGCGGCGGCCCAGGACGAACAAGCGAGGAAGATCAGCATGGCCATGAGCATGGGCCATGTTCCCGGCGGCGGCGGCGGCGCCATGTTCCCCGGCCAATGGCCGACGCAAGGTACAAGCAGTTCCCCGTCGTCCTTCTCCCCTTCGATGTACTCGCCGTCGCCGCCTGCCATGTTCCAAGAGGGCGCCTACGTCCAACCGTCCGGAGTTCACGCCGTCGCCGCCCGAGCTTGACGTCGGCGGCGGCGGCCGGTTCGAGGGCACCTCGCCGGCCTGCGACGAGGGCCGCTCCCGTTCGGTGCGATGACGGCGCCGAACGAAGAGGAGATCCACGAGATGATCACCTCCGACTCCATGGCCGCCGCTGCGAGCCCGGGGTTCTTCATGGCCGCTGCCGCCGCGAGCCCGGGGTTCTTCACGCAAGAGGAGGCGAGGGCGACAGCAGCTGTCGCGGCGCGCAACGAGTATCGGGAGGATGTTGCCGACGGAAGCCAAGCCGTCGAAGAAGAAGACGAAGAAGAAGAAGAGCCAACTCAAGCCGCCGCCAACCTATCGAAGGGGAAGAAGAAGAGGAAGAAGGACTCGCCGCCTGCCGAACCGCGTATCAAATGGACGCCGAAGGAAGAGGAGTGCCTCGCCGAAGCTTGGATGACCGTGTCCATGAACGGCATAACCGGGGCCAATCAGTCGTTCGACACATATTGGCTTCGAGTGAAGCAGGCGTACGACGAACGCAAACTCGTCGATCCCTACTTCAACAAGATGAACATGAACGTGTACCGGGGAGACAAGGCAATGGCCACCCATTGGGGGATCATGCAGACGGCGTGCAGCAAATGGCACGGTATACAGGAGGAGGTCGAAGAACGGCCGATCAGCGGCCACGACTTGGAGCAAAAGGTATGCTCCGTCGACCCTGCATCACCGAGGTTAGCTGTGCACCTTGTACATCGTCGTGAGCTGACCTGTATCGCCGTACTCTTTTTCCCCAGCTGCGCCGTGCTTTGGACATGTACACGGACGACACCGGCATGCAGTTCAAGTTCATGAACGTCTACGCCCGCCTCGAGAACTGCGAGAAGTGGAAGGAAACCCGCATGACCCTCTCGAAGAGCAAGACCGAGCAGTACAACCCCGACGCTCCGCGGCCGGCGCGGCGGAAGGGCGCCACGAACTCGGCCGAAGAAGCTCAAAGAGCTCAAAATGACGGGCAATCCCGCCGACAGGATGCAGGCGTCGATCGACAAGTGCTGGGCCGACTTGAGGACGCACGCCGACGAGAGGAACGACAAGTTCGACGGCAGGTGGCGGGAGATGCTCGCCAACCAAGGCGTCCGGACCGCCCTGCTGAAGACGACGGCGGCGGCGAAGAAGAGGAACACAGAACTTGGCGTTTCGATGGGCGGCGGCAACATGGAACCGATGGACGAGGAGACGAGGAATTGATACCGGGGCCACCGCGGCGACATCCTCCGAGCCACTCCGGCCGGTCCTTCGTTGTCTCCGCCGGCTCCTACCTCGTCTTCCTCACCGTCTACCTCGTCGACCGCCGCCGCCTCGACGTCCACCGCCGCTGCTTCGTCGTCGGCCGCCGCAGCCGCTTCAACCACGGCGTGTGAGGAAACTGGTCCGTCGGACACCGCCGTGCCGACCGGGAATGCCGATGAGCCTGTTTCCGTGTAATTTCCCTCCGATCGTCGATCTGTGGCTGATCCTTTTGCTCATTTTGCCGATCAACTGGCCGTACTTGAAGCGCGGGACCACGCTTTGTTTGAATTTAAACTATGTCCGCCGAACTCCGGGTGGACGACTGAAAATACGGTACTCTCCACGACTTTATTTCGTCCAATCCGACGGTTGTTTCGTCCAGTGAGGAGCGCCAACGAGTGGAGATGCTCTTACTCTTGGATGTACGTTTCCCCATGATGTACAAGCATAGGAGTCTATTGGTCAGTTCTCTGAAGCGTAACAGAGTAACTTCAGCAAATTGTTAAATTTCACCCACAGTTCTAAAAAAAAGAACAAGCCAAAAGAAATAATTGAGGAGAGGGAAATCGTACCTCCGCTCAGAAGATACAAGACGGGATCCGTTTCTGCCGGGTGGTGGCGTGTGAGCTGTGAGGTATGAGTCGGGAGCCGTTTCTGCCGGGTGGTGGTATAAAAACACATTTACAGCAGCCCCACATCCACACATTTGCACCTCATCTGAAAATTCGCATGCCTTATCTTAGCTTGACCGCGGCAATAGTGAAGGCGTGTAGTCCGTCGACCTTTCCAATAACCGTTACTTTTCACCACTCGTCGCCAACCGCCGCTGCCGCTGTTTGAGCTGGACAAGGATGTTGCAGCGTGTCCAGCTTCGAATCCTAGAAGTCTACAGCTTGTCCAGCCATATACTTTTGGGTGTGTCTATGTCTAAGTTGACTTAGATTTTCTTAAATCTTAGTAACTCAAAAAAGTGCAACTGCAGTTTAAAAAAAAGTCATGAACTCGGTTCAGTTGCACATTTCTAGTAGAAAAGTGCAATTACACTTTTTTAACAGAAAAGTGCAACTCAAGCACTTTTTTGTATTTGACTTAGACTTAAGAAGATCTCAGTTGACTGAGACATAGCAAAACCGTATACTTTTCAACCAGAAACCGACATATATTTTATTCAATGATGTGCGACCTATCTCAAGGGGTCTTGATTTTTTTCTCGAAAGGGTCAAGGGGTTTTGGTGTGGAGCAGTTTACTGGTCCTCAGTTCTTGATTTTTCGAATTGCCCTTAGTTTTTTTTTGTGATGGACGTGCTTCCAGAACATATTGTGTGCATATCGCTTATTTCTTGGTTTTGTTGGATGCATTAGAGGGTCAAGTAAGTGTGTATCTTTGTGATATCGACGATAGTGAAGGTTATGGTCTCATCGGAAGAAAACTCTTGTGGCGTGCAGCGTGTAAGATTTTTTTGATTTTCTAATATATTTATCCCAAGTACATATTTATGTGTTACATATCCATAAAAAATTCATGGTTTCAAATCAGATGTTGGTGTTGTCATCTAAAATTTGCACACCGAAGGATTTCGGACACGTCAGCCGCTATGATGTATATATCCTTAGTTGCAGATGCGTCCTGAGGCATTTTATGATGATCCGTACTTGAAGGCTGTGTAGTAAAGGCGTCAAGATGGAACCAATGCTTATTGTTTTCTTTTTCTAACATACTACAAAATTAACATGTGGTGCCTAGCATGCATGGGCGGGCCTACATCTATTCATGGGTGACAAGGGATTAACTTGTCAATGCCTACGAGTTGTAGACTAGGGTTTTAGTTAGAAGTAGAGGGCAAGTAAATCTCGAAGGTTTCAGTCGAAAAGTACTCGACGATATAAAAACTAGGGTTTGTGAGACAATAAATCGATACTTTCTTTGTCCCTCGACTCCCCCTTATATAGGAGGTGAAGCCGAGGGATTTATGATGTACAAGTTACAAAGTCCGGGAATGTTTCTAACTCCTCCCGTAATATTACAAGTGTTCTCTCCTAATACAACTCTAACTTTCCTTAACTAGCAAGTTGGGCTTCCGAATTCTTCTTATCCTTCAGGTCGTGGGCTTCAGTAAACCCCGGATACCATCTTTGGCAAGCCCATTGGGGATGCCTATGTCAGTAGCCCCCGAGATTTTGCTTGAATCGTAGAGTCAGGGAAAATCTCCACTTTTATATTTACTCGATAACTCTGAACTTCACCACATATCTTTGCATATGAATTTCTATATTGTACAGGGATAATGGTAGTTGGGGCTAGTTCATCTGACGGATCAGGTACTAGTTAACTGCTCTAGTGGCAATCCGCAAAAACCTACTTCAAGATCATGTCCCTGGACATGATCTCGGGATACTGGTGTAAACTTCGACAGGTGCCGCTTAAGGTCTTACCATTCTGTCGAGTCCCAGTTATATTTATCGGATACCTAACGCGTCCGTTAGGATTTTTCTTCGTATCTGTTGATACGGAAAAAAGTAGCAAACCGACGTCAGAGACGGCGCCACGCCACACAGAACGGATCTGGGGTCTTACCTTCGCAAAGTTTTGCGGCATTCAGAAATTGTTCGCAACTTTGGCGTTCTGAGAATATATTGTCGAGTGCTTATTCGGCTATTGGAATAGCACATTTTATTGAGTCAACGGATGACTTATATTGCTCTCCCGATGGGAGTATATGTAGAGTTATTTATATAACTCGAAATATACTCTTTTGTTCTTCTTTCTTTCTTTTTTATAATTTCATCGGGCACGCGAACAGCGTTCCCGATGGGAGTAGCCCCCGAGGCTACAGCCAAGGACTTGTGCTTGGGTGTAGGCTCCACGCCTTATGTTACTATATTTTTCTTGTCTCTCGAAGTTTTCAAATCTCTCGGGTGCGCGAACAGCGCTCCCGATGGGAGTAGCCCCCGAGGCTATGAACAAATACTTGTATTTGATCATAGGCTCTCGCCATTTCTATTTTGTCTTTCTCGAATTTTTCATTTTTCCAAAGTAGCCCCCGAGCATTTGATCAAAAACTTGTATTTGATCAAAGGCTCCATAATCTTCTGCTGTCGCCTTTTTTTATGCAACTGCTGAGTCGAAATTTTCTCTTGCTAAGGTGACATCACTGCTGACGATAGCCACGACCGCTGTTCCTGGAAAACGCGAGAAGTTCTCTCTCGCTGTCTTGCGGGCCCAAATTATTCACCGTATTGACACGTCGTGCAAGTGGGGGACACACGTCCTCCGCTTTTTCTGGTGCACATACTGTAGCTCCTGTGCTTTCTCGTCTGTATGAAATTACTTTTTACCCCTTGTCCACGTGTACACCATCTGTTCCACAATCTCTCAATCCAACGGCGCGTCGATTCACCGCACCTCTATATAAAGGTATCATCTTCCTCCTCTAGTCCTTTCGCTCGCGTCGTACCTCTGCTTCTCCTCTGCCAAATCCTCCATTGCTCCCATTGCTTCAAGCGCTCAACCACACTCACACCCTTCGCCGCCAAGCTCATTGATGCCGCCTCGCATCCGTTTGACTAGGCACAGCACTCCGGAGTCGAAGATGGCGACGGCGGATCTGGGAAGCGCCGAGTGGGAAAGATCCAAGATCTCTGCCCAAGACATCAACCTGATAAAGAAGATGGGGTTCAGCAAGAAGGAGAACTCTCTCCGCTTCCCCAAGGAGGAGAGCTATCCAAAGCCTCAAATCGAGTATCGGGTCAGTTTTGTTGACCACCTCATCCGAGGTCTTTCTCCCCCAATCCACGAGTTTCTTAGGGGTCTTCTGTTTGTTTATGGGCTTCAACTGCATCAGTTGACGCCCAATTCCATCCTCCACGTGTCGATCTTTATCACATTGTGTGAGTGTTTCCTCGGGGTCCAACCTAATTGGGCTCTATGGAAGCGTATCTTATGCCTCCGCCGTAATGGCTCCCACAACGTCGCCTACAACATTGGCGGCGTTGTTATCTGTGTTCGTTCTGACGTCGAATATTTCGACGTCAAATTCCCCGACTCTGTCCAAGGTTGGCGAAAGAAGTGGCTATATATCCATGAAGAAAGCTCCAATCCAGTGGAGGACAACATCGCCCCTTTTGACGGAGACGCCAAAATCCTTCGCCGCCGTTCCTGGGATGCTGAAGCTACCGAAGCTGAGAAGTTGGCGACAGAAACACTGATGACTTGCATCCACGAGCTACAGAACACCCGCGGCAAGGAACTGTCGGGTATTGAGATTACATCGTATTTCCTTAGGATTAGAGTGCAGCCTCTCCAGGCGCGCAAGAATCCTCTCTGGATGTATGCTGGTGAAAAGGACGTCGACAGGCTCTCCAAAGACCTTCCTTTGAAAGATTTTGAAAAGCTGATACGTCTCCAACATATTGATAATTTCTTATGTTCCATGCCACTTTATTGATGATACCTACATGTTTTATGCATACTTTATGTCATATTTATGCATTTTCTGGCACTAACCTATTAACGAGATGCCGAAGAGCCAGTTTGTTGTTTTCTCGCTGTTTTTGGTTTCGTAAATCCTAGTAAGGAAATATTCTCGGAATTGGACGAAATCAACGCTCAGGATCTTATTTTTCCACGAAGCTTCCAGAACACCGGGGGAGATACGAAGTGGGGCGACGAGGCGGCGACACGCCAGGGCGGCGCGGCCCACCCCCTGGCCGCGGCGGCCTGCTGTGTGGGCCCCTCGCGTCGCCCCTAAACCTACCTCCTCCGCCTATTTAAGCCTTCGTCGATAATAGTTCCAGTACCGAGAGCCACGATACGAAAAACCTTCCAGAGACGCCGCCGCCGCCAATCCCATCTCGGGGGATTCAAGAGATCGCCTCCGGCACCCTGCCGGAGAGGGGAATCATCTCCCGGAGGACTCTTCACCGCCATGGTCGCCTCCGGAGTGATGAGTGAGTAGTTCACCCCTGGACTATGGGTCCATAGCAGTAGCTAGATGGTCGTCTTCTCCTAATTGTGCTTCATTGTTGGATCTTGTGAGCTGCCTAACATGATCAAGATCATCTATTTGTCATGCTACATGTTGTGTTTGTTGGGATCCGATGAATAGAGAATGCTATGCTATGTTGATTATCAATCTATTATCTATGTGTTGTTTATGATCTTGCATGCTCTCCGTTACTAGTAGAGGCTCTGGCCAAGTTTTTGCTTGTAACTCCAAGAGGGAGTATTTATGCTCGATAGTGGGTTCATGCCTCCATTAAATGCAGGACGGTGACGAAAAGTTCTAAGGTTGTGGATGTGTTGTTGCCACTAGGGATAAAACATCGATGCTATGTCTAAGGATGTACGTGTTGATTACATTATGCACCATACTTATTGCAATTGTCTGTTGTTTGCAACTTAATACTGGAAGGGGTTCGGATGATAACCTGAAGGTGGACTTTTTAGGCATAGATGCATGCTGGATAGCGGTCTATGTACTTTGTCGTAATGCCCAATTAAATCTCACAATACTCATCATATCATGTATGTGCATGGTCATGCCCTCTTTATTTGTCAATTGCCCAACTGTAATTTGTTCACCCAACATGCTTATTCTTATGGGAGAGACACCTCTAGTGAACTGTGGACCCCGGTCCATTCTTTACATCGAATACAATCTACTGCAATACTTGTTCTACTGTTTTCTGCAAACAATCATCATCCACACTATAAATCTAATCCTTTGTTACAGCAAGCCGGTGAGATTGACAACCTCACTGTCACGTTGGGGCAAAGTAATTTGGTTGTGTTGTGCAGGTTCCACATTGGCGACGGAATCCCTGGTGTTGCGCCGCACTACACTTCGCCGCCATCAACCTTCAACGTGCTTCTTGACTCCTACTGGTTCGATAAACCTTGGTTTCTTACTGAGGGAAACTTACTCGCTGTACGCATCACACCTTCCACTTGGGGTTCCCAACGGTCGCGTGTTGTACGCGTGTCAAGCTAAATTTCTGGCGCCGTTGCCGGGGAGATCAAGGGGAGTCTCCACCTCCAATCTCTTTACTTTGTTTTTGTCTTGCTTTACTTTTATTTAGTACTTTGTTTGCTGCATTATATCAAAATACAAAAAAGTTAGTTGCTAGTTTTACTTTATTTGCTATCTTGTTTGCTATATCAAAAACACAAAAAAATTAGTTATTTGCATTTACTTTATCTAGTTTGCTTTATTTACCGCTGCTAAAATGGGTACTCCTGAAAATACTAAGTTGTGTGACTTCACAACCACAAATAATAATGATTTCTTATGCACACCTATTGCTCCACCTGCTACTACAAGCAGAATTCTTTGAAATTAAACCCGCTTTATCGAATCTTGTTATGCGAGAGCAATTTTCTCGGTGTTAGTTCCGATGATGTTGCTGCCCATCTTAATAATTTTGTTGAACTATGTGAAATGCAAAAGTATAAGGATGTAGATGGTGACATTATAAAGTTAAAATTGCTTCCTTTCTCATTAAGAGGAAGAGCTAAAGATTGGTTGCTATCTCTCGCCTAAGAATAGTATTGATTCATGGACTAAATGCAAGGATGCTTTTATTGGTAGATATTATCCTCCTGCTAAAATTATATCCTTGAGAAGTAGCATAATGAATTTTAAACAATTGGATAATGAGCATGTTGCCCAAGCATGGGAAAGAATGAAATCTTTGGTTAAAAACTTCCCAACCCATGGACTGACTACTTGGATGATCATCCAAACCTTTTATGCAGGACTGAATTTTTCTTCGCGAAACCTATTGGATTCAGCTGCTAGAGGTACCTTTATGTCCATCACTCTAGGCGACGCAACAAAGCTTCTTGATAATATGATGATTAATTACTCTGAATGGCACACGGAAAGAGCTCCACAAGGTAAGAAGGTAAATTCTGTCGAAGAAACCTCTTCCTTGAGTGATAAGATTGATGCTATTATGTCTATGCTTGTGAATGGTAGGACTAATGTTGATCCTAATAATGTTCCGTTAGCTTCATTGGTTGCTCAAGAAGAACATGTTGATGTAAACTTCATTAAAAATAATAATTTCAACAACAATGCTTACCGAACAATTCTAGTAACAACTATAGGCCATATCCTTATAATAATGGTAACGGTTATGGTAATTCTTATGGGAATTCTTACAACAATAATAGGAATACACCCCCTGGACTTGAAGCCATGCTTAAAGAATTTATTAGTACACAAACTGCTTTTAACAAATCTGTTGAAGAAAAGCTTGGGAAAATTGATATACTTGCTTCTAAAGTCGATAGTCTTGCTGCTGATGTTGATCTTTTGAAATTGAAAGTTATGCCTAATGAAAATAATAATAATAATATTGTTACTACAGAAAATACCATCCAAGTTAGAATTAATGAGAATATAAGATTGATGGCCGAATTGCGTGCTAGGTGGGAAAAAGAAGAAAATGCTAAAGAAGATAATATAGCTAAAGTTTGGACTATTACCACCACTAGTAATGCTAATGCTCCACATGTTGCTGCACCTCCGACTATTAATGGTAAAATAATTGGTGTTGGCAATGTTTCCACTTCTAATGCAAAGCGTGAAAAACTGTCTGAAACTGCTAAAACCGCTGAAACCGCTCGTGATAAAACTGCTGAATTTTTTCCAACATTGGGGATAATGATCCCATTGCTTTAGATTATAATGGTTTGGATTTTGATGATTGCCACATCTCTGAAGTTATAAAGTTCTTACAAAAACTTGCTAAAAGTCCTAATGCTAGTGCCATAAATTTGGCCTTTACAAAACATATTACAAATGCTCTCATAAAAGCTAGAGAAGAGAAATTAAATCGCGAAGCTTCTATTCCTAGGAAGCTAGAGGATGGTTGGGAGCCCATCATTAAGATGAAGGTCAATGACTTTGATTGTAATGTTTTGTGTGATCTTGGTGCAAGTATTTCTGTTATGCCTAAGAAAATCTATAATATGCTTGACTTGCCACCATTGAAAAATTGTTATTTGGATGTTAATCTTGCTGATAATTCTACAAAGAAACCTTTGGGGAGAGTTTATAATGTTCGCATTACCGTTAACAATAACTTTGTCCCCGTTGATTTTGTTGTCTTGGATATTGAATGCAATGCATCTTGTCCCATTATATTGGGAAGACCTTTTCTTCGAACTGTTGGTGCTATCATTGATATGAAGGAAGGTAATATTAAATATCAATTTCCTCTCAAGAAAAGTATGTAACACTTCCCTAGAAAGAGAATGAAGTTACCTTTTGATTCTATCATTAGAACAAATTATGATGTTGATACTTCGTCTCTTGATAATACTTGATATACACTTTCTGCGCCTAGCTGAAAGGCGTTAAAGAAAAGCGCTTATGGGAGACAACCCATGATTTTACTACTGCACCTTTATTTTATATTTGAGTCTTGGAAGTTGTTACTACCGTAGCAACCTCTCCTTATCTTAGTTTTGTTGCATTGTTGTGCCAAGTAAAGTCTTTGATAGTAAGGTTCATACTAGATTTGGATTACTGCGCTGTAAAACAGATTTCTTTGCCGTCACGAATTTGGGCCTAATTCTCTCGTAGGTAACTCGAAAATTATGCCAATTTACGTGAGTGATCCTCGGATATGTACGAAACTTTCATTCAATTTGAGCATTTTCATTTGAGCAAGTCTGGTGCCTCTTAGAAATTCATCTTTACGAACTGTTCGTTTTTGACAGATTCTCGCCTTTATTTCGCATTGCCTATTTTGCTATGCTTGATGGATTTTTCTATTCCATTAACTTTCAGTAGCTTTGTGCAATGTCCAGAAGTGTTAAGAATGATTATGTCACATCTGAACATGTGAATTTCGATTGTGCACTAACCCTCTAATGAGTTGTTTTGAGTTTGGTGTGGAGGAAGTTTTCAAGGATCAAGAGAGGGAGATGATACAATATGATCAAGGAGAGTGAAAGCTCTAAGCTTGGGGATGCCCCGGTGGTTCACTCCTGCATATTTCAAGAATACTCAAGCGTCTAAGCTTGGGGATGCCCAAGGCATCCCCAAGGCATCCCCTTCTTCATCGACAACATTATCAGGTTCCTCTAGTGAAACTATATTTTTATTCCATCACATCTTATGTGCTTTACTTGGAGCGTCTGTTTATTTTTGTTTTTGTTTTGTTTGAATAAAATGGATCCTACCATTCATTGTGTGGGAGAGAGACACGCTCCGCTGTTGCATATGGACAAATATGTCCTTAGGCTTTATTCATAATATTCATGGCGAAGGTTGAATCTTCTTCGTTAAGTTGTTATATGGTTGGAAATGGGAAATGCTACATGTAGTAATTGGTAAAATGTCTTGGATAATTTGATACTTGGCAATTGTTGTGCTCATGTTTAAGCTCTTGCATCATATACTTTGCACCTATTAATGAATAAATACATAGAGCTTGCTAAAATTTGGTTTGCATAATTGGTCTCTCTAAGGTCTAGATAATTTCTAGTAAGGGTTGAACAACAAGGAAGACGGTGTAGAGTCTTATAATGTTTACAATATGTCTTTTATGTGAGTTTTGCTGCACCGCTTCATAAGTGTGTTTGTTTCAAATAGCCTTGCTAGCCTAAGCCTTGTATCTAGAGGGAATACTTCTCATGCATCCAAAATCCTTGAGCCAACCACTATGCCATTTGTGTCCACCATACCTACCTACTACATGGTATTTCTCCGCCATTCCAAAGTAAATTGCTTGAGTGCTACCTTTAAATTTCTATCCTTTATCTTTACAATATATAGCTCATGGGACAAATAGCCTAAAAACTATTGTGGTATTGAATATGTACTTATGCACTTTATCTCTTATTAAGTTGCTTTTTGTGCGATAACCATGTTCCTCGGGGACGCCATCAACTACTCTTTGTTGAATATCATGTGAGTTGCTATGCATGTCCGTCTTGTCTGAAGTAAGGGCGATTTACCATGAGTTGAATGGTTTGAGCATGCATACTGTTAGGGAAGAACATTGGGCCGCTAACTAAAGCCATGATCCATGGTGGAAGTTTCAGTTTTGGACAAATATCCTCAATATTATATGAGAAAAGTAATTGTTGTTGAATGCTTAAGCATTAAAGAGGAGTCCATTATTTGTTGTCTATGTTGTCCCGGTATGGATGTCTAAGTTGAGAATAATCAAAAGCGAGAAATCCAATGCGAGCTTTCTCCTTAGACCTTTGTACAAGCGGCATAGAGGTACCCCTTTGTGACACTTGGTTAAAACATATGTATTGCGGTGATAATCCAGGTAATCCGAGCTAATTAGGACAAGGTGCGGGCACTATTAGTATACTATGCATGAGGCTTGCAACTTGTAGGATATAATTTACATGATACTTATGCTTTATTACTACCGTTGACAAAATTGTTTCTTGTTTCCAAAACCAAAGCTCTAGCACAAATATAGCAATCAATGCTTCCTCTCGCGAAGGGCCTTTCTTTTACTTTTATGTTGAGTCAGCTCACCTATTTCTCTCCATCTCAAGAAACAAACACTTGTGTGAACTCGTGCATTGATTCCTACATACTTGCATATTGCACTTGTTATATTACTTTATGTTGACAATATCCATGAGATATACATGTTACAAGTTGAAAGCAACCGCTGAAACTTAATCTTCCTTTGTGTTGCTTCAATACCTTTACTTTGAATTTATTGCTTTATGAGTTAACTCTTATGCAAGACTTATTGAAGCTTGTCTTGAAAGTACTATTCATGAAAAGTCTTTGCTATATGATTCATTTGTTTACGCATTGCATAATCATTGTTTCGAATCGCTGCATTCATTACATGTGCTTACAATAGTATTGATCAAGATTATGATGGCATGTCACTTCAGAAATTATCTTTGTTATCATTTACCTACTCGGGACGAGCAGCAACTAAGCTTGGGGATGCTGATACGTCTCCAACGTATTGATAATTTCTTATGTTCCATGCCACTTTATTGACGATACCTACATGTTTTATGCATACTTTATGTCATGTTTATGCATTTTCCGGCACTAACCTATTAACGAGATGCCGAAGAGCCAATTGCTGTTTCTCGCTGTTTTTGGTTTCGTAAATCCTAGTAAGGAAATATTCTCAGAGTTGGACGAAATCAACGCCCAGGATCTTATTTTTCCACGAAGCTTCCAGAACACCGGGGGAGATACGAAGTGGGGCGACGAGGCGGCGACACGCCAGGGCGGCGCGGCCCACCCCCTGGCCGCGCCGGCCTGCTGTGTGGGCCCCTCGCGTCGCCCCTAAACCTACCTCCTCCGCCTATTTAAGCCTTTGTCGATAATAGTTCCAGTACCGAGAGCCACGATACGGGAAACCTTCCAGAGACGCCGCCACCGCCAATCCCATCTCGGGGGATTCAGGAGATCGCCTCCGGCACCCTGCCAGAGAGGGGAATCATCTCTCGGAGGACTCTTCACTGCCATGGTCGCCTCCGGAGTGATGAGTGAGTAGTTCACCCCTGGACTATGGGTCCATAGCAGTAGCTAGATGGTCGTCTTCTCCTAATGGTGCTTCATTGTTGGATCTTGTGAGCTGCCTAACATGATCAAGATCATCTATCTGTAATGCTACATGTTGTGTTTGTTGGGATCCGATGAATAGAGAATACTATGCTATGTTGATTATCAATCTATTATCTATGTGTTGTTTATGATCTTGCATGCTCTCCGTTACTAGTAGAGGCTCGACCAAGTTTTTGCTTGTAACTCCAAGAGGGAGTATTTATGCTCGATAGTGGGTTCATGCCTCCATTAAATCTCGGGACAAGTGATGTAAAGTTCTAAGGTTGTGGATGTGTCGTTGCCACTAGGGATAAAACATCGATGCTATGTCTAAGGATTTACGTGTTGATTACATTACGCACCATACTTAATGCAATTGTCCGTTGTTTGCAACTTAATACCGGAAGGGGTTCTGATGATAACCCGAAGGTGGACTTTTTAGGCATAGATGCATGCCGGATAGCGGTCTATGTACTTTGTCGTAATGCCCAATTGAATCTCACAATACTCATCATATCATGTATGTGCATGGTCATGCCCTCTTTATTTGTCAATTGCCCAACTGTAATTTGTTCACCCAACATGCTTATTCTTATGGGAGAGACACCTCTAGTGAATTGTGGACCCCGGTCCATTCTTTACATCGAATACAATCTACTGCAATACTTGTTCTACTGTTTTCTGCAAACAATCATCATCCACACTATACATCTAATCCTTTGTTACAAAGAAGCCGCTGAGATTGACAACCTCACTGTCACGTTGGGGCAAAGTAATTTGGTTGTGTTGTGCAGGTTCCACATTGGCGACGGAATCCCTGGTGTTGCGCCGCACTACACTTCGCCGCCATCAACCTTCAACGTGCTTCTTGACTCCTACTGGTTCGATAAACCTTGGTTTCTTACTGAGGGAAACTTACTGCTGTACGCATCACACTTTCCACTTGGGGTTCCCAACGGTCGCGTGCTGTACGCGTGTCAAAAGCTTATCCGCAAAATCTCATCGCTCAACAAGAAGGATCCAATTCCATCCTCTTGCCGCATTACGCCATATAGTGGCGCCAATCCCCTTCCCGAGGTAATTTTTCCTCTTTAGTTGCTATATTGTCTCTTCGAGTATTACTATTTTATCGACTACTGTCTTGCTAGCTTTTTTTGCATAACTTCTTTTTTATCGACACTCTTTCTTTTTCTCAGAACCACCCCGTTCTCGCTTCTCTTCCTCCTCTTCCTGAGGGTGGAGAAGTTGAAGACCGTACCGTTGTCGATGATGACAACCAAGGTACCTCGCGTCCTGAAAGTGAAGTCGCGGGTTCTCACAAATCCTCGGCTTCTTCTGAAAAAGATGCTGAGTCTGAGGCCACTGCCTCGACACACTCCCTTCCTCCTGCTGTTTCTCCAAGGAAGAAGAGGAAAAGGGATGAAGTCGAAGATTCCGGCACCTCCAAAGCCGAAGAAGCTGGTCCTTCAGACAAGAAGGCAGCTTTCAACCCATACGATGATGCCTTCGTCAGCTCGTAAGTTACCCCTTGCTTCTTACTGTTTTGCTCTTGATGTTTTTTGTCTATCTTGCTTCTTATACTATCGCCATTTTACTACAGCGGTGACGAGGAAGAAGCGCAAGCTATTGACGTGACTGCTCGAACGAGTACGTCGCGTACTTTAGTTGTTTCTGAAGTGCAAGCTGATGGAGAAGAATCTTCGCCTCCTCAGCAAAACACCGAACAACCTACTCCTCCTGCAAGCCTCCTTGTCCCTTCGCCAAAAAGGGCGAGGGTTGAATCAGTCACGGAGCCTGCCTTACAATTGATGGCTCCACGACTCCTCTTCTGGATGATGTAAGTCCCTTCTCTTTTTTTGTGCTAAGTACTTCCCGATGGTATCGATTTTTTGTTGTTTGATTCTTTTTTGCTTTGTGTTGTCGAGCTTTTTCTATGTTGACGCTTTCTTTTCTATATCTTTCTTCGTCAGCCTTTGATTAAGGAATTCATCCGCTTCGGTGCCCAATTCGTCGGGTACCGTGATCATGCTAACGAAGCTGAAGGTAATATTCTGCTGCTTCTCCAGGCCCATGACTGCTTACTCCTGTATTGTCGTGATTTTGACTGGTTTTGACTATTTTGGTAGAAAATCTTGCGGAAACCAACAAACGTGCTGATGCACTTGCTCAAAAATTGGAGCAAAGTGAAAAGGCTCGTAAAAAGGCTGAAGCAGATGCTAAGAAGGCCAAGGCAGATGCTGAAAAGGCCAAGGAAGATGTTGCTGGTGTTGAAGATCTTCGGAAGAGGCTTCACGATGCAGAAACTGCTTTGAGCGACAAAATAACTGAGCAAGCTGCTCGAGAAGAAAGTATCCTCAGTCGCTTGCAGTCGCAGAGTCGACGTTTTGTTAGTAAGTGCTTGCATTCTTGTGCATTTGTGCAGGTTACTTCACGTTTTTTCGAGCATTTTTATTGACGAACTTCCCTTTGCTTGTTTTCAGGGAGAACTCATCAAGAATACGAAGTGGATGGTCCTGAAGGCGACGAGCTTCTCGACGCGCTGACCCTTCTTGAAATCCATGGGGATGAAGCACGCGAAGGCCTTGTTGATGCTAAGGCAGGTCTGTCGAAGCTTTTCCCCTACTTCTTCCTGAAGAAAGAGGAGCCCAACACTTTTGTTGCTCTTGCCAAAAGCTTCAATGTGCCGGAAGATCTTGGGCTCAAACTTCGCCAAGAGGGCCTGAAGATTGGCGTTGAGGGCACCATCGCGCTGATTGCTGATAGCCAGCAAAACGTCGACTGGACCAAGGTTGGCGACATAGGGGAGATGGAAACAAAGAAGTGGCATTCTTTAATTAGAGCTGCCAAGCCTCCCTCAAAACCAATCCTTTCCTTCCTTGGTGTTAAACCAACTCCTGCTCCAAGCACATCCAAGCCGGAGGTCAAGTAGACCACCCTTTCTTTCTTATTTCTTTTCTCTTTTGATGCTGTCGCCAAAGTAGCTTTGGCGACACTTACCCCACTAGTTTGTTAGGAAATCTCCATTGTAATATCTTGTAAATATGCTGAAAATCAATGGAATTATATTTTGCTTGATGATTGATGTCGAACTTTTTCTTTCAGTTGACGTTCGATAACTATACTCCAACTCCTGCTCCTTCCGATGTTTTTCCCACTTCCTCTTGCTCGAAGAAAATGCCTATCGACAAAGAATTTGGTAGAGATTCCTCGAGTAAAGATTTAGCACAAGACTTGGAAGAACTTCGTCAGCAGCTTCAGTATGCAAAGAAACAAACACTTGTGATGATGGAGCAATCTCGAAAGGCAGCCGAAAAAGAGAAGGTTGCACTGCAGCAAGCTCAAGAAGCCATAACTGCCAAGGAAGCCGCCGTGTCTGAAGCTGAGAAAGCGACCACTCGAGAGAATTTAATGCTCGAGCTGATGAATGAAGGCAGTGTAGATATGACAGGTATGCTTTTGCAAACCAAAGCTTCTTCTTTTTCCCTGCTGTTTCCTTTTTTGAAATTCTTGTACTGTCACCAAATAGGTTCTTTTCTTGACGCTGCTGCTGAAGATGAAAGGGTAGATACAAGGACAAATCTCTTGGTCAACCTCTCCCTTGATCATGGTTCTTTGTTCTGGGCCACTCCAGAACGCACCCGACAGATTGTCAGGTTTCAAGACCGCGTCTGTCAGGTTCGTGAATTCCTTGATTTCTGCACAAGAACCTTGTCCCTGGTTTACAAGACAATGTTTCCTCGGAACAAAACACCCGACACTCTTCTTGGTCTGATGGAAAAATTTCGGGATGCTCCTCGTATCCATAACTTTGTGCGAGCTCAGTTGTCTGTTGGGGCAAGATTCGCCATGATTATGATACATATCTTCTATCGAAAATTAGACCTGACGACGATTGTCTCCAAGTGCCTGGCCAAACAGTCGAAGCGAAAAAGTAACATTGACAAAATCAATGACATTGTAACTCATGTCGCCGAAGAAATGATGGACGAACTTCTTCGGATGGACTCTGAATTCTTTGTCAAAGGGAGCTATGCTGAACATACGACGACTGCTGCAAATAACAAAGGTCTATCCATAGATAGTATATTAGGCATTGACTGAGTTGTACTATATTGCGAGAAATCATGTCTATATTTTTTGTCGAATTCTTTGTGATAATGAAGTTGTCTATATTGTGAAGTGTAATCTATATTGTGAAGCCCCCGAGCCTTTGGCCGGAGCTTATGCTATTTTTTCGTCTCGATGGATTTACTATTTTGCGAGAGTATATATATTTTGCTGTCGTGGGTTATGAGCCCCCGAGCATGTCGACGAAAAAGATGTATATCACCAATATCTTTTACTATATTGCAGCACCGCGAGCCCGCCTCATTAAAAACCTTTCCAGCCCCACTCGGTGCCCTGAAAAGGAAAAGAGTGCGTCTGAAAACTCGCGGGCGTTTCAGTACATTGTATTTTTACAAAGGAGGACTATATTTCGACTCTAAGCGTAGAACTGCCTGAGTTGCGCCACGTTCCAGGGATTTTTCTCGGGAACCCTGTCTTCTTGTCCTTGATCCTGTATGCTCCTCCTTCGATTACTTCTGTGACAATGTAAGGGCCAAGCCATGGCGACTCGAGTTTTTCAGTACTCTGTTGATTGAGTCGTAGGACTAAATCTCCGACCTGGAAAGACCTTGGCCGCAGTCGTCGACTGTGGTAGTTTTTCAAGTCTTGCTGGTAGTTGGTGACCCGTGATAGTACTTCGTCTCGAGCTTCATCGAGTGCATCTACATCATCCTCTAATGCTCTTCTGGAATTTTCTTCATCATATTCTGTGACTCTTGGGAAGTCATGCTCTATTTCGATCGGTAAAACTGCCTCAGCTCCATGGACCAGAAAAAACGGAGTTTCCAGTGTCGCCGTATTTGGCGTTGTTCGAATACTCCATAAAACACTTGGCAACTCTTCTGGCCAAGTATGTCGAGCCTTTTCAAGTGGTCCTACCAGGCGCTTCTTGATACCGTTGCAGATGATACCATTGGCTTTCTCGACTTGACCATTGGTTTGCGGGTGCCCAACTGACGCGAAGTGCAATTTGATGCCTACTTCTGCGCAGTATGCCTTGAATATCTTGGATGTGAAGTTACTGCCATTGTCCGTGACGATGCTATGAGGTACCCCGAACTGAAAAACAATGCTCTTCACGAATTTTATTGCTGACGCTGCATCTGGCGAATTTATTGGCTTCGCTTCTATCCACATGGTGAATTTGTCGACAGTGACAAGCATATACTCATATCCTCCTGGCGAGGCCTTGTGTAACTTTCCCACCATATCGAGACCCCATTGGGCAAAGGGCCAAGACAATGGTATTGGCATCAGCTCTGGTGCTGGAGAGTGGGGTTTGCGGCGAATCTCTGGCACGCGTCGTAGGTTCGTACTATCTCCTTCGCGTCCTCGATTGCTGTCAACCAGTAAAATCCAGCCCGAAAAACCTTGGCCGCAATGGCTCGACTGCTCGCGTGATGACCACATATTCCCTCGTGTACATCCTTTAAGATTATTCTTCCTTCTTCGGGTGTGACGCACCATTGTAGCACGCCCGAAATACTGCGCTTGTACAACTCCCCTTTGACCACTGTAAAGGCTTTTGATCGTCGAATAACTCGCCTTGCTTCAACTGGGTCGTTGGGTATTTCTTTCCTTAAGATATATGATATGTATGCTTGCATCCATGGGACTTGCACCATCATCACCAGCTCTTGGTCCTCTTCTTCTTCTGGTGCTTCTTTGGGAGTCGTCGAAGTTTTCTCCTCTTTCTCCTTCTTCTGCGCCTTCTTTGGTTTGGTGGATCTCTCGGTTATCTCTTCCCAAACACACCTGGCGGAATTGCGAGGCACTGTGACCCGATGTTTGCGAGAACATCGGCTTCGTCATTGCTCAGTCTGCTGATGTGATTTACTTCGCATCCATCAAATAACTTCTCGAGCTCGTTGTACACTTCCTTGTATGCCACCATGATGTCATTGACTGCATCACATTGGTTCATGACTTGCTGAGCCACCAACTGTGAGTCGCCAAAGATTTTTAATCGGGTTGCACCACAAGCTTTCGCCATCTTCATCCCGTGTATGAGAGCTTCATATTCTGCTTCGTTGTTAGATGCGTTTGGGAACGTCATCCGTAGGACATACTTCAGTTTTTTGCCTTCAGGTGATATAAGTATCACACCTGCACCAGCTCCTTCTACCCTCTTGGACCCGTCAAAGTTCATAGTCCAAGTTCTCGATAAATCTGGGGGTCTTGTATTTTGCAGCTCCATCCACTCTGCGATGAAATCTGGCAGAATTTGCGACTTTATTGCTTTCCTTTTTTTCATACGTGATGTCTTGAGGGGAAAGTTATATTCCCCAAAGGGAGATACGACCTGTAGCTTCTGGATTGTTCAGTATATTTGATAGAGGTGCTTCATTGACCACTATTATCGGGTGTGCCGAAAAATAGTGGCGCAATTTCCTTGCGGTTGTGAACACTCCATATGCTAGCTTCTGGTACTGCGGGTACCGCTGTTTTGAAGGCGATAAAACTTCACTAATGAAATATACCGGCATTTGCACTCCATGAAGTTTTCCTTCTTCTTCTCTTTCGACGACTAGCGCCGTGCTGACCACCTGAGGTGTGGCTGCAATGTATAACAAGAGAGGTTCCTTCTCTTTCGGCGCCACCAAGATTGGTGGTGTCGAAATTGTGCGTTTTAGATCCTCGAAGGCTCTATCTGCCTCTTCATTCCACTGGAATTTCTCTCCTTGCTTGATTAAAGCGTAGAACGGTAATGCCTTTTCTCCTAGCCTGGCGACGAATCTGCTTAAAGCTGCGACTCGCCCAGTTAGCTGCTGTATTTCTTTCAACTTTGTTGGCTTCCTTATTGTTGCAATAGCTTGGATTTTTTCGGGATTAGCTTCAATCCCTCTCGCTGATACTAGGAACCCGAGAAGTTCTCCTGCAGGGACGCCGAAAGAACACTTCGTTGGGTTCAGCTTGAGGCAAAACTTGTCGAGGTTATCGAAAGTTTCCTTCAGGTCCTCGATTAGTGTTGCCCCCTTTTTTGACGTTATGACGACATCATCAATGTATACTTGTACGTTTTTGCCAATCTGTGTTGCTAGGCACTTCTGCATCATCCTCTGATATGTTGCTCCCGCGTTTTTCAGACCAAAAGGCATTGTTCTATAGCAAAATACGCCATAAGGTGTGATGAACGCTGTTTTGACCTCGTCTTCTTCTTTCAATCTGATTTGGTTATAACCAGAATATGCATCCAGGAAGGAAAGACGTTCACATCCTGCCGTGGAGTCGATAATTTGATCGATCCTCGGGAGGGGAAAGTGATCCTTTGGACAATGTTTGTTGAGACACGTAAAGTCGACACACATGCGAAGGATTTTAGTGTTTTTCTTTGGAACCAACACTGGGTTTGCGACCCAGGTGGCCTATGTATGCAACTCCTTGATGAAACCAGCTTCTCTTAGTCGATCAATCTCTGATAGCATAGCTTTGCGATTTGGCTCCGAAAAACGCCGCAAAGGTTGTTTTATTGGTCTCGCTAATGGATCCAAGTTTAGGTGGTGCTCGGCAAGTTCCCTGGGTACTCCTGGCATGTCAGCTGGACACCATGCGAAGATTTTCCAGTGCTCACGGAGGAACTCGACGAGCGCGCTTTCCTATGCGAGGTCCATGTCTGTCGCAATGGACGTCGTCTTCTTTGGATCTGTCGGGTGAATCTGCACCTCCTTAGAATTTTTCTCAGTATTAAAGGTTGATTCTTTGTTAGACCTTCCTACATCTGGCAGCATATCATAATCAGTCGTGAGCCTTGACGCCATGTACTCTGCTTGCATCCCGAAGGTTTCTGACAGTCGATGAAAATCCTTGTCACATTTATCGGCTAACGCGAAGCTTCCTTTAACTGTAATTGGTCCCTTAGGTCCTGGCATCCTCCATAGCAAGTATGTATAATGTGGTACCGCCATAAACCTGGCATATGCTGGCCGTCCCAACAAAGCGTGATACTGCGACGGGAAATCCACGACTTCAAACTCCAGCCTTTCTATTATGTAATTCTCTCGGGTCCCGAACTGAACGTCGAGATTTATCTTCCCCAACGGATAACTCAGCTTCTCTGGCGTGATTCCATGGAAGCGTGTGTCGGTTGGTTTCAGATTTGCTAGAGATATGTTCATCTTCCTTAGTGTATCTGCGTACATAAGGTTTAAACTGCTGCCTCCATCTATGAATACTCGAGATACGTCGAATCCTGCAATTACTGCTGGTAAGATAAGTGTTGACTGCCCTGGTCGAGGAACTTGCTGTGGATGATCCGCTATTGTGAAGCCAATGTCTTGCCCTGACGAATTAATGTACTCAACCGTTGGTGGAGGCATCTTCTCTGCCATGAACACCTGTCGCGAGATTACTTTCTGAGCTCTATTGGATGGCCTGCCTTTCTGAATCACCGAGACTGCTCCGTTGGAATTGGGATCAACGTAAGGTGGTGGTGCAGGTGCTGCCGCTATTCTGAGCTGGTGTCGATTTTCATCCGTAATTGCGGGAGGAGGTGGCAAGTGGATCTCACTCCTGGGCCCTTGAAGGTTTCTATTTGTTGCCTGGGCATTGGCGTGCCCTGCCCACCTTAACATTGCCTGAAAATTTCGGCAATCCTTTTGCAAGTGTCCTGACTGTCTCTTTCCGTTGTTGTCGAGATAGAAATGCATCTGACACGGCCCGTTCATCATCTCCTCGGGGGACACAAAAGGTCTCTGGAACCTTGGTCCATTATTTTGCCTGTTGTTTCGGGAGTCATCTCTATTGTCGCCTCGCTGCTCGTTGCTCCTTTGATAGTCATCCCTATTATTTCCTCCAGCGCTTGCTCGAAAGCCAGCCGAAATTTGTCCAGGAGCATCATAGCTCGAGTACTGCCGAGGATATCGTCGCCTATTTTGATAATTTCGACCGCGGTCCTCCTCTGGTGACGTATGCCGTTTGTTGTGAACATCATCTTCTCCATCTGCTCATCTGTTTGCTATCTCCATCAATGCGGATACTGTCTTTGGGTTAGTTCTTCCCAAGTCCTCGACAAAATCTCCCCGCCTGATTCCTGCGACAAACGCATCTATCGCTCTCTCGTCAGATATATTCTCTGCCGAGTTTTTAATGATATTCCACCTCTGGATCTTGCAGGCCGTCGAATTTTTTGAAGTTATCGGGCAATTTGAACCCCGAAGGAACTTGAGTTTTTCGGACCCTCCTTGTGAAGAACGGCAGCCCACACATATCCTCGTCATCTAGCTCTGGGGAGTGCCGATGTTCCCTTCTATTTTGTCGTGCTCTGTCCACCCTTGCTTGCGCTGCTGTGTCTCTTGCTCCACTTGTTCTCTCGGGAACTGGTGCTGCTGCCCCAGGCCGTGGACTATTTTGCCTTGTTGTTCCTTCGGGAGGTGTTGCTGCAAATGCCGTTCCCATGGCCCCAACACCTGCCATGGTCATATTATACAATGCCTCTCTTGGGTCTCCGGGAGGTGGCCTGGATGCAAGGATAAAGGCTTGTGTCGCCATATACCCAGCTTCCGGTGTTTTAGGGATAATGTTCCCTCTCGTGTCTATCGACATAAAAGACATGTCGAGGTTTTGAACCAAGTGCTCTCTTTCTGCCTCAGGTATGTTTTGCAGCCTTGATCTTGCTCTGTTCCGAGCTTCCATGTGGCTATCTCCCGAAGTTCCTGAATGTCGACTTAACTCCGCCCTTCGCCTGCTTGATGCGGAGGCTGCTTCCTGCCTTCTATCCAACTCGATTTTCTGCTTCTCGAGCTCCCGCCTGGTACGTGCAAGCCTATACTGGTATGCTTGTAACTCCTCAGGTGTCGCCGTTCCGGTCATTGGCTCTGTACCATTAATAGCTCTTGCGACTCGATCCCACACTTCTTGTGGAAATCGCACCATCTCTCGTGTCCCTGGTCCAATATATTTTGTTCCTAGACCTCTCATGAGATCTGCAGGATCGACATATGGATTCCCTGCCTCGTCGAAATTCTCTGATGTCTCCTCTTGTGGGCGACTCGGATCTCCGATTGCATAGATCTGATGATATTTTGGATACTTAACCATGTTGGGTTTGGTGACACCATCATAGAGATTGGTGAAGACCTTGCCAACGGTAGTGGATCTGTCGATGAAGTTAAAGTTGTCGAAGCTATTCGAGTCATCGCTTATATCTGAGTCCGCAGACGACTGGAAGGACATGTCGCTGAAGATCTTGGCGAGCTTTTCGCTTGCCCTGGTGCTGATGAAGCGTGGCGATGAAGTCTCCTCTTCGTCTGACTCGATTGATGATGTTGAGTTCGAAAAATCGGAATCGACTGCCGATAATCCCGACGCGATCGGAATTTCGAGACGATACGCTCCTTCCTTCTCGACGCGAAAGTGGAACCTTCCGAACGTCATCTCCATAGGCTCCTCCAGATACGCATATGCATCCAAACAGGAGGGCGGGTGAGGAACAAAATCGATAGGACCAGTTGCGATCTGTTTACCTCGATCCATCGCGTTGCTTGCTGTTGACGAAGTCGACGATCTTGAACGTGCCATCGAGATCAGATCCTTGACGCCTCTAATTCCCACAGACGGCGCCAATTGATAAGGGATTAACTTGTCAATGCCTACGGGTTGTAGACTAGGGTTTTAGTTAGAAGTAGAGGACAAGTAGATCTCGAAGGTTTCAGCCGAAAAGTACTCGACGATATGAAAACTAGGGTTTGTGAGACAATGAATTGATGCTTTCTTTGTCCCTCGACTCCCCCTTATATAGGAGGTGAAGCCGAGGGATTCGTGATGTACAAGTTACAAAGTCCGGGAAGGTTTCTAACTCCTCCCGTAATATTACAAGTGTTCTCTCCTAATACAACTCTAGCTTTCCTTAACTAGCAAGTTGGGCTTCCGAATTCTTCTTATCCTTCGGGTCGTGGGCCTTCAGTAAACCCCGGGTACCATCTTTGGCAAACTCATTGGGGATGCCTATGTCAATGGGTATGCAGGTGAATACCCAAAAAAATTGTCAAACTTTTCAAATCATATGATACAGCTATCATTTTCGTTTACATTCTATAAAATCTAATCCAAATGTTGACACAAAATAGCTGTTGGTTTGTTGGCAAGAGTATGTGAACCTGCACAAGCAAGCCCTGGTTCTGTCCCTATTTTTTTAAACTTTTCTTTCTATCTTTCTATTTTGAATACCTAGCTATTGTCAAAGTTCTATTTCTAAAGTGGGAAATGGGACTTAGTGTGCCGTGCTATGGTATCGTCGACGGCTTATCAGCGGTCATCCTGTCAACCACTCATCACATCATATATATTATGCGTTTTATCATTTTATTTTTCTTACAAATAACATGCATGCACGTGTCCTTTTACAAACAACATGTATGTCATATTTCATGTTAGATCTGCGGTCAAAATTAACTGCGTGTATGCGACTTTGGAAAATCCAGCACGTCCGATACATCAGAACAAAGAGAGTTTAATCATTTATTGTCGAGTCCCCACAGTAGCAAAGAGTGACAAGGCGGAAAACCTAAGTAGGTCGTTTCCAGCTCCTTGGAGCCTCTTTTTTACTACTCCCTCTGTTCCATTCTATAGTGCCTATTGTTTTTTGGCACGGAAATTAGCGCAAGAGTATTTTTTACACAAGACCTCTAGCTAAACGATTTGAGATCGACGTAAAAATTGGAAAATCCATATATTCCTAACTTACCATAATAAATTTGGGAGCTGAACGATTTGGGAGCTCAACAGGGAGGGGGTTATTGAAAAAAAGCTAAGCTAAAACCTTACATTCTGAAACAAATGTCAAAAATCTATAGGCACTATAGAAAGGAACGGAGGGAGTATTATTTTTGAAAACGTACATCTTGGGGTACAAAAATTTCTGAAAGTTTTTTCACACGCATATCTAGGATGTTCACTGCACACGCATAAAGTTTCATGAAAAATATGTTGATTTGAGAGTACGCAAAAAATACAAACATGTGGATTTATTATGAAAAAAACATTATTGTAGCTGACATCTTTTTGAAGTAGTGCCTACTTTTTTCATAAATATTTATAAGGTATTTCAAGCACATTTCAATTTGTATGTATAACAGAATTTATTTAACTGTTCCTAGAACTTCAAATAAAAACTTTGATTATTATTTTAGAAAATCCCAGCTCCAAAGATCGTACTGGGATCTGAACCACCGCACGAGACAAAGAAACTACTGGCCCGAGCTCGTAACATGCGCCTTGGATCTTTGTCCCCTTTGCGACTGTATTATTTGCACTTCATGATAGTGGGCCCACACCATAGGAATTGCATATACTCCTGCTAGCAAGCTGAGCAGAAGATCTACCCTGCGATTTACACAAAAATAACCCAAAAGTGGAAGAAAAGCACAGACTGACCCTCCGGCGAAACTATTTCACCAATCTAACCCTTTTGTGTGGCGCCCCTCCCAGGGGCGCCACACATGCCCATGTGGCTCCCCTCCTGCCGGCGGCACCGACCCAGCTCGACGTGGCGCCATCGACGCCGAGCCGGTGCGCCCATCCGACGTGGCGAGCATGTGTGGCGCCCTCCCAACGGCGCCACACATGCACTCGTAATCCCCCAAAACATACTGTAAGACAAATTCTCCGGGACTTAGCCGTTTTGCGAGGCTCGATGTGTGGCGCCGATGCCACGGGCGCCACACTAGCATGTGTGGCGCCGATGCCACGGCGCCACACATCCACTTAAGTGTGGCGCCCGCGCCCGCCCCGGCCCGACCATCTTCTTCTTCTCTCGTTTCTTCTCCTCCCTCCTCTCTCCCCAAGGCGGCCGGCGGTTCCTCCTCCTCTCTCTCTCTCTCCCCCAACAAATCGGCCACAAATTCATCGGATCCGACCGGCCAATCTCTTCCCCATCCATTCCTCAAGGTAATCCCCTTCGAATCCCTCACATTCATCCACTAATTTCATAGATCTTGCTAGATTTGCACATGAACCCTAGACATGGAAACTAGATTTGAAATGGCTATGTATGTGTTGAATGTGTATGTGTAGGAACCCTAGATATGTAGGAACCCTAGATATGTAGGAACCCTAGATATGTAGGAACCCTAGATGTGTTGAATGAAATTTTACATGTATGTGTTGAAATCCTTATGTATGTATGTGGTGAAAGGCAAAATTGGAGCTTAGCAAATGCATTCTATTGTCTTACATATGTCTATTATGTGCCTAGGAATGGTATGTCTTACGAAATTCATATGTGTGATGTATTTGGATATGAACTCTCATGTATGTGTGATGTATATGTGATTCGAAAGTTAGATATATTCTCATGTATTCTTGATGGAATAACTCATATTTGTTAGGAATGTATGTGTGATGGCTTATTTGGATATATTCTCATGTATGTGTTGCTCATATTTGGTATGAATGGCTCATAATATGTTGTATGTGTTGCTCATATTTGGTATGAATTGCTCATAATATGTTGTATGTGTTGCTCATACATGTAGGATGGTGTGGCTTCTGGATGAAGAGTACGACGAGGAGCACCGGGCTGTTCATATGACGGAGAGGGAACGGATCTTCACCCTTTGAAGATTCGTTACCATGGCACACCGGATATACCTTATGACGAGAGGTACACGGAGTTCATCCGGCCTATCGGTCTTATGCCGTTCATATCCCTTGTAAGCCGTGGGGGCCACACATGAACCCCTCGGCACTCACCGCCCTTGTCGACCAGGTGGAGGCCGGAGACTCACACCTTCCACTTGAGGGCCGGCGAGATGGCCCCTACTCGCGGGATGTTTCCATGATCCTTGCACTACCTATTCGGGGCGAGCCACCGTGTATGAACACGAGCCTTCGATGGGTGGCGCCGGCGGATGGTGGGGCTTATTGGCGGGGCTCCTCCGCCGCCGGAAAATCCAAAGGAGAGAGTTCCCGCCGGCGCGTCTTTCACTTGGATCGGAACTAACTTTGCGGAATGCCCCATAGAGGCCGACGAGGACACTCGGAGGACGTACGCCCGCGTGTACTTATGGTACATGATTTCCGGGACTCTCTTTCCCGACGGTGGGGGTAAGCTGGCCCATTGGTGTTGGGCGAAGGCGCTTACGGTGTTGGACGCCCGGTGGAGTTGGGGAACGGCGGCACTTGCCTACCTCTACCGGCGGGTGATGATTTGTTCTATGTACTATTTTCCTATAGTAGTGCGCTACACAAAGTAGTAACCAAATATCTTATGTACGCGAGTTGGACGAAGCTTGTCGCGGGACCGGGAGCAAGACGGGTAGCGGCGGTATTGGTGGATGCATGCTCCTACTTTCCGTATGGAGCCGGGACCGCCTATCGGTTGGGCATCCCGGGGTACTCAACGAGACGCCATGGCCTCATTTCCCTCACTTTCCGATCGGGAGCCCACTTGGGCATACCTTTGGCACAATGTCTCGGAGATGACGAGCGATCCAATGATCATGTACGGGCGGTACACTGCGGAGTTGGACACTCTTACTGCTGAGCAGGTAACCGATCACCTGCGGAGTTGCAATCCTAGTTTTGATTGATTCTACTGGCATCTACTAAATAATTGTATGCTGCGGGTGGAATGGGAGCCATATGGTAGCTACTACCGTATTGGCGCGGCGATGACCGACCTAAACCCCAAGTGCACGGAGGAGGCGCGGTTACGGCGTATGCGCTGCCCACTCATATGCATGTGGCTTGTTGAACACCACCGGCCGCAAAGAGTGATGAGACGAGTTTGGGCTGTATCGGAGTGCCCACCGGTGTGGCAAGACACGGACAAGGCGCTTCACGGGTAAACTTCGGAATCATGCGATGGAAGATTCTTGATAGAAGAGGTACAAACTAACTTGTTGATTCTTGCGAGGCTTGATAGGCGGCGGCGGAGGAAGATCACAAATTGGCCAGTCCATCATAGCGGCCACATCACGGCGTTCCAACATCGCTTGGAAGCGGCACGGAATGCTGGCCCCGAGCGGATTGTGCCTCACGACTTCACCGCTTTCAACAACTACCTCGAGTGGTTCCATCGGAACACGCGTATCGAGTTAGTGAAGCGCGCGTATCGTGAAGAGATCTTGGACGACCCCATCCGGTTCGATGAGGTTGGGCAAAGCCAGCACGACACTTTTGCTCGCAGAGGAGATCGACTTCTATAGCTTCCGAGCTGAACTTCGTGGTAATGGATTCTCTCACTAACTAGTACATCATCTAGATTGCCATGTGCTCGCTTAAATTGTGTATGCTATGTTTGTCACAGCGGGAGGAGATCCAGAAAACAGCTGAGGAGTGCGAGGTTGTGTGGGAGCAGAGCCACACAGATGAAAAGCCTGTCGGACCGTTGCGGAATTTCGTTAAGGTATGATCACCAACTTTGAATGTACGCAATTATGTTCTGGTGGCTTTGTAACCGTGAGTTCCATGACGCAGAACACTGCACGAAAGATGCGGCGGTTAGCGAACTTGCTAGGTTGCCGCGAAGGCGAAATCCCTACATCCTCCTCTTCCGAAGAACATGTATGGACTATTTTGTTGCTGTGAAACATGTTCTTACTAATTTCAACTTTTGTAATCTCATGTGTTCATGTTTGTGCAGATTCCTCCCGAGGACGACCTAATTCCGAGTCAAGGCGTACTTCCGAAGCGTACCTCCAAGCAACGGTCGGCTTACCGGTTGAAGCCAAGGGGCAAGGCTCCAAACCGGTACACTCCGGAAGATTATGTCAACCGAGGAAAGAAGGTTGTCACCGAGGAGGATGACGGGCCGCCGCGGAGATCGGCTATGTCGAGGATGAGGAACGACGAGCCGTTCTCTTCGGAGGAGGAGGAGGAGGAGGAGGAGGAGGAGGAGGAGGAGCGAGGAGCGAGCGGGAGCAGCGAGCGGCGGGAGCGGCAGCGAGGAGCGGCCAAGGCAGCGGACGAAGAGGATGGCCGTCCGGAAGCGGCCCGTGAGGACGACACGTCGAGGACGACACTAGGATGTGCTCCGTGTTGTTGTGAACTATATCTTCATAAGTATCGATTTGTGAACCCTATGTCATTTCGAACCATGGTCACGTAATGCTACTTGTTGTTTGAATCTACGTGCTACAATGTGACCTATGAAGTGTTATATGTGTATGTCATGAAATTGCTACTTGTTGTGTCCAATGTTGTACTCGTAAGCTGTTGGAGTTTGGTAGGATTTTTCGGGTTTTTAACACAAGTCGGTGTGTGGCGCCCTTCACGGTGGCGCCACACCGCACTGTGTGGCGCCCACGGCATCGGCGCCACACATGCCAGCCTATATCAACTATTGGGTCGAAAACATCCGGGGGCTTCGGACGATAAGTCCCTAGCCGTTTCGCAAGCCTCTATGTGTGGCGCCCGTGGCATCGGCGCCACACATGCTAGTGTGGCGCCCGTGGCATCGGCGCCACACATCGAGCCTCGCAAAACGGCTAAGTCCCGGAGGATTTGTCTTACGGTATGTTTTGGGGGATTACAAGTGCATGTGTGGCGCCGTTGGGATGGGCGCCACACATGCTGCCACGTCGGATGGGCGCACCGGCTCGGCGTCGATGGCGCCACGTCGGGCTGGGTCGGTGGCGCCGGCGAGAGGGAGCCACATGGGCATGTGTGGCGCCCCTGGGAGGGGCGCCACACAAAAGGGTTAGATTGGTGAAATAGTTTCGCCGGAGGGTCAGTCTGTGCTTTTCTTTCACTTTGGGTTATTTTTGTGTAAATCGCCCTACCCTGCCAAAGGCTATCTCCCCTGTATTGCTGGATCACGGGATGAATCTTCAACCGGGGAGGAAACGGTTGGGCAGAATGGCCAAACCAACGCACCCTACTTAAAGCAGTGTTCCTATGCTATAAATACATATACCACTATACCAGTCACCACTCAGAGGTACGTGCACGTGAAAGCACAACTCGTTCTAAAAAATACTGTTGTATCCTAGCTAGAACACACGCGAGGTACGTCCACATATGCATGCATTATGCAGCGCCGTCTTGTGGCAAGGCGCCAATGTGAATTTGGCATGGCTCAGCACGGGACCATGCATTGTCGATCCGTGTGTGCTATGTACGTATGTCCTTTAATTTGGTGGCTGACCTGACTGCTTGGATGGGCTCAAAGAGCTCAAGGGAAAAACCAGTGATTCGCCAATAATGGTGGTGCCATGTCGGAGTACATGCAGAGACAGCTCGGCTAGGCGGAGCACGAAAGGGGCATCACAGCTACTGTTACATACTGCAATCGAATTGGATGATTAGAGTATCTCCAGCGGCCCGACGAAAAGTTTTCCTTTTCGTTCGTTTGGGACGAGCCGTGGACAATTGCTGCCTGACCTTGTGTGTTTGTTTGGGTCGCGGGTTGCTCAGCGGTTTGACGCAAATCTTTTGTGTAGTAATATTTTTATTGATAAAATTATATTACATAGTGTGAAAAAAGAAAAAAATAGGTAAAAATTAAAACCCTAGGTTTAATTTGGGTTGCTGACGCCATTGAGTCCCCGTCGTCGTACTCGATGACGACAAGCACCGGAGGCACCCACGGCCACGACCAGTACAAGGTGCCCTGTGCGGGCGAAGGTGTCGGTGCAAGAGGGGGCATGTCGATGGCACTGACAATGATGCTATCGCGGGAGAAGTTGGTGGCGCACACAGGTGGTTGTGAAAGGGGGTCAACGGAGGGGTCACTACGGGAGAACCTTGCTTTGTCGTGCAACGATTTGCACGGGAAAGGGGCATATACGCACAACAAAGCCTTTGCCGTGTGAGGCCGCACGACAATGCCTAAGATAGCAACACCGTTGTTGCCGTGCGCCTCGCCTATACTGCACGGCAAAGCTTTTGCCGTGCGTTGATTTCTCTGTCGTGCGTTCGTTTCTCTGCCATGAGGGAAATCTTTGTCATGCGCCTTGATGCTTTGTTGTGCGGCAGCGCGGACTCACGCAGCTAGACGGCGAGGCCAATCCAGTGAGCGAGCTCCTCAAGCTCGCTTTGCGCGATGGCCATCTCCGATGCCTCCTCCTTGGTGAGCGAGCGGCGCATCGCCACCGCCAATGTCGTCCTCGTCGTCGTAACAAGTTGGCATCACGTCCAACATTCAAATATGTCATCATATTGAGCATAAGAATCTTTCATGAACATATATAATTTATTAGGGACAAGTCGGAAACATCATCAGGAGCATCAGTCGATGGGAAGTTCACTTAACACATATCGAACAACACCACAACATCTAAAGGAATACGCCTAAGGGCATCTCCAGTGGCGTTTTTCGTCCGCCGTGACCGGAAATGCGTCTGGCACCACCTCCAGGCGGGCGACGCAAAGTGATCGGGCAGTCCGCGGAGACGCAAACCTGGCCCAAATACGCGCCTGGGATGCGTCTCTGGCGGACGCTCGGCGGACGCGGAAAGTGTCTGCTCGCGTCTGGCGGACGTTTCGTCGGGCCCGCCTGGCAGTGACTCAGCGTCGATGCGTCTTCTCCGCTAGTACTGGCAGCGAGGCGTCGCTTCGGCAGTCTGTGGCCGCGTAAATGGCGATGCCTCGCGTTGCGCGCGGCCGTCGCCTACCTCTGCGCACGTAGTAATGGCGAAGCCACGCGTGACGCGGCCGTCGCCCTGCCTCCGACCTATATATACAGGGGCGCGAGCATCTCATCTCCTCCCCACTAAACCCTAGCCGCCGTTGACGTAGCCGCTTCCTCTCAGCCTCCAGCAGATCCACCATGAGCAGCGCCGGACGCGGCCAGGCTGCCGCGCCTCCACCTCCACCTTCACCTCCCACTCCACCTCCTCCGGCCTCGAGCTCCTCCGAGGAGTTCGACTCCGAAGACAGCACCGACCTCCTCCACCCGGTCAGGGACGCCGCGACCCTGGCACTCGCGGCGCAGGAAGCAGAGGAGGAGCTGGCGGGCCACGCGGTGTTGGACGCCGAGTTGGAACAGCACGGATCGGCGGCCGCCGGCTGCGGCGAAGGACTCCGACTCGGAGATATCTTGGTCCTCCGATGACCCTGATGCGCCGACGCCGGAGGAGAGGGCGGCGGAGCAGAGGGCCATCGTCGAGTCTTTCGAGACGCTCAAGGACGACACCGCCAACGCGAGGCTGGAGCAGACACTGAGCCAGGACGCGGCGGCGTACCGAGCCATAGCGGCCGCGCGGGAGGCGGCGGAGAAGCAGGCGACGGAGCGACGCAACGACGGTGCCGGCCCATCAGGAAGCAAGTAGTCTAGGCCTATAGATCTACTTTGTATAGTTTTTATGCATTTTTATGTACTACTTTGAATGTTTTTAACTATGTTGCAATTCAAAAAATGGGTCGCCCCGGTGGGAGCACACACAGACGCAAACGGACACGCGGACAAAATATGTCCGCTGGGCAACGCAAACGGACGCTCGCGACCACTTTTGGGCGTCCGAAATACGTCGCGCCGCTGGAGATGCCCTAACATCTAAAGGAGTTTAGAAGTACACTTAATATGTCGAGCAACGCCATAATATTTACATCCACCATCACAACATCCACAATACATTATTTTTAATCTACCTCTTGGAGCTGGCCTTCATGGAGCCTTTATTTAAATGAAAAATGGCATTTCAAAAATTCTTTTACAAAATCCTAGCTATAGACAAAGATGTATTCTACACAAAAAATAAAGAATTCGAAGGACTCTATATTCTAGGCCTTGCAAAATTGATAAAAATGTGGAACAGTTTGGCAGGTTTTGTCAGCTTTGTGCAGCGCAGAATATAATGTATTTCATCTTGAGATACATCTAGATTTTTTTCAGATTTTTAAATAAAATATGAAATTCGAATTTTGGAAAAAAAACAGGCTGCTCGAGCGTCATTTGGGGTTTCACATTCCATCCTGATTTTGTTTTTTTCCATTGTGGGAGCGGCCTAATTTGTAAAGGAGCAAGATACTGACATTTACTTCCCGCTCATTAGCGTGCGTTTGTAGGCATCGCGTGAAAGCAATCCGGCGTGGGAGCGGCCCATTAGTTATTCTTTCGATTAAAAAGAAGTACCTTTCTTTTTCTCATTTCACATCATTTGGTATCTAGTCTAGTGGTTGCTACACCTGTGCAGTCGGCGGTGACCCAAATTCAAATCACACCCTCAATCGCTTCCCGACCCATTTTAAAATTTTAATTTTAAAAATAAAATAAACCTGAACAATATTTGAATTTTAGCAAATTTCGAATTTGGGAAAAAATAGCATGAACAAAATTTGATTTTGAACAAAAAATAGTATGAACAAAATTTGAATTCGAATATTTTTTGGAATTCAAACTAAATTTCAAAATCTTCAAAATAAAAAATGATTTAAAATAAAAAATTCAAAGTTGAAAATTGCTCAGATTTGAAATGTGCTCACATTCAAAATTTTCTTAACTTTGAAATTTGCTAATTTTTTTATTTGGCTAAACTTTAAAATTAGCTCAAATTTCAAATTTGCTCGAATTTCAAATTTTCTTAAATTTAAAAGTTGGTTGAATTTAAAATTTGTTTAAAACCCAAAAGAAAGAAACAGAAAAATCAGAAAAAGAAAAGAAAAGCCGGAAGAAATAGCAGAGCCGAAGGAAACAACAAACACCCAAAGAAAACTGACAGAGCCAGAAAGACCCGAAAGAAACCAAAAAAAAACGAAAAACCGGACTGAGAATTTACTTGGGCCGTGGCCCGAAAACTACCGCACGCGTGCGGGTGTTAATAATCCTCCAACCATGCGTAGTAGTAGCTTCGGCTAAGAGAAACGCGGACGGGCCGGTCTAGTCTAACTTCTCTGCCGCATTCCTCAAGCCCATCTGACAACGTTGGGTTATCAGTCCAGATCACTCCAGAGCCTGACTTTTTCTCCCAAAAAAAGAAAGTGGAAGCGCATTGCGCGATAGAGACAAAAGATGGGGTGAGAGAGGCTCGAACTCTCGACCTCAGGATAACTCAATTTAGCTATGAGACCTACGCGCTAGCCAACTGCGCCACCACCCCTTTTGTGATTATCGTTATTTATTCTCAATAGCTAACTCTCCATTATTATTAGGCTCCACCGTTTGTGTATGGGTCGACTGATGGTTGCATTAAGCTACACACGACGGATATTGCGTGCTAGAAAGACTCCGCGCTTCGCTGCTGCCATTTTTCCCTTTTTCTGGTGGCCTCAGCTTGGTGTATTGTTGAGTGGAGATGCAGATGCTGTTGCTTTACCTCCACTATAAACGGTGCCAAGGTCTGAATGTCTGATACGTTTGGTGCGCCTTCGCTTGCAGCCGAATATTTCCGAGGATCCATTGTTACCATGTCCCATTTCTCAATATTTATTTCTGTCAAAACAATTGTCGTACAACACATTTGTAGTTGCACAAAATATGCCATGCTTGAAAGACTCCTCCTATGTAGACCATGCTATTCTCCTATATGAACAACATGAGCTTCCTGTCCTTTCTGAGGTTTTCCATGGAACAAAAGCTAAATAACCTTCAATTGCTGTTGGCATTTGTGACATCCTGGCCCAAGGTTTAAAAGGTGTTGATCAACTACGCAGGTACTAACAAGATGTGTCTTCTCCGGAAGCTCATCTCCATAGACTACCAGGAGTAGCTAATACCAGAGCGGGAGTGGCTTGGGTGTTCCAGCATTTCTCCGCTCACGAACTAGTCTTGGTATTTCCTTCCATGTCTTTGGTTTAAGTGCCATTACTGTACATATAACACAAAATGATGTCAGAACAAGCTTCTAAAAATTAATGTAACATAAAAAATTATTCCACCCCATTAAAAAAATAGATATCGTATGGGGAAAAAATGAGAGCACTTGCTCTGACTTCTTTTTGTATTACGCATGTCGCATCTCGTTCTTTCAGTTAACACACTGTAAAACATTTGCTGTTAAGCAAGAATTCAGTACTCTCTACAGCGAGTCAGCGATGCCCATTACTGTAAAACCTGATATGTGATCCTCTTCTAAAATATCTAGTATGAAGATGGTTTTCCTTTTTCTTCTAAAATATCGACTATTAGACATGTAATATCTCGATCGAAATCTTTCAGTTAACACTTCGTGCAGCACATTTGCAGTTACACAAAATATCAGTACACTCTACTGACACGTCCTTCTCTGTAACTTCATATTTGATCCTCCTTTTTTTTCTGGATAATATGTGATCCTCTTTTAGAGGGCGACATATAGTGATTTGTTCTTGAGTATCAGCAAAATATATCTTTCAAACTAATTAAAACAACTATATTACTCACGCTGGCATGTCTTCAAATAGGTCGAAATTTTTTGATGATAGTATCAGATGATCATGATGTAATAACAACTTAGTTAAAATTTATATCTACAAGTATCGAGAAAATTAACGGAAAACAAACATGCATGTAAAGGATAGATAGACACCCATACAATGTGAAATTTGGTATAGAAATATAATCGCTTCCGATCTGGGAGGAAATCATAAATTAAATTACCATAAAACAAGCTACAGTAATGTGATGTGAAAAAAACACCACAAGGTTACAACCCCGAGATGATGATCTTGATCTACAAAATTTCACATATATACCTTTCTACCTTTCCTATACATGTATGCATTTGACTTTTCACTAAGAATATAGTCGGCAATTGGCTCAGTGGTGTGGATCTTAGGTTCAAGTTCCGTACTAGGGTGGGAGCGCTTGCCGTTATGTGGTATCTATAGCTAGGTAGAAATTATAAGGTTTTTAATGATAAAAATGCTTCTCTCATGCATATCATCTACCGGTGCACAGCTACGCACCGTTCATGGTCATCTCTACAGTGTGTGAAGCATCACAGTCTGTTTACAGATGTGTGTACACGGTTGAAGGATACGGCATAGGATAGTTTTGCCCAACATGGATGGCAGCGTAATCTACGAATTAACCCTCCTTCGCCTTAGGCTCTTTGATAGTGTCTTTCATGACTTGTTAAGAGCCTCATTTTTACATTTTTGATGGAACTTTAGGATTGGAGCGACTATGTTCATCTCAGTTATGCAGATGCCGGGTGTAATATCTAGACCTTTTAGATAATAAAGCGCATTTATCAAAGAAAAAAAACTATAATCATTTAACACTGCAATCAGATTGCTATTTCTCAACTTCAAACAACATAATGATATGCTAACCCAAGATGGCAAGCTGACGGTGGTACATGGGATTGAATGAATGCTTGCATTTGTTGGTGAAACATGGCAAAGACGGAATACAATGTGTACCTTCAAGATGAGCATCGAGATATTTTATGTCGATGCTGTCCAGTTGCTGCCGCAGGCATCTAGGGAGCTTCTTTATAGCAGGGCAGTCTTTAATACAAAGCCTTTCGAGAGACCCATATTCTTTCGGTATGGATGCCAGGGTACTGCAGCCAATAAGCCCAACGTTTACCAACGATCCTGACAGAGACTCCAGCGAGGTAAACACACTGCCCTCAATTTGCAGGTACTTGACAGAGGTAGGCAGACAGAGAATACCCCCCAACATGCTCATGTCCGATATATATAAATCTACGAGACAAGGAGGAAGTGAATGCTCTTTTGCTGTTGTTGATGGTTTTGGTACATTCAAGGAAGCAGTGACCCGTGGTTTTGGGAGCTCATCCAGCTGGCAAGAAAGGATTCGAATATTACTACATCTACCAATAAGTATGCTCTTCAAGGACGGTGGAAGATGTAGAACCCCTGATGATAAACTATCACATTCAATTAAACGTAGAGATTCTAGGTATGGACAAAAGTGATTCATGGGTGATGATGACAACTCCGATAGAACTGTAGGTGGGATTGCCTCGCTGCAAGAAGGCTCATGAACTAACTCTGGCATGCCCTGCTGCTTGCCAAATATGGACTCAAGCTTATGGCACTTACCAATAGTCATTTCCTTGAGAAATTTTGGGATGTTGAACATCTCTACCAAACTTGCACAATCATATATGTCAAGAGAGTCTAGACCTCGAAGGTGATGACTCCTTTGGGATGCTGATGGCTGAAGAGGAGCTTGTGCGTATCCAGACAGATTTTTGCACCTTCTAATTTTTAAGCTCCTCAAGGAGACTAAGCTTTCGAACACCTTCTCTGGCCAGTGGATGAGCACACCACATCTATCAATTTCCAAATCTTTAAGATGTACAAAATAGTCCCACAGCTCTAGTGCAGCTGATCCAAAGAATGAGTTGCAACATCCTAACTTCATAACTGTAATATTGGATTCCTGGTTCCATTTCTCCTTCATGTCCACTGGTTCAATTAAAGTGTACCTAGTCTCTAATGTTGTTTCTGTGATTTCCAGCTTCAGTGTCAGTTTGGTCAGCGAACACAAATATATGACTACCCAATGGAAGATCTCTGGCTGGCCATGTTCAATTTCTAACATGCTGAGTTTTGGTGCTTTAGGTAAATCTATCAGTTTTGGGCATTTGTGAATCGATAGCTCCTCGAGTTGAGGAAACAATATCTGTTTTCCTTTGACCACAGCATGCCATCTCTGAAAGCTCTCCAATTCTTTCATTTCGAGTACCTTCAGGGCAGGGAACACCGGGTGTAACAATCTATAACCAAATCCACTACATGGTTCTTGAACCAATGGTGCCTCAGGTAATGCTACCAGCTTTCCACAATACCTAATAAACAACTTCTCAAGCACAGGAAATATTGTCTGCCCTTCTTGCCTCTCATTTACTTCCCACCATCTCTCAAAATCCAACAGATGGTCTAGTGTAAGCTCCTTCAGTCTTGGAAAAGTGAAGGATGTACCACATCTGAACAAAACTTGCAATCTTTCACAACTAAAAAGATGGATCTCAACCATGTTCTGCAACATACCCATGCACTTCCCTCCATAGGAATATATCCTCAGAACCCGTAGCCCATCATGAGGTTCAAAATTGCTGAGCACCTCGCTGTCACGAACAGACGTCCATGTTAATACCAGTTCTCTGAGATCCTTCTGGTTTCCAAGCTTTGTCACTTTTGCCTCTGCTTCTATAACATTCTCTACCTGGCGTAGCTCTAGCTGACCACAAAGGTTTAACTGCTCCAGCTCTGCAACATCACTGCAATCAGGCCTAGTAACGGCTGCTACAAAGCATGTAAGCGTTTGCAGCTTAGTGAGTTTTCCGAGTTCCGGAGGCATGCTCTTCAACTTTGGACATCCATGAGTGTAGAGGTGACGGAGGGAAATCATATACTTCATTTGCCTTGGAAGTCGATGGAGATGAGAGCAGTAGGAAAGGTCCAACATTTTCAGGTTATATAGAATAGTTATATCTTCAGGGAGTGCTTTGATATTACTATTTGAGAGATCAAGGTACCTCAGGTGATGGAGATACTTTGCTTTCAGTAGAAATGATTCTGCCTCTATACAGAGCTTCAAGGCATGCAAAGAGCTGTATTTCGATAGATGTTGCAATGGGGTTTTCATATACATATTGCATAGCAGTGTTTGGATAGCAGGGGATCTTTTCTTCATAGAATCATTTAATATACCTTCAGTTTCTTCACATGATAAAAACAAATGCCGAACACTATCTGGAAGCCAGTTGGTTTCACTTGGTTTACTATTTGCAGCAACACATTCCTCTTCCATAACAAACATTGCAATATCATGCATCATATCATGGATTTTGCATATCGTTCTGGAATATAGTCCCCAGTAGTCTTTAGATTCCTCTATGTCTAGAAAGAATGACCTTGAGGCTAGCTCATTGAAAATATGCTTTCCAGTAGTTTCAAGACTATCTTCCTTGTGTTCTGGGATAAAGCCATTTGCAATCCATAGCTGGATTAGCTTTGCCACATCAATAGCGTAATCCTTGGGAAATACAGCACATAAAGCAAAGCACTGTTTCATGTGTGATGGCAAGTCATTGTAACTGAGCTTTAGTATTGGCAAAATTCCAGTTTCCTCGCTGCAGATGCTGCTTCTAGATGATATAGCCTTCCATTCTTCCACGCTGGTTTTGGTACGAAGTACAGAGCCTAGCGCAGTTGCAGCTAAAGGAGAGCCAGAACATCTCTTGGCAATCTCATCAACCATCTTAACTAGCATGTCAGGCTTTTCTTTCTTCGAACTGAATGCTTTAGCCTCAATAATTTCCTTGATGAATCTATCCTCCAAAACATCGAGGTTGCATACTTTGTCTGGAGCCATTATGTCAGCAACTTGTTTATTACGAGTTGTTGTTAACACTACACTGCCACTTCCACCATGCTGAAGAGACCCCTTCAGCCTTTCCCACTTATAGACATCTTGGTTCCAGACATCATCCATGACAAGGAGATACCTCTGTCCGCTGACCAATTTTTGAAGCCTATCCAGTGGTGGTTTGTATATGTCATCACTCTTCTTCGGAGATGCTTCAACTATACTCTTAGCCAGGGAGTTCACATCAAAGGTGTCAGAAACACAGATCCAGAGAAGCAACTGGAAATGCTTTTGGACTTGAGGTTCATTGTATATGAGCTGAGCTAATGTGGTCTTGCCAATGCCCCCAATTCCAACTATGGGAACAACTACGAGATCTGGATTGCTAGCTTGACCAAGTAGTATATCAACAATATTCTTCTTCTCTTTGTCTCTGGATCTCAACGCAATTTCCCGTGGGTCGATGATAACATAATCTGTGTGCCTCCACTGCTTGGACACCGACGACTGTGGTTGTGGTTGGTACTTGAACCCAAAGGCCTGCATATCTGATATGAGGGCCTCAATGTCCCGCAGAATTCTGCAAAGCTTGATACCCATTCTGCGACGAAACTCAACACGGTTGTGAGTAGGGAAGAGTTTAATTACATCAAAGCCAAGCTTTCTGTAGTGCCCATTACTCTTGGCTTCACGGCGGAGTGCTTCGTACTTGAACTCGTCAAACACTTCGTTTGCCTCATAGGCCACTGTCTTGAGCTCCTGGAGCCAGGCTTTGGCACCTTCCATGTGTGCCGTCGCTTGCTCCTCGGCATAAGTGATGATGTCGAGGATGGCCGGAAGCTTGCGTTTGAGAATCTTGTGCTGCTCCTCCATTCCCTCCATCACGTTGTACTGGTCCAGGAGGTAGTTGGACGCCTTGTCCCTCAGCATGGACACCAGCGGCCCGATGGCCATGGAAACCACTATCTCCGCCATTGGAACGATCACGCACAACCCAAGTGCACTGCAGAATTAAATGGAGAAGACAATGCTGTGAGCAAGACGTGTAGAGGTGGAGCTTGAACCGGTTGCAAATCAAAATCCAATCTTGCAGCCGTAATTACCTTCACGAGCTTGTGTCTGAGCACCCACAGGTCCAGCAAAGCACCAAGGTCCTCACCGGCACGTGGATGGCAGGTCCAACGTTGCAGCAGCCCGCGGTCCTAGAGGGGGCCGCAACTCATAATACTGTACAATCTTGTGGCTGCAGCCAAAATTACCTCTAAGAATAAGCATTTCTATAAATGTGAAAGTAGTTTGACTACACGACTTTAAACATAAGGCATTACACCAAGCTTAAATTAATAAAGCCAGTTACG
The DNA here is from genome assembly GCF_022539505.1 of Lolium rigidum. Lineage (NCBI taxonomy): Eukaryota > Viridiplantae > Streptophyta > Magnoliopsida > Poales > Poaceae > Lolium > Lolium rigidum. Next base: position 179,986,121 of record NC_061509.1, read on the forward strand.
ACCAGAGTTACAAGGTTTTGAGGAAAACAGCTACAAAGACCACCCACATTACAAGCACACAACAGAATACAATACGACGCACGGCTGCAAACGCTTGGATCTTCATACACCGAAACACTCGCTGATCAAGGTAGACACGGAAGCGGAGGAGGAAGACGCCACACCATCGGAGGAAGGCCTTCATCAAATTCGAACATAGACAAACTGGTTCATAGTGCCACCCGCCCATCGCCGGAGAGGGCCCTGCCCTCTCGCCTAGGTTTGAGGGTGTCGTACAGTTAGGAGATGGAATGCCCATCCTAGAGCTCGAATTGCAACTGAAGAAAAGACCATCACATGACTAAGTCCAGCCAACATTCTAGGTCGTGTATGCTCTCCTCTCGCCCCCGCAAGGCGACAGGGGGGAAACCCTAGTTCCAGCCGTCAGCAGCCACCCAACCTCCCACTCCTCCTCCCGCCGCCGCCATAGGGCGCGGCCAGGCAAATCTCGGACAAAGACGGTGGCGGTAGGGAGGTTCATCTCCTCGCACGCAAGGGCGGCAGCGCGAGACACTACCCCTGGGCATGAACGGTGGCATGGCTTCAGGCGTGTGGCGGCGGCACATCTAGACACCGCCGCGGCGGAAGGAGAGTGGTGGGCTGTGATCTTGAGGTGGCTTCACCTCCAATAGGCAAGGGAGGAGGTTGGCATGCAGCGCTGACAGCGACCTGTGCGCCCGTAGGCAGTTTGGGCCCGATCTGGGTCCCTAGGCGCTCGACTGGGGCTGGGCAACTCGGATCTGTCATGCATGTCTTCATCGGTGGCTGTATCACGGTCCAGTGGTGCTGGTTTTGAACTTGCGCGGCTGCCGGTGAAAACCGCGGCAGGCAATGGCGGCACCTCTTAGCATTGCTTCCTTGTCGAAGGCATAGTTTTTACAGCTGCCGTCCTCTTGATCGGGATTCTCCGGGGGGCATCTGGGTTCCCGGATTAGACGTTGGCGACACTTTTAGTGTTGTTCTCCCTTTTGAGGGCAGCGTATTTGGAGCACATACTGATTGCATTGGTTTGGAAGTGGAGCTGTGCCGCTTTCTTGTGCATCAACGGAGTCTCGGGGGCATGATGAAGCGGAACCTCAGCATACCTAGGTCGCGTGATGGCGTACACATGCAGGGTGGAGGCGTTGTCTAGCACCATGGTGGCGTCCACGATACTCCTGGTAGGGACTATGCAGATCTATGCTCTGAAGATTGATCAGGGGTTGAGGGCCGTGACGACTTCTCTAGCGTGTACATGTGATGCTCTCTACTGAACCGAATGAGCCCTCCCGCGATGATCTGATTCCTACTTGATGGGAGTTTTTCATTGTTTTCCAAGAAATAAGGCCTTGCTGACAAGGGATATCTTTACGGAGGTGTCTTGGGGGATACGGCAAAGGATATTTTTTTCCAACATGGATGACAGCTGAGGATCGACCTATGGTCGTCTTAGTTGTTTTATCTTTTATTTTCTGCGAGTCGAGAACTAAAGGTTTATGGTTGTAACTTGTGACTTGCTACGCCGTGTGCATTCTAGCTATGCAGAGATCAGGTGTATTGCTTTTCATTAAGTAATAAAGCGCCCATTATCGAAAAAAGTCCTTGCTGACATGATTTTGATGGGAGTTTTTCATTGTTTTCTAGGAAATAAGGCCTTGCTGACATGATCTTCACTCGTTGTCAGGTGTGTAGGTGTTTCGTGGTGGCTTCGGCTATTTTGATATATGATCTTGTTAGAACTTTGTTGAGTATAAATTAATAAATAGATGCAGAGGCCGGGCTACCGCCTCCATTTCAAAAAGAAAAACGATAATCTGGCTAGGTTGATTCTTGATGAGAGGCAGGCTTAAGTAGCTAGCTGTAAAAGAATTGGTTCACGTGAGAAGCAATCTTCGGTATATGCTAATCAAGTAAAACCTGAACTTTAATTTAATAATTTCAAAATTACAAATTTGTATTTAACTGAACTTAGACATTTTTTTAAATGGAGGGAGCACCCTGGCCTCTGCATCGAAAAGATGCATACGACCTTTATTGATTTATTCAACAGAGATCTGACAAAGATTATACGTAAAAAAACTAAAGCCACCACACAACACCTAACAACAAACCCGGCAATGGGTGAAAATCATGCCGGCGAGACCTTATGCCCTAACAACACGAAAACCACCCATCAACTAGGCCAAATGGGAGCGCTCATCCGGTGTAGCAGACTCTTAGCGAGCACCTCATGCACACGCTACTGAAGCCGTCACTGCCCGTCGACCCACTGAGCCATCTTCAGAGTATATGTCCACATAGCTCTCGCCAGGTTTGCCATCGAGGTCGCCACGACGCCAGACAGCGCCTCCGTCCTGCGCGCATCTATAATCTCACGTCCGCCGCCGAGACCCCACTTCACCACGCCAATGAGATCCATCGTCGTCGATGCGATAGAAAACATGCCTCTCCACCAAGCCACCGCCTGACCATTCCAGCTGAAATCTGCTCCAAAAACGATGCACTCAAGAGTGGTAACGACGCCAGGCGCCGCCATAGTGCGATCCGGGAGCCCTAGATCTATGGTTTCCCCCAAGCAGCCCAAGTGAAGCGACGAGGCCAGCGAAGACAATGCCTTCGCAAGGAAATGACACCAAGTGACGCCATCATCGTCCACCAAGACCGAGGACGAGGCTCGGTTTTCACCGGCTGCCACGTCTCCCCAAACTCGTCATCAGCTAGAACACCGCCGAAGCTCAGTGTGGGATCCCAAGATCCCTCACACCAGGACCAAACCTGGCCGATCACCTCCGGCAGAAGGAAGCCACCACCGCCATGTCCGGGGCCGCTGCCCCGGCGCCCCAGTTGCGCGGGCAGAGATGCAGGCCGGCAGGAACCACCACACGCAGGGGCGCAGGAGCGCGCCGCGGCCATCTAGGTCCAAACGGGCCCAGATCGAACCCAACACCACGCCTCCGCAACTGTTGTCTAGCCTGTCGCCGATGCGATGCACCTCTCCGGCCACCACCACCACACACCACACACCACCGCAAATGGAGGAGGAAGATCGGGAGCCGCAATCTTGCTCCACGGTCGCGTCCAGCTGAGGCCCTGGGACCGCCGCGCCGTGTGGGCTTTGCCCGGAGACACCTCCGGCAGCGGCAGGGGGAAGGGAGAGTAGGGCGGGGACTCCAAGCGCTCGCGTTGGCCTCCCTGGTGCGGTGCGGCGCGGCGCCGCCACACAGGGGAGGGTTAGGGTAGACATATTCACACACAAAATAAAGTGAACTTAGATATAGGCTGGTTTAGGCACACGCATGAAACCCAGCCACACATACCAATCGACTAATACTAGCTAAACTAATTAGACTCCAAAAGTTCTTGACAAGAAGACTTGATGTTGTTATGGAACATAGCCTACAATTCAGATGGGTTAAAATTTGAAATGATAATAATATATAAAGTTTAGTTACTGTGTATGCAGTTCGGTTTCGAATGTAGAACAACATAATTAGGGTACTACAATTGACTCTGAATGGGATGTTGTAAATGTTGACCATGACTCTCATCGAGTTTTTCTTATGTATCCCTTTCTTCTAATAGATCCGGAGAAAATTTGGGGGTTAGTAAAGAAAAGCTAATTGTACATAATAGGTCGTATAATTTATATTGATAAATGTCATGAATACAAACTCTAACTAATAATAAGAATAAATTTTGGTAGGTGGAATTGGCTGGATTAGGGACTAAAATTCCAGGATTTTAAACTTACTCCCGATGCTTGGTGAATTCTTTATGTATTATTAAACAAAAGATTTACTAGTTTTTAGTTTACAAGTTGAAAGAATCCTGCCATCTGCTCCCCTAAGCTAGTTGGACTCCCAAGTCTTGGTTAAATTAACAGCTTATCTATCTGGTAGGGCAGGAAGAATTCACATACATAGAGGAAGGTTTTTACAGTTCCCTACAACCAAAGTTTAAACTACTAAACTTGTTGGGCGTCCATTCGGCGCAATATTTTGTGTTGTTCAATGCTTTTTATGAAGAATAGCATGTGTAATTAGTTCACATGAATAAGTTACCAGAGTATTTCGATTCTTGAATGTCTTGGTATGTTTTATATGGCGTGGTATGTTATGGATAAGAGGAGGAAGATGGTGTTGATATTGATTTTAATGTGTGCTGAACTGCTGACCTGGGGTGGTTAATTATTATGCTACTCTCTGCGTTACATGGGACAAAAACTGATGTCTCTGAATATATAATAGAAAACAACAATGAAACCTAGCTAATACAATTTTCCTTGATCATTCTCATAACATTAGATATTACAATTCAAATCAAATATAGCGACCCTAGTTACCTGGGACAGCAGGGTGCCTTGACGAGCTCGACCCTGAGCGACGGCAAGGAAGACAGGGTCCTCACCAGCACGTGGACGACGACCAGCTCGAGCTATGTACGCAGCAGCAGCCCTAGAACCTGGCTGGCGCCAGCTAGGAAACGCAGGAGCGGGCAGTGACTCTGGTGAAACTGTGGAGGCGCCGGGCGTGGGTGTGTGCATGAGCGTTGGAGCTGCGAGGTTTCTAGGATATCTTGAAGCAATGAAGCTTGTGGATGGGTAGGAATAGGATTCAGGCCGCAGCAGCCATTAGGGATTTCAGAGGAGACGTATTATGTGGCCTGTGGGGAAGGAATTTGTTCTTTTCCCCGCAAAAAGAAGGAATTTGTTCTTTGGAAAAGAAAAGAGGATGCTTTTCTTTGGGAAAAGAAGAAGGAACATGCATGATGGGGTCATCAAATTGGAGGGCTGTATTGCTCTACTGACATATGGGCGCACCAAGCATATTTGAAGTGGCAATTTTTTTCTCTCCGGATTGCCATGGTGGCCACCCGCCCACCACCTCTGCCATTGGAACACAGGGGCTGTGCAGAATGGTGTTAGCAATACGTGCCTGCTTTGCTTGTGGGTAAAATGGAAGCCCAGGCATGTATTACCATTACAGTTCTTTACCTACCAGACTGAGGCCCTAGACACCTTTGCAGAGCATGATTACTAATTTGGCCTGTGTACAAACATAGACTGAGTAACTATGCATGTTTGTTCTTAATAATTTAAGAGCCAATTATTAGAGGACATTGAAGTATGAACTGTAGAAATAAACTAGGAATCATGCGTGTTGCCTGGTGGTTTTCCTCCTCCTCCACCCTGTAGGTTGTCACCCGATCAGGCTGCCGCCATTCTGCGTCTCCGGACAACTTCTGGTAGGTCTTCCAATCTGGCCATCGTCGGTTCGGAAGGCCTCGGCAGGGCACTAGGCTATCCAAGGCCACGTCCTTGGCATGAGACCAAGATGGCTTTGCATGTAGGTGGATGCATGTCGCCCCTCCACCTGCTGATGGCCTGATGCACGCTGGTGTCTGGTCTGGTCTGAGCTTTTTTACCCGGAGAAACAAGATTGGTGGCTGACCGGCCAGCCGGCGCGCTGCAGCCTGGTTCTGCCTGCTCGTCAGCCAGCCGGCGGGCTACAGCCTGGTTCTGCCGGCTCTTATGCCGTTGGTGAACCTCTCCACCGTGGAAAGCTTGGGTACCTCCCGATTGATGCCTAAATCAGTCTTGGCACCGCTGCCGTTGATTTGTGCCGGCCTAGGCAACACGAATCCCTATTATTCTTGCCTACATCGACAACAACTGCCCAGGCGTTCGCTGGCGACCTACACCGCGTAATGTTCGCATCTTGGGTACGTCAACCATGGCACCAGCACCGCCACGATTACCAAGGTGCTGACCTTGTGGGTCAAGGCCATCATGTTTGAAGAGGATTGGTTAGGCTCGGTAGGCACCATCTCACATGCTCATGTCGAGTTGAGACGTACTGATGTACTGGCAGCTGTTCCAGGGAGTATTCGCAGAGGATGAGAAGTTGATGCTCCACTGTTCATGTGCGCACATGGTTTCATTGTGTGGCAATGTCCCCATGAAAGCTGTGTGCATGGCGACTATGAGCCAGACAATTGGTACTTTGCAGCGGTGGGTTACTTGTTCATGAGTCTCAAATCGTGTCAGCATTGCTTTTTTTTTTTTGCTTCTTTGGCTGTTTGCATCCTTGATATTATGTTGTTCCAGAGGCCAGGTGTAATTGGTACCGGAAAAAAGGAATCATTTGTGCCACTCTATTGTTAAATGTTCTGCCCCTATTACTAAAGTAGAATAACCAGCCAAATTGTCAAGTGCCAAAAAAAATTTGTTGGCAAATTCTTGCAAGTTGAATTTTCTTTAAGTACTGAAAGATTTTGAGTTTATGAAAATTACTGCTAATTAAAATATAGTGCATGGAATAGCAGCGTAAATGCAGGAAACAGCAGGTTGAGGAACAATGAAGCAGGAAACAGATATATACTAGATGAAGCAATACAGACATGATGATAATGAACAGATGAGGTAAATGCTTCAACCAGATCAAACATAAGCTTCAAATGGAATAGGTAGTACTCTGGAAGGAAGCAGATTCTTCAAGCACGTTACAGATTACTCATGGTGATAACAGGATGAAGACACCAGTGGACGAGGAAACAGGATAAGGTCAAAGATACACATAATAACAGGATAAGGTTACATGTACGTAAACCAGATGTGATTCCTCAACCAGACAACAAGGCAACAAGATGAGATTAGTAACGGAACTGGATGAGCGAATCATAAATATGTAGTAAAAGGCTATGATGAGAATCGTGATAGACCATCACAACAGGGAGTCAGCGATAGATCATGCCATCATGGTGAAGGTAGTAAAGGATCACTGAGAGGCGAATCTAGCGGAATGGTGCAATGGTGTCACCTCACTTCAATGGTGTCATCTTCTAGACATGAACTCTACTAGATGGTGAGAATTAGCAAAGGATTTGTCAAAAGTCAATGGTGTCAGCTGAACCCAATACTTACACTACAGATTCGCCTTGAGAGGATAGTGATACATCATGATAAAGATAGTAAAAGTTCATGTTGAGGATAGTAACAGAGGCAAGACAATATGATCATAAAAAGATGGGAAGTAAGCATTGGAAATGAAGACACCTGATTCAGTCAAGCTGTCGACACCAGCTCTACATATCCATTGGAAGAGACTACGCACGTATGCACCTAGGTTCAGCCAACATGACGGTGCAATGGATATAAGGAACATTGAATATATATGACTCTTGGGGCACAACACCACTAAGCAAATGTGTAGGTGCTAATGGTGAACAGATTGACTGAAACGGAATTACTAGAACAAGTCTAAATCAACTAAACACAAGTTAGTCCAAATGAGCCTTGTTTTTCTGGCATTGAATAACAGTCAAAGTGGTATTCAATTATTTTTTAGAACCTAAGACCTAGAGAAAACCTTGGTTGGCAAGAAAAATTGCTAGTACCAGTCCATGAAAGGTTTTTCAGAAGGGACAAAAATGAAAGTTCACAAGGTGCAACAATAATAAAAAGATCTCCATCTTTTGTACTATGTAATAACAAAATTAAGAACAAGTGGTATCCATGTGCCAAATAAGAAGACAATTTCATCGCCTACAAACATATATTTACCAAACATATGTTTACCAATCAGAGGTTTGTCCCTATACTCTTATACTGAACCAACTCACAAAAAATGGTGTAATTAGTCCAGAGGTTTGCCCTATACCGCATCCTAATACAACAATGCACCTAGTGACCTGCGATGATTCAGATATGGCTGACTTCATCAAGCTTGGATGCAGTCTCTAAAATTCCATTTTGGCTAATAAGAGGTTATACTCAAAACTAAGATAGCATGAAACAAGATTGGCATTTTTTAACAACCTTGGAGAATCTATGTAAAAATGTTATACAGAACATATATTAGCTCATCAGATCTATGCTATCAGCAGTGTTACCATATCAGAATGACGGAGATACAACAAGAATAAGAAAGTATGAGATATAGAGAACCATACATTGTTTCACAACACCCAGCGCTTTCCGCATGCTTTCTTCTCGCCTTTCATATTTTATATAGCATTCAAGTATGCAGCCTGTTCACGCTTTACAATCTCCTCTTTTTGCGTCAGTACTTTGCTCACTTCATCAAGCTTGGGTGCCCACTATTTTTCTCAAGCAAACGCAACCCCATGTTGTATGGATATTCATGTAACTGCAACAAAAAAACACAAAAACAACCTTTTTTTTTCAAGAATACACCCTGGAAAGGTGTATCAATCATATAGAAGAGTGCCAAGATGGCAAAGATTGCGCTACCACAAGGGGGACAGCTCCCCAAACACACGCCTACTCTCCGTGCTGCCACGGTCCTTTAAATAATTGCAACTGCCATGGAAATGATGGAAGTGTGAAAAGAAAGGTTAATTGTTGAAACACTGTGATCAGGGGAAAATCCAAATTAGACGAAGTACAGGAAACAGAAACCACAAGTTACAGGTAAGGTCTTTCACCTTTGCATAACTAAATGCATGTCTATTATTTTAAAATGGCAGAAAGCACCACCTACAGCTCACAATTCTTTCTACAACGGAGAACCCAGATATAATGACCACTGACATGACTGAGAAATGTGCAAAGTAGTACTCCATAAGAAGGGCCAATCTCCAATCTGCAGTGCTTTACTTTATAGTTTGGTCAAAGCTGCGGAAAAAAAATGAGTCCTTGCATGGGACACACGAACATTTGATTGTTTGAGAACGAGCAAAGAGTAAACCACGTTGGTTTAATAAAAAGCAGAGCTGCAGCCTTTAGTAAATCCAGTCATGACAACAGCAATGGCAAAAACCGAAACATTTGAAATGCTTGTTTGATTAAATCAAAGGCTTCAAGGCGGTACTGATTTAAATGTTGTTAATTTTACTTTTCACACACTAACTGACGGCATGCGATAAAAAAAACTCTACAGGGCAGTAGTATTGCATAGCTGGTCTTACTTGAGAATCCTAGAAAAAAGAACACTGCAGGACAGTATTATCGCATAGTTGGTCTTAATTGAGAATGAGAATCCTAGTTTGAAATAATTCGAAATAGAAGTAGAAGCGAGTAATAAAACGTAGCCCATAATCAGATTCTGTCAACTGATAAAAAAGCAAAGATTGGGGAGAACCTCCTGCACGAGCCTTGCCAAGGGGCCCCGGTGGGTCGCTGCAGCAGGCGCCGACCACCCTTTCCGGTGGGGAGTAAACATCACGGCTTCTTGCTCCTGATTTCTCCCTGGCATATCAAAAGAAGTAAGGAGTCTCTCCTGCAGGCCGAGGAAAGCACACGGATTACCAGCAAGGCGCTGTCCCGCAAGAAAACACAATAAAGAAGCTCAGATTCTCAAGAAACGCAAGAAAATCCTCCCCTAGGAAAAAAAATGGAACCGGGGTTGGAGCCCTGTTTTTCTTTTAAAAAAAAAATCCTCCCCTAGGAAAAGCGAGAGGAGCATCCCCGGCACTCACCGGGAGTTGGTCGGTCTTTCCCCGCGGCCCCGGCACGGAAATCGAGGCTGGCTCTCCGAGCTTGTCAGGGGCAGCCTGCTGCTGCTGTCAGATTCGGCAAAGGCAGCCGGGGACGGCGAGGTGAAAATCCTCCGTATCCCTACAAAAATTAATCTATCAACTGTCCTAATTAAAAGCCCATACACTTGAGGCCCAAGCTCGAACCAACTTCAAGCCCATAGGATGGCGTAGCCCGGTCTGATCGAGTAGCTCTTTCTTTGTTGATTGATCTACAAAGGCTCTTCTTCTTCTCTTCTTTACCGCCTGAAACGAGTCCGACTCGCCATGTGATTCCGTCCTTCGGGAGGCATACAAAGGCCGCCTGGAATGTATCCGACTCGCCATCTGCTTCTCTCGTCCGGGAGGCACTGGGATATACTCATATACATGTAAAAGGGAGATTATCCAATTTGAGTCGGACTGCAGACTTTCCCTGTTTCTCCTCTATATAAACGTATCCAGAGCTACAGAGGTTCTTGTTCTTCTAAGAGATCTGTCAAGAGGTGCGACATATAGGCTGTGTGTTAGCTCTCGAGAGGCTTAAAGGGAACGGAAAAGAGGAGGTTCGCTCGATCATAATTTGGATCATCAATGGGATCCGCACAGTCAACCAAGCTGGTGATGCCGGAGCACACCGTGCACGACCTGCACCGCGAGGATCAAATTCTCCAGGAACGATCGATTTGCGGGTGCAGCATGCAGTCGACTCCCCAGCGCACCGAAGAGTACGTCCTACGATCCGATCCGTCTCCTTTGCTATCTATATTTGATAAGCTGATCTTAATTTTTTGAATTCTCTGACCAACTCGTCTGGACGAATTGCAGGGAGCGCGATGCCTCCATCATCTGCCATGTCCACCACGCTCTCCGCCACTACAACGCCAAAGATGAGGTAAGACATCGATCAAAAGCATACCCCCACCTGCACCACGTCGATTTCACCGAATCATCATACAGTACTATTTTGGTACCACTATCGGTTGTTACTAACAGAAAACAAACGTATTACTTGGAATAACTCAGGGTTCAGACTTTGTGCCTGTCAAGCCGTTGATGGCTGCCTACGTAGGTTTCCGAGGCCACATTTGGGTCCACGTCAGCTTCCTGGCTTGCAGGAGCAAGATCACTAGTAGCAAACGGAGGCGCAACAAGGACGATCCCGTCAAGCACTTCTTCGCCGAGCTACGCTACGACCACCACTTCGGCACACCAACCGTCGAAACATGCACCATCATCGGTAAGTGGCCGGCTTTCTTTGACATTGGTAATTTTTTGTACATCTTTGAGTTTTATTTTTTTTCTTATCATCATTCTTTTCTTCTCTACCGACAGAAAAATCATCGCGCAAAAGCCACTTGAATACTATGTGCACATTTTGCCCCAAAAGTTTTGAGATTCTGCACCCTCTTGACGGGAAATTTTTATGCGGAAAAAAGAGCCAAGCAGATGAAGAACAAAGTTTCTCACATTTCATGAATCTACTTGAGAAACCGTACACATGCGTCACTGGGAGTGGTGAAGTTAAGGAAGATGTGACAATTCCAGAGGAGAAACGACGTAGCATCCTGAGATGGACCATCCTCCCCTTTAATTTCATTAGAGGGTTTTGTGGACCTTGGATGATAAGCTTAAGGCGTGGATAACTGGTGGAACTGTCCAAGATGTCAATAATGAGTTCATGTTAGAGCCCGACCTGAAGTTATGAAGGGTGGTGTACTATAGTTAGTGAAGTATTTGCATACCTTCTTTGGTGTTAGTTTGTCTTATTAAAGAATATTAGTTGTCACTTTGCCAATGTACCTTGCCCTAAGGGTTCTGCACAATTGTTTTTTTATGAAATGAAAGGACACCGACTCCTCTGCTAGAACATGACCTTCTTGATGTATTAGAGCACGATTTGAGCCTTTTTAGTTCCTAATTGAACCATTTTATGGTAGAGTGCCATCTTTTTTAGAAAAAGTTAATGTCATCCTGTTAACGAACTCGATGGCTATTCATTAGATCTATACTTTTTTCGAAAATACATCCTGGAAGGTGTATCAATAATATAGAAGAAAGGCCAAAATGGCCGAAACCACGCCAAGAAGGCTACAACTCCACACACACACCACGATACAACGTCAAGAAGGCTACCACTCAACACCAACACCATGATACATACAAGTTATCTCCACCTCCTCATCGTGTTATCTCCGATGTGTTCATCGTGTGTTCATCATCACCACCGTGCTTACTGAGAAGATCGGGCAATCCCTTATCATAAACTAAACTTAAAAACACGGCGGTCTACATGCTGAAATGGCGGTAGAACAACGTGTAGTCGTCGCCACCGTCGTCGCTAGAGTCACTGGCGTCCTCGGGCGGCGGCGCCTGCTGGCTGCTGCTCTGGCCGGGGGCTCCCCAATGGCTGGAACCCTACCCAGGGTCGCCGCGGCGTGGAGGCGACGACATCGGCCAGCACCACTCATCCTCGCTCGAGTCCTCGAGCTTGATGAGCGGCGCGCCGGGGGCGGGTGTAGCGCGGGCGGCGCGGCGCTGCGCGGCCGCCAGGTCCAGCTGACGCAGCTGCTGGTCCGCCTCCTCCCTCTCCCAGTCCTGCCTGGACCAGGCGAGCGCCACGTCCATTGGGACGGTGTTGTCCGTGGGGACGAGGTCGTTGAGAGACTTCGCGATGGCCTCGCGGATCACCGCCTCCTCGGTCCGCGCGACCTCCTCGGCAGCGAGGTAAGACGCAGCTGCGGCCGATGCGTCCTCCTTCTTGGTCTTCCTCTTGCGGCCACGCGACGGAGACGACGAGGCGTGGGCCCCCCTCGCGGATGATGAGGGCGCCGCTGCTGAGCCTTCTGGTTGGCGGTGGCGACGCTGGCTCCTTGACGGTCCTCGGCGTCGCTGGTGGAGGCGCCGACCCGCACGAACGGGATGCCGACCTCGTCGCCGACCCCGATGACGACGCCATCTGCCTTGGCATCCACGAGCTTCTGTGTCGGCGCGAAACAGAAGGCACCGCCGCCGGCGGTGGCATCCCCAGTACGGGGAAGTTGCCGCCCTCGATGTGCGTGAGCACGTTCTCGAGAGTGCGGCCCGGCGCGCTCCACTAGCGACGGCGGTCGGCGGCGTTGTTGCGCGCTGGAGACGGGAGGGCCGTCATACGCAGCGAGTTCGCGCTCTTACCTCCGCCGGAAGAAATCGTTCCATGCCGTTAGTTGTCGGGGTAGAAGCGCAGCTCGGCGCGCTCCTCGTCTCTCATGGTGGCGAGCACCGCGTCGAGGGCGTCGCCTCCCACTGGCGGCGGCGGAATCGAGACGTCCCGCGCGCTCAGGCGCCAGCCTCCGGGCGCGCGGAAGTCTGGCGGCGCCGGGTAGCCCGCCATGTGGAGCAGCCGCCCTCCCACAGTCCCACTGGTGCAGGGACCGCCGGCCGAAGTCGTTGTTCGCCGCGTCGTCTCCTGGGAAGCGGTTCGCCATTGGAGGAGTTGTTTTCGGGGATAGAAGAGTGGAGAGAAGGGGGGCGGCGGCGGTGAATGCGGCCAGACGCGGTAGCTCGCGATAAATAGCGGGGAGCAGTGCATGAATTCGAGGAGATGGCATTAACTCGCCGTGTGGAAGCTACGCATCGCGGCGATGACTAATCGGCGACATGCTTTTACAGCGCGCGGAAGACGACGCGGTGAGGACGACGATCGGCCTTTGTCGCCGACAAGTCGGGACCACCAGGCGCGCGGGAACTTTCCTCGATGTTTTCCGCGTTCTTGTTTCCTCCGGACTCCCCGAGCGCGTCCCGGGTGGGCGGGGATGACATGGGCTCGCCGGAAGGATAAAAGCCTAAATCCAGATGAAAACGAGAATCCAGGAACGTGACTGGCCAATTTTTCACCGTCCGAATGAAAAAAAAGGCTGCCGAAGATCTCGTCGGGGAGACGGCTGGCTTACCGCCTGAATGCTGAAACGAGTCCGACTCGACATGTGAGTCCGACTCGCCATGTGATTCCGTCGTTCCCGTGCACGAGTCGGACGAGTCCACCGGCGCACCGCGATACATACAAAAGGAAATTATCCAATTTGAATCGGACTGCAGACTCTCCCTGCTTCTCTATATAAACGTACGTACTAGTAGACCATAGAGCTACAGAGGCAAGGCGTGCGTAGAGGTTCTACTTAGAGATCTGTCAAGAGGTGAGACATACACGCGCTGCCTTAGCTCTCGATCGAGGGGCCTAAAAGGGAACGAAAAAGAGGAGGCTCGCTCGATATTTCTATCATCAATGGGATCGGCACAGTCGACTGAGCTGGTGATGCCGGAGCAGGCAGTGCGAGACCTGCACCGGGAGGATCAAATTCTACAGGAACGAGCGATGTGCCGGTGCGGCATGCAGTCGACACACCAACGCACCGAAGAGTATGTCCTCCGATCCGATCCGTATCATTTGCTATCTATATTTCATAAGTTGATCTTAATTCTCAACTTCTCTGACCAACGCGTCTTGATGAATTGCAGGGAGCGCGACGCCTCCATAATCTGCCATGTCCACCATGCTCTCCGCCACTACAACACCAAGGACGAGGTAAAACATCGATCAAAACCATACCCCGACCTGCGCCATGTTGATTTCAGCAAATCATCATATAGGAGTACTATTTAGTAGCTATCGGTTGTTACTAACAGAAAGCACACGTATTGCTTGGAATATCTCAGGGTTCAGACTTTGTGTCTGTCAAGCCGTTGATGGCTGCCTACGTAGGTTTCCGAGGCCACATTTGGGTCCACGTCAGCTTCCTGGCTTGCAGGGGCAAGATCACTAGTAGCAAACGGAGGCGCAACAAGGACGATCCCGTCAAGCACTTCTTCGCCGAGCTACGCTACGACCACCACTTCGGCACACCAACGGTCGAAACGTGCACCATCATCGGTAAGTGGTCAGCTTTCTTTGACATTCGTAATTTTTGACACATCTTTGAGTTTTATTTTTTGCTTATCACCATTCTTTTCTTCTCCACCGACAGAAAAATCATCGCGCAAAAGCCACTTAAATACTATGTGCACATTTTGCCCCAAAAGTTTTGAGATTCTGCACCCTCTTGACGGGAAATTTTTATGCGGCAAGAAGAGTCTGGCAGATGAAGAGCAAAGTTTATCACATTTCATGAATCTACTTGAGAAACCGTACACATGCGTCACAGCAAGTGGTGAAGTCAAGGAAGACGTGGCAATTCCAGAGGAGGAACGACGTAGCATCCTAAGATGGACCATCCTGCCCTTTAATTTCATTAGGGCGTTTTGTGGACCTTGGATGCTAAACTTAAGGCGTGGATAAGTGGCGGAACTATCCAAAATGTCAAATTTAATGAGTTCATGTTAGACCCCGACCTGAAGTTATGAAGGGGAGTGGTGTTTTGGCACATGGGAGCGTATGCCCCCTTTATTTTAAAATGCATGTTAGACACATTTTGAAATGTCAAAAAATTTGAAATAAATTTTTTGCACGTACATCTTCATGTTCTACGCGCTCACAAACTCGTTTCATGAAAAATCGACTTGTCGTGTGGCGTGTGCAAAAAAGATAAAATTCGGTGCTAAAATAAAGACTTGTCACAAGATAAATTTTCTCTTTCTCACGTAGACTACAAAAAATATCATTTTTTCATGAAACTTGACGAATACGTGTATATTATGGAGATGTACATGTCAATTTTTTGTCAAATTTTTTTAACATTTGAAAATATATTTTTATGATAGAGGGATCATACGCATCCGGGAGCAGAATTGAGTTTCTGGGTGTATTCTAGTTAGTGAAGTATTTGCATACGTTCTTTGGTGTTACTTTGTCTCTTAAATAATATTAACTATCACTTTCCGAATGTACCTTGTCCTAAAGGGTTCTGCACAATTGCTTTTTATGAAATGGAAGGACACCTACTCCTCTACCAGAACATGAACTTCTTGATGTATTAGAGCACGATTGAGTCTTTGTTAGTTCCTAATGGCACCATTGTATGCTAGTGTAGTAGAGTGCCATTTTTTTTTAGAAAAAGTTAGTGTCATCCTCTTAATGAACTCGATGGCTATTCATTGGATCTATACATACTCTTTAAATATTTGTACCAGGACAGCAAATGTTGGGCTCGTCCGTCTCGATGAAAGAAAAGGAAACAAATATTAATATTTAAGAAAAAGTAAAGGTTCAAATGTTAATTTGAGTATGGTATGATTGAAATAAGGTAAACACTACATATCGTAGTCTGATGGCAAACAAATCATCGGACCGCTCCGACGCGGCAACGCCATCTGAGTTGTTACTGATTTTCTATGTACTGGCATTGCTTCCCACAAAAAAAAAACTGCTTGGCCAGGTTAACCCCGCACCCATTTAATAACCTAGGTATTATGGCAAAGAGTTGCATACACTCTTTCTCGGTGGAGCATCCTGCTAAAAAAATTGGAAAGAGAAAGGTTGTTGGGGGTAGTGAGCACTCTGGAGGTATTAGTTCGTGCTCCGCCGCTGCTGTTGTGGGTGGAGCCCGGTTGACGCCTGGCAAGCGGACAAAGACAGATTTTGAGGTGATGGGGCAGAACCATCTCCACGAAGATGATGATGAATGGAAGATCATGGCGATGGACCTAGCGAGGACTTTCGAGGCAAACGCGTTGATGTTGGTTGGAGATGGAGAACACGTCAAAGTGATGCCTAGGCCCTAGTCATCTTCAACTAACATAGATTGTTCTAAAAGTTTCTCTCGGTAGGGGTCGTTTGCTGGTAGGAAAAATGTTGGTTTTTGTTTTTGGTGTAAAAGCTACCTTGAAAGTATTTTCAGTAGCCTGTAAGAACTGGAATGATGTAAGCTTGAATGGTTTCAGAAATGGAACCGGGGCTAGGTCTCTTCTTTTGAAAAACATGTTGTATTGACGTGGGGAATGGTGGTCAAGAACTACTAGGACAAGGCTTATAGCCGCGAAAACATGCATGCCGCAAAACCAAAAGTCCGCCGCTGGTAACCCGAATCACCGACGGGCAAAAAAAATGCATCAACGGTCGCTCGTGAACTGGTCTCCTCATCACGTACAACTGACGCGCAAAATAAAAATCTATTGTTGGTTCTTGCTTTGGGACCTGACCTAGGGGCTGAAAAGGCCGTGAAAGTGGACGATTGTCGGGTTTCATGGGTGTAGGACGAAGAAGTGGCATAGTGGCAGAAAGCTCGTCGCTTTTTCTTCTCGGAAAGTAGTGACATACTTGTTTTACTTGATTGCCACTCGTTGTATATGGAACGATGACGATCTTATATAATGATGAGTCGTTTCGTTCACATGGTTATTCACGACGTTCAATATTGTCGAATGAGAAAGATGCATATGTGATGCCCACAAGAATAGGGCATCGCTGAAATCTTTGATGGGAAGTATTACCCAAATGTATAGTTCGACTCAAGGGGAACACAAGAATATCAATAAGACTTAAGCAATTGAGACGTCACTCTCAACTACACATGTATAGCAATAAACTCACAAAGAAAGTTGTGATTTATAGCAGTTGATTCAAAGCAGTAGAACATGAAGTAAACAATACAGCATATTTCCAATTTTCACCGGAAGTAGTGATGTGTAACTTTCAGTGGCTAAAGGCGTAGGCATGAGGTGATAGCGAGGTGCTGCATGAATGATATTGGTCATATAATATAATCCTTATAACATGGCATTCATCTCTAATTCAGTTGTGTGTAGGTGTGTGATCCGAACATAGTTATGCGTACTAACCAAGAGAATTTGTATAACATCGTTTGTCCTGCCTGCTCATTTCATCGGTGCCAACTTGGAACTACATGCCATTAAGGTATATCCTTTTGAATAGCACGCAACAAGAACACATAATATACTCAAAGTATCATATATTCCAATTGTTTTCCCTAAGTGTCACTTTAGGGTTCGCACGTTCAACACAATAATATGCAATGCACTTTTTAGCTATAGATACCAAACTATATGACGGGGAAATAAAAAGTTAAGTACTGAAATCATGTCACTCGGGTCCTAGCAACAAGCATTAAACATAACAAAGGTGTACAAACACTCATACAAGAATATCCTCAAGACAAATACCTTAAATCTCGATACATATGGATGATTATATGATCAATCCCATCCAATCCCCTTCCACCCCACATGTCTACAGACAACTAGGCATGCATGATGATGGAGAGACAGAGCACATGGTTGTTGGTTATGAAATTGGTGGCGATGATGACGGAGAACTCGAAATCCCCCTCTCCGGCATGGAGAGCAGCACCAATCTGACCCCCAAAACGAACACTACTATGAAAAATCCTACCGCTTGCTCGCCAGTGGTAAGGAACTAATAGTCGCGTATCCACTTACCTGTTGTGCCCCGCCCGCCAACTGCTATTAAAATAGTAATCGTGTGCCCATAGCACGTGACAAGTAATCCCATGTCATGTCGCGTGCCTACTGCGCCCGTTGCTATTATTCTATTAGTCACGTGTCCGCGCCCGCGACTGGTACGTCGTACTGGCCGCGTGCCCAGAGCCTGCCCGCTACCACTACCTGGTAATAGGTACCAATTCTGCTTCTTCGCGCCATGTTATTTTAGCTATTTAGACAGGTATATGCATAACAGAATCCATTCACATTAATTAAGCCTCAATAGAGTACCAAAATAGCACATCAAGTTCATCACAATAATCACAAGTTAGTATACATGTATATGCATGCATCTAACACACTAGAATCACATACAACAAAAACGCAATCACAAGGAACATCATGGAGACAAGGATGGTCTTCTTCCAGTTCTTCTTCCCTTTTCCTCCTTAATTACTCTTTTCCTCCATCCTCTCTTCCCCTAAGAGGTGCTTCATGTATCTAGCTTTCGCTTCTGCTTTGCTCTTGTACCCTTTGTAGTTGTTGCCCTTGAGCCCGTTCACTTGTTTCAGACAGTCATCCACTCATCGTACACTCCTGAAACCCTACCTTATACCACTTCTTCGGCATCTCTATAGCCAAGATACATGTGTCATAAGCCAAGCCATAGATAATATGCAACATAATATTAGGCAACAACAACAACAAAATGTTTGCAATATAAAGCAATTAAGCATGCATCATTTGTAATACAAAAGCATCATCAGTTTAGGAATAAAGTTTACATCACAAGTTCATAATCTAGGAATAAAGTTTAAACTAGAAGATCATAGTCAAAAACTATAGAGCTAGGCAAGTTTACAAATGAAGTTCACACCCCACGAGTGCATCTTCACTTGACCGATTTTGCCTTGAATGGGAGAATTCCACCTATCGTGTTGAATTCCCTAGTGTCACCCAGTTGTTCGAAGCGATCAGCTATGTCCTGTCGTTTTGGAATGCCGCCGTGGAATATCCTTTCGCGTCAAAACATCCTTGTAGATGATTGTCCCACGACTCTGTTGGATGCCACAGAACTCAACTTTGAGATCTTTGACAGTGTGGTCCGCATTGTCTTTGCCCCATTCCTCGAGTTGAGTTAGCGCCATAGGTTTTTGGTGATGGCGTGCAATGTCCTTCATGTTAAGGATGACGTAGTACGTGTCCCTCGTACATTTACGTGGTTGCTTGAGGCAGGTAAATTCAGTTTTGTAACTGAACGCCTTCTTTCCTGATATGCACACTGTTTTTTTAGTTAGCCTTCCTTCATGGAGAATCCATAAAGAGCATCATCGAGAACATTTTTGAGTTCGCCGTACTCTTTCTACGGGTCATTGATCCTCGGTGAGTCCAGAAACACGGCTTGTGAGACTTCCGGATACAAAACGATGAGGATGCAGTGTTATCTATGCAAAAACAATTCAAAGAGACCACCGTTCTCAAATTTACCATTCATGTACGTTTGAAATAATGATGGAAGTGTAGTAAAACTTGTTATGTTTGCTAGCTTTACTTGGGAAACTAAGGCATGAGCATGATTTTCTTCTTCTTATTATTCACCATGAAATCTTCGATGTACTCCATGACTCCACGACCCTCATGGCGTATCAACTGGTGTTCATGCATGTAGTAGGGTTCACTTATCATGATGTCCTCGAGTTGCTCTTTCGCGAACAAGTGGGCTAGATGGAGAGCATATAGGCAGACCATGGAGTCATTGAGTGATTTCATGTGCAACATATCAAAGATGTGTTCAAACCGCATGAAGAACACGTCTGCGGGGGATGTATCAACAAAGCCCAAGTCCGTTGGCACCTTAACCGATAAAACCGGGTAGTTTGCATCGTCCTTCGATTTAAGGAGATCTTTCTCCTTTGTCAGTACAACAACATGCAAAATACTAAGGCCCCCTGTTAAAGATTTGATCATAGCAAATGAAAGTATGGGTTCACCCACGACATGATATGTCTGCACATTGAAATCTAGCTTGTCCTTAACCCGGGCCAGCTTCAGAGCAGGCTAGCTGCTGAATTCTGGTGCAACCTTCTTACTTCTTTTCCTCTTCTTATTATAACCCAGAATAATTCCCTTCACTGCATCAATGGTCACAGCACACGGTGTGTTCAGGGATAGAATATGAAGTTTGGTTGGTTCGGTGAAGATGGTTGGAGGTGTTTCTTGGGAACTAAACAACAACGACTTCTGGCATGAAACAAAACGGTCTTTTCCAACATCAACCATACGACGATCGGGATGACGATTTTGCTCTTCAAAATTGAGACCAAGGGGTCCTTCATCAGCAAAGTCGTGGATGAAATCATCGTAGGCATCATTGTGTTGTGCTGCCGCGATCTTGGCATTATCAGCCACCACATCTCTTGGACCTCCTACTTCAGGCCTACTATGATAGAGGACAAATGGTTGTGCTCGCATAGTGGTCTTAAGAGGGCTTGGAGGCGTCGGCCCGAGTGGTTTTGTATGTGGGGTGGTGTCATACCCCAAATGGATTTGGCTTTTCGGCTAAGGTCCAATTTTTGCATTGTCATAGAACCATTTGGGCATTCGCTTCGTGAGGTTGATAGGGAGGATCCAAGCCTTCATAACCCAGTAACATCCGAGCGACGGAAATCTTAGACACACCAGGGTCCACATCCATGTTATGATTCTTGTCATGTGTTCAAAGATGTTACCCTTTGTGACGTCATTCAACTTACCATCCACATAGTGTGGGAGAATGCATGGAACAAAGTGGTCATGTGAAAGTATGTTGGGTCTTAGAGATCCAAACGACGATGGCATGCAAAGGCGAGTAATTAAAAAGGAATATGTTGGCCTACGATGCTTAATTACCGTGAGGGCTTTGAGCTGATCCAATGTCGACACACCATCGCTGTCGGGCATGGCAGAGATGATAGATCCAGGGGGTGATAGAAGGCACAGTGCCGGCCGGCGAATGTTCCCCACCATGTGCATCACTAGATGAAGTCGCATAGATAGGTTCATTAGGCCGCGCCGTATTGTTTGAGTTGCTCGCGTCGAAGCTGGGAATTGGAAATGGCCCTTTTTGACCACCGTTGTACCAATTAGCGAGTGGCTCCACCATGATAGGAAGGATGGCTTGAAACTGGGTTGCTAGTTCATCTTGGACGACCAATCTCGTCTTTCGGTTCACAAGCCTATCAATCTTCTCCTCGATAGAAGCCTGGGCGGTTCTCTTCCTCTCCTTTCGCAGGTCCTTGCTCTCATGGTAATAGTAATCCCATATGACACTGTTTTCGTCGCCGACCACATGGCCAGTTGCTGGCTTCTTGCCAACGTCCTTTCCCAAGATCTTGTTCAACACCCGGTTAAAAGGTGTGTCCCACGGGGCCGAACCCTGCGATGAGGAGTTTTGAGATTTCATGGCCTTCTGCACAAGGAACGAGAAACATTTAGAAATATGAAGGAGGATGAGGAGTTCCCTATCCAGCCATCCGAGTTGGACGACGATGAAGCTATCAGGATGAGCATCACTGTGTCGGAGTTGTAGGCCCTAGCCGAGTTGCATGGCCTGGCCATGCGGCAGCGAG
The DNA here is from genome assembly GCF_022539505.1 of Lolium rigidum. Classification (NCBI taxonomy): domain Eukaryota; kingdom Viridiplantae; phylum Streptophyta; class Magnoliopsida; order Poales; family Poaceae; genus Lolium; species Lolium rigidum. Next base: position 180,007,594 of record NC_061509.1, read on the forward strand.
AGTCCGTCCTTGGGCAGGGAAAACTCTCCATGCCGTCCGGTGACTCCACCAAGCTAGCCGCCGCCATGTGCGAGGTGGCCCGCGCATGCACCGACGGTTGCGCCTACAGCTGCTCCTTCGCCAGCGGCCACCGCTCCGACACTGCATGCGTACTGGTCATTTCCATGGGAACTGTCAGCTTCAATTGATATGGCCGCTGCTGACAGGCTAGGAGTCGGCGGCGTGGCCGGCGCGAACCCTAGCTAGAATTTTATTGATTTGCTTTTAATGTCTATTTTACTTTCTTACCTCGTAAATTATATTTTTTTATAAAAAAAAATTCGAAATGGGGAAATATCACCCCAGCTTCTGCATGCAAGGGATGCACACGGCTTTTTTTTTAGATTATTCACAACACCTTACAAGAAGAATTACAAAGATTGAACCGAAGCCACAAAAAACTAAGACAGCTCGCTAATCCTACATCACCAATGAGGGGGGTCAATGAACAGAGCCAACACCTTGACATCACACCAACGCGCATCATCAAAAAATCGAAGGCCTCAACAAATCGCCCAATGGCGAGCAGGTGGCACAACCGGTCCGGCAGACCCTCGGCGCGTACCATCATACACGCTCCAGAAGTCCTCGCCGCCACCGTCTTCCGCATACCCATCTTCAAGAGAGATCAATGCAATGACCTTGCGAGGCCTGCCACTAATTCCACCACGACGCTAGAGAGCTCCACCACCCTGCGCATGTCGAACATGACGTATTCGACGATGCTACCCCGCTGCACCACGCCGCCGAGATTCGCCGTCTTCAACACGAAAGAAAAACGCCGCTCCACTCATGACCCTCCAGCTTGCATCTGCTCCATAGACGATGCCCCCAGGAGGGAGAACGACGCCGTACGCCGCCATCGCCCGATCCGGGATTGGATCTAGGATTTCTCCCGGAGCAGCACGAGTAAGAAGCCGTAGACTGCGACGATGATGCCTTCAAGAAGGTAACAGCGCGTGACGTCGCCATCATCCGCCATGACCAAGTCAGAGCACGGTTTTCACCGGCAGCTACGCTCCCCAACTCGTTGTTGGGACTGGACATGAGATCAAAAGATCCCCATGAACAGCCCCAATCTGGCCGCCCGCCTCCGACGAAGAAGACGAGCACCACTGCCATACCCGGAGCTGCTGCCCCAGGCCACCTCAAGATATGCGGGAGAAGTCCATGAAAACGCCGCAGCCGCAGGGAGGATCGAGGGCAGACACATGAGCCTGCCTAGGCCCATCTGGGCCCAGATCGAAGACCCGCCGTCGAACCCGGCTGAACCGCCACCACGGCGCGCCGCCCCTGGCCGTCGCTGCCCCGCCGTCGCCATCGATGAAGTGGAAGGAACTGGGTGGAGGCCGCAGCCGATTCCTCCCGTCGCCGGCGGAGGTAAAGGCTACCGCCGCCGCCACGCCACCGGGGCTTTGCCCAGCAGCGCACAGGGCGGCGGGAGAGGGGACTTGAGGAGGGGTCTGGGAGAGGGCCGCCGGCGGCCTCCCAGGCCGCCGCGCGGGGAGGGTTAGGTAAAACGGAGAGTCAAAAAGAAATCTGAACTAGTACTCCTGGGACTTCACCTAAGCATTTCTATCCACAGGCCAACCTAAGCAGAATAAACAGAAATATTTGATGTTTGAAATTGATCGATGGGGCTCAAGATGATCTAACTTCTTCAAGCCAATACGAGTAACTCTTCTTTTTCGCTCTAATAAAAAAAGGCCATTTTCTTCTTCTTCTTCTTTACCGCCTGAAACGAGTCCGACTCGCCATGTGATTCCGTCGTTCGGGAGGTACCGCGATAGAGCGTTCTGCCGTCCACGCAAAAGTTGCCTGGAACGTATCCGACTCTTTGCCTGCTTCTCTCGTTCGAGAGGCACCGCGGTACGTACAAAACGGACATTATAGAATTCGAGTCGGATTGGAGACGTTCCCTGCTTCCCGCTATATAAGCGTACGTACTAGACGCTAGAGGCACAGAGAGCTACAGAGGCAAGAGCGTGCGTAGCGATTGTGTTCTTCTTGGAGATCTGTCAAGACTCGAGAGGTGCGAGACGTACGCTGCCTTAGCTTTCGCTCATCAATGGGATCCGCACAGTCGGCCCAGCGGGTGATGCCGGAGCAAGTCGTGCAGGACCTGCACTGCGAGGATCAGATTCTGCAGGAACGATCGATGTGTGGGTGCGGCATGCAATCGACTCGCCAGCGCACCGAAGAGTATGTTCCTTCGATCCAAATCCTTTGCTATTGACTGCATAAATCGATCCTATTTTTTTAGACCCCTAACCAACCAGTGTCGATGAATTGCAGGGAGCGCGACGCCTCCATCATTTTCCATGTCCACCATGCTCTGCGCCATTACAACGCCAACCACGAGGTACGGCATCGATCACAAGCATACCCGCACCTCGGTCATAGTATTGATTTCAGTAATCATACGACTATCAGGTACTAACAGAAAGCATGTGTATTACCTGGAATATTTCAGGGTTTGGACTTTGTGCCTGTCAAGCCTTTGATGGCTGCGTACGTAGGTTTCCGAGGCTACATTTGGGCCCACGTCAGCTTCCTCGCTCGCAGGAGTGGCAAACCCGTCACGCACTTCTTCGCTGAGCTACGCTACGACTACAATTTTGGCACACCAACTGTTGAAACATGCACCATTGTCGGTAAGCGACCGCCTTAATCATGAGAAAACATCCATCATAACCTTTCCTGCTACGTTTATGTTTTTCTTTCGGATTTGTCACGGTGATGGGTAACATTGTTAATTTTTCGGTACATCTTTGAGTCTTAATTTTAGCTTCTCATCCTTCTTTTGTTCTCTACCGACAGATAAATCATTGCGCCACAGCCACTTGAGTACTGCGTGTACATTTTGCCCCAAAAGCTTTGAAATTATGCACCCTCTCGACGGAAAATTCATGTGTGGAAAGAAGAGCCAAGCAAACAAAGAGCAAGGTTTCTATCATTTCATGAATCTACTTGAGAAACCCTACACATGTCCCACGAAAAGTGATGATGCCAAGGAGGACATGGACGTGGCAATTCTGGAGGAGGAACGTAGCATCCTGAGCTGGACCTGCCGCCCCTATGATTTTTGCCGTAATTTCATATCAAGGTTTTTGTGGGCCTTTGATGCAAAGTTTAAGGTGCGAGTCTATGGCAAATGTACGCAGGAAATCATTGTAACGGGTTCATGTTAGATCCACACCTACTGAAGTTGTGAAGAAATGGTATACGCCAATTTTGTGAAGTATTTGCAGATGTTTGTTGGTGTCGCACGTTGCGTACGTGATTGTTTTTAACAAATTGAATAGAAGACATACACCCTGTTTTTTTTCGAATTGAAGAGCTTTCGCTCCCCATACCATTAAAATGAAATCACAGTTCCATCCAGCTATTACATGAACACCTCCTACTTCTCGCGGACACCCTTCGAGAGGGCAACGTATTTTTCCAAAACTCTTTTACCTGAAGCTACTAGAACCAATCTACAACTTAAAACTTAAGGTAAGCTAGAACATTCGAAAACAAAGCTACTAGCTAACACTCCAGGAACCTACTACAAGTTAAGTTTATAAACTGCTTTGCAAACCATCTCGAACCATCACTAGTTCAGTTCTATCGTCTGCTAGAAGTTAAAAAATATCGAATGAAGTAGTCGACGTGAAGAACCAGGCAAGGGATGTCCGATCATACTATGCACATACTTATTTAGGAAAATGTATGACGTGTGCACCTCAAAGTGTAAGTATTATTAATAATACACTAAATATCTGAGTTTGCAGAGCTGGCCGAAATGAAGTCATCCAACTAATCCGCATGCCATACAATGATACTTGTATAATATCCATTGATTCAGACATGGAGCTAGAAAATAACCGAGAATATAAAAAGATCCAAAGAGGCAGATCTAACAAATCACAGCCATCAATATGTCATCCAATGTTTCCCGTACCACCCATACGTGTCATCGCGCGGAACAGCTAAACACATCGAGAAAACCAAATCAAGAAACAGCGAGAAAAGGAGGGAAGCAGCGATGGTGTGTGTTAACGCCACCTATTGAGAAAACCAGAAGTGACGCGCGGGGAAACCGCAATGGTCACGTGGCATCGTCTGCTTCTTCCTAGGGCACCGTCGCTGCAATTAGTAAGTTAAACTGATCAGGTAGTGTGCCATTTAAATGGCCGGCCCACCTATCGGTATCCAATGTGGTGTCGGCAGCGCATTGTGTCTGGCAATCCCAAGAAAGCACCTGTTGGTTAGGGTTGACCTGGGACGCCAAACCCAATAAACGTGTAGGGGCGCGTTAGGGCATCGGCGTAGGGCTATTGGGGCCGTGAGTGGGATGATGTGAAGCCTATGTATCCCCACAAAAATTAATAATTTAGTTGTAATTAAAAGACCATGCACTTGAGACCGAAACTCAAACTCAGGATATATCCACCGGTATGATCCAAACGGACGATGCAGTCTGTTTAGGTCCTCGTGGACATTAGGTCAGTTAAAAGGCAACCTAGCGGCAAAACAAAAACAGACTGAGGCGCGTGGACCGACCCATTCCGGCCAAAATTTGGGTTGGGAATGGGACGCGCCGCGAAACCGCCCGACTGTCCTCCCACATCCACCCCGGGCCCGCATGGAAGCAACCAAACGGTCGGTTCGTCTTCTGGGCACCAATACTGGAGGGTGGCTATGTTCTTCTACGCCAACACCAACGCCGACCGCTTCGGCTTCTACGCCGACATCCATGCAATACCCGCTTGGATTCTAGCATCGACATTCATGGTGGCCATTTGGCCATTCTTTTTAAAGCGAGCAGCTGCGCGAGCTAACCCCTGTAGCCCTCTCCATTGCTACATTAACCTCATAATTGTATGGAACCTCAACAAATGGAGGTTTTTGGTGCCGCCAGTACACGGGAAGGGATGGCTCGGCGCTAGGAGATTCAACCTCGCCGGGTTCTCCTACCGAGACCCTGTTTACGCCATGAACTCGACAGGGTGGAACATAACCCTCGGAGGGAATTCTAGCTGCATTGCCACGCTTCCTTCCTAGGTGATGACGAGTGAGACTACAACGCGGCTATCGTGGATGAGGAGCATGAGCCACTGGTCGGCGACAATGACATCTCGGGCGAAGGGCACCGAAATGATAGAATTGACTACCTCGGCCTCCTTGCAACGAGCCGTACATGGCCGCGTCGATGAAGGAGGAGGAGGAGGAGGTATTCGTCCAACCACTCGAGCTGGACGACAACAAAGCCCTCAGGATGTGCATCGTCGCGTCGGCCAAGTCACAAGGCATGGACGTGTGGTAGCGGAAGTTTGCGCTTCCGTAGGCACACGACCTTCCATGCCATCGGTGACTCCACTGGACCAGTCGTCGCCATGGGCGACTTGGCACGCGCCTGCCCCAACGGAGTTCCAGCACCGCAAGTATACCATACGTTTATGTGGGAGCCACCAACCTTCATCGACTCGCTGCCAACGACGTCTAGGAGTAGACGCCGCGACCGGTGCGAAGCCTACCTAGGGTTTCATTAATTTGCTTTTAATGTCCATTTTAATTTATTCCCCATGTAAATTATACTTTTTATTTATAAATTAAAAATTGTCCTAAAAAAGGTGTTGGGCCGTTGGGCTTAGCCCCGATCCAAACGAGTCAATTGGTGGGTACAACCGCATTTCTATCTACTGGACAAATCAAACAGAATAAAATGAACGTATTTGGTGTTGGAAAATGGTTTTTAGATAAAGGGAATATATTAATACTCCCTCCGGTCCTAAATATAAGCCATATAATTTCTGGCACGGAAATTAAGAAACGCATATTTAGAAAAAATTACACCATGTTCGGCTAGGGTTAACCGTAAGTAATTGCCGTGAGCTAATAGAGGACTTTGCATAAGATAAGTAAACCTAATCAAATCTCCAAAAATATTATCCATACAAGTAGGACAACGCAATAAACCTTATATTCTGGAATTTTTCTCAAAAAACTATATGGCTTATATATAGGAACAGAGGGAGTATCAAAAGATATTAATTACACACAGTCTCTGCAACAACGCCCCACCCTAGTGGCAGTACGGATGCACACAGACGAAAAAGAGTAAAGAAAACTAAGAAATAAAAATCCCGCTACAGCCGTCTAGACCTAGCAAAAGCAATACAACCACCACCGTAACAACACATGAAGTATAGACTCTCCAAAAGCGACGCTTCCAAGAAGCGAACAGTGCACCAGCACCGTCGTCGCCCGACCAAAGGTCTTAGGTTTTCACCCTGAAGATAGTCTCCACTCTCAAAACAATGCCTCCAACAAGAACATTGCCAGACACAACCAGTTAAGGCCAGACCTTGGGTTTTCACCCTGAGAGGTAAGACTCTGAACTTCCCCTGTGTTGTCGCCCCACATGCATACCACTGCTGCGGAGCCCGAAACGCCAAGCCGATCCCTTAGCATCACAGAGACTCGAACCTCCTTTAGCCAGCAACCAATCCGGCCTTCATGATATTCCTTCTTATAACTTCACCATGGACCAAAAAGTCACCTGATGTCAACACAGAATAGAGCTTCGCGCCGCTCCTTCCGGACCAAACGGTCGGAATAAAAACATGGGTGCGTGCGATCGAATACCACCCGATCCAGCAAACTCCAGGCAAAAGATGACATGTTCCATTCGCGGGCGGAGCTTTCCGTAACTCATCTCTCCAGCCAGATCAAAGCAAACTGACCTCCGGAAGATCTTCATCCTCGTATGCGAGAAACCCGAGGACTGCCACCAAAAACAAAGCAAGATCAGCAGCCTCCAAGCTGCCAATCCATCCTGCCAGATCACCAGGGAAGAGGACAGCGGCGCAGATCATGCGTACCACCGCCGAACGGATGCCGGGGGTGGAGGCCGCCACCGCTCCACCGAATCCTCCATGGCTACCGACGGAGAGCCTCAGGCCCCGGCCAAGTAGCCGTGTCGCCCGGCTTCCTCCACCGACGCTTCATCACCTCCCATGGAACGCCGCCGCGGAAACCCTCTTCTCCCCCTCGTCAATTCGATGGAGGGTGTGCCGCCACCACCGCCAGAGCCGGGCTGGCGCCGGAACCATGGCCGGGGCCGGAGCACGGGAGCCGGGGCCGAGGCCAGTACTGGGGCCACGGCCGCGGCCGGCAGCGACAACGGCTGAGGGGCGACTGGAGGCGGTCGGCTGTGGGGCACGGGGGCAGGAGGTGACATAGGCATCCCCAATGGGCCTGCCAAAGATGATACCCGGGGTTTTCTGAAGGCCCATGAGTCGACGAATACGAAGCTCGAAAGCCCAATTAGCTGTTGATATGGAAAGATAGAATTGTATTAGGAATAAAGAGATTTGTAACTTTACGGGTCGAACTCGAAGAGTTTCCCGGAATCTGTAACTTGTGTAATACGAAACCCTCGGCTTCGCCTCCTATATAAGGGGAGTCGAGGGACGAAGGGAGGATCGATTTCATTGTCAACGTAACCCTAGCTTTCTAGCAGTCGAGTACTTTTCCGGCTTAAACCCTAGAGATCTACTTGCCCTCTACTTCCACGAAAACCCTAGTCTACAATCCGTAGGCATTGACAAGTCGATACCTTGTCAATTGGCGCCGTCTGTCGGAATTAGAGGCGTCAAGGAGCTGATCTCGATGGCACGTTCAACATCGTCGACATCTTCGGTGGAAAGCAATGCGATGGACGGAGGTAAACAGATCAAAACTGGTCCCGTTGATTTTATTCCTCACCCTCCCGCCCGTTTGGATGCATATGCCTATCTGGAAGAGCCAATGGAGATGAAGTTTGGGAGCTTCTACTTTTGCGTTGGGCGAGAAGGATCACATCGTGTGGCGGCACCGATCCGTTCAGGACCGCTAGCATATGGTTCTGATTCCTCGAGATCATCATCGTCAACCAAGTTGAGCGATGGCGAAACTTCGTCGACAAGCAGCATCAAGCCCGCCGCCGGCGGAGATCTCGCCAATCTGTTCGGCGAGATGTCGTTGTGATCGTTCACGGACTCCGATCTGGGCAGTGACTCGGAGAGCGTCGATAGCCTAAGCTTCATCGACAAATCTACCCTTATTCGGGAGGTCTTCGCCGATCGTTACGACTGTGTCACCGACCCAGAGGATGATCAATCAAGGACAACGTACCATCAAGTCTACGTGATTGGCGAATCAAGTAATCCAGAGGGCGAAACATCAGAGGCTTTCGATGAGTTGGGAAATCCATACATCGATCCCGCTGATCTCACACGAGGCTTAGGCAACAAGTATGTCGGGACTACACCGCGCCAGAGGTTGCAACTCCCGCAAGCAGCTTGGAACAGAGCGGCAACAACCTTGAATGGTACAAATCCGTTGACCACCGCCGCTACGATGGAGGAGTTGCAAGCATTCCAATACAGGCTCGCACGTGCTGGCCGAGAAATAGAGAAATAAAGGGAGATACTTGAGAAGAGAAAGGCTGCAGCCTCCGCGTCAAGCAGGCGAAGAGCTGAGCTGAGTCGACAATCAGGTACTTCGGGAGGAAATAGTCACAGAGCATCTCTGAAAGTTCAGAGATGGTAAACCTAGAGGGGGGTGAATAGGTTTCTACAGATTTTAATTCTTCCTTTGCAATATTAGGCTTTGCGCAATATAAAGGTGAGCCTAGTGCAAACTAGGTGAAACAACCTATATGAGGATACAACTAACTCGAGCACGAAGGCTCTCATAGGCAGTTAAATCACAAGTAAGGAGTTCGGTTAGAGATAACCGATAGCACGCGGAGACGAGGATGTATTCCCGTGTTTCCTTCCTTTGCAAGAAGGTACGTCACGTTTGGAGGGGTGGAGGTCCCACGAAGGATTCCCCACGCCACGAAGGCTCGCCCTATTCTCCGGAGCCTATCCCACGAAGGAATAGCTCACTCACTTGTGGTAGACTTTGAGGTAGCCTCCAAACCTTCACAATCTTGTCGAGAGCAAATCCACAGCCCGGATGCTTCCGGACCACTTTGCCCACCTAGGGTTTCCAAGGAACCCTAGAGAGCAAGTTTCTTGATGAATACAAGGGGGAATGAGATTTGGCTTGGTAGAACAGGTAGATAGGGTCCTCCTCTATCGTTTCCCCGGAGGGATTTGAGTTTGGGTGGAGGAGGAGAGAGATCTGAGGCTTTTGGTGTTTCTAGCAATGGAGTATGAGAGAGAGAGCTCAAGAACAGCTTGTAGTGTAGTGCCTACCCTTTCAGAGGTAGGAGAAGGGCTATTTATAGTGTCACTTGAAATATGGCCGTTGCTCACTTGACACATCAGCAGATTCCCCGAGAAACCCGGTTGACCGGATTTGGCGCCGGACAGGCCATCGCACAGGCCGGTCCGACCGGGCCAGCGACCGGGCCTGCCGGTTTCAACCGAAGCTGGGACCGGGTCTTGACCGGGTGGGATTCTGAGGCCACTGGATCATGCCCGGTTGGCACAAGCGCAAAGGCCGGTTGGGCGCCGGGGCGCTCGGTCTGGAACCCGGTCCGACCGAGCCATGGACCGGAGTGGCCGGTCCAAACCGGGCTGGCGACCGGACGCAGGCCTGGTGCTCGCCCCACCCTTACTGGAACCTGCCCGGTTGGCACAAGCGCTGAGGCCGGTCGGCGCCGGGCAGGCCGGTGCCAGGGCCGGTCTGACTGGCCAGGGACCGGCCAGACACAGGAAAACCCTTGTTGATTTTTCGTCGAAGTGGGGGGTCTCCCATTGCCTTCTTGTTAAATTGGTACACCATTATACCTCTTTGGCTAATACCTGGGAATCAACTTGTAGACATGTATTAGTCCAAATACACTAGCACGGTGTCATAGTTACCAAAATAATGGATAAGGGTAAAATCCCTTACAATCTCCCCCTTTTTGGTATACGATGACAAACCGAGCTAGAGTCACATATAGATATTATGATAAGCTTTAAACCTTGATTCCATATAAGATATTGAGACGACTCCCCCATAATGTGTGCACTTGGAGAATTTGCGTTTGAATGCAAAGTGCAACATTTGTGGAACATGAGAAGCTCCCCCAATATCTTTAGGAAACAAGCATGGTATGGAGATGTGCATATCAAGATATATAAGCATAGCACACATAATCATCCTAACATAGAGATTAAGCATATAGGTACATGTCCATACACGAATTACTTAAAGTAGCAAATGGTTCTTGGAATGAAAAAGCAACGAAATAAGCACAAGCCAAATAAGAAGCAAATAAAAATGTCAAGCATGGCTTGTGCAACCAAGGACCCCGTGGACCCCGTAATCCTAGACTCTACTCTCTTCTCCCCCTTTGGCATCAGAACACCAAAAAGGCGAAGAGAAGAGTAGGGATGCTAGTGTTCCCATCAATAGAACTCGGTCCCGGTGGCCGGAGAGCTGCCATCACCATCATCATCATCATTATCCTCTTCATCATCATCATCACCATACTGATCCTCGTCTTCATCATCATCGTGCCTACGGCCAGAAGTATCAGGATCCTGAGCATACCGGGGAGGATGACAACCAAAATTGTACAAGGAGGGATCAAAGTTCTGGAACATCTCATCGGAAATGGGAGGCATCTCCCAGTTTGGTGCATGTACAGGCTCCAACTCAGGGCCAGGAGGAGGAACAGGGGTATTCCTAGCAGCCATGAACTCATTTTGGCGCCTCCTCGTCTCCATGCACCAACATGTACATCGCCAACATTAAACGATGGCAATGTCTCATCATCTTCTTGGGCTGCATGTTTATCTCTCCTTTTGTTGGCAATTGACTTGGTTCTTCCAGATGAGCTGCCAAGGCCAGTAGTCGGAGGTGCACCGGAAGGCACACGACCGCTAGTACGTCGTGCTGGAGGCCCCGTACACCTTCCTCTCTTGGCAACAGTGCCACCATCCTCACCACTCCAATCACCTGTGAATCAGTAGAATGGAGCGAGGATAGCAGTGGGGTAAGTGTAGTCATCAGTAAATAGGGAGGCCAAAAACAATAGCATATATCCAAGTGTTTCGATGAGATTATGCGAAGAACTGGGCGATCCGGCGCACGGGCCGGTCCGATCGGACGACAGACCGGACGAGCCGGTTGCCAATCCGGTTGACCGGGCGGCACGCCGGACCGGCCGGTTGAGAGGCCGGTTGACCGGGCTATAAACCGGGTGCTGTCGACTTGTGATGTTTTCCCAGAAATTCAACCACAAAACCATCCAAAACTCATAAACTTGAACATATATTATAGCAGTAGAGTGGACTATATGCATAGTGTGGTGAAAAACACTCTTCCTCAAATTTTTCTCAAAGATGTGCAATGTGTGATGAGGACTATGAAATAGAGGGAAAGGGAGAACAATTTACCCGAAGACATGGTCCTCCTTGCTCAAGGAAGAAAGAAGAACACCTAGGTAGAGCTTGAGAGCCAAATCCCCAAGATATTCCAAAATAGCTTGAGAGGGACCAAATCCTTTGGTGGAGATGTTGCAAGGGTCCCGATCTATGATTTGGTGGAGTTTGAGAGGATTCTAGTGGTGGGAAGACCCTAGGAAGAGGTGGGGATGAAGGGGGCGGCGGCAATGGTGTGTGTGGTGGAGGGGGAAAGTGAGGAAGAAGAACCCCCAAGGGGTAACCTCCTCCCACTTAACCAGCCGCACGACCGGTTGGCCGCTCGGTCGACCGGGCCAGGCGCCGGATGGCCCGGCGCAGAGGCCGGTCCAACCGGGTGAGTGACCGGCCAGAGTCTTTTTGCCCAGTTTTGTCTCATTTTGCCTCGTGTTGCCCCTATTCTTTGTGTAAATGTGTATGAATGCTCAGATGATGACATGTACATATAGATAGATAGACGATGATGACATGAGCATAGACATGGGGTTGGAAACACAAAGTTCTCTAGGCATACCCATTGGAGTGAAATCCAAACAAGATATAAATAGCAACAATGGGCATGATTCGAAGTATATCAAGAACCATAAAACATTTTGAAATAGCTTTTGCAATAAGATCATTTAGCCTTATATAGTCAAATCAAGTTGTAATTGAGGCTCAATGAGGGGCGGGGGATTACTCCCCCTATGTGAAAGCGCAAATGTCATGAGACCTCGAAGAGACATGCTTGGGTCCATATAATGACATTGGGTCTATTTATGTTGCACACATAGGTATGCATCATACCAAGACATGGTAAGATGACTATCCCCATCTGTGATGTGCCTCTAAGCTAGATAGCAAGATAAATGCAAGAATATAGTGCAAGAAGTTATTCAATCTAAGTTTTTAGGATCAAGAATACCAAGTTCTCCTCTCAAGTTAACAAACCGGGCTTCATCCAAAGGCTTAGTGAAAATATCCGCCAATTGGTAGGTTGTCCCCACATGAGTGAGATCAATATCCTTATTGGCAACATGGTCACGTAGGAAGTGATGGCGAATTTCAATATGTCTGGTGCGACAATGTTGAACCGGGTTATTGGCGATCTTAATTGCACTTTCATTGTCACAAAGAAGAGGCACCGTACCAAGAGACACACCATAGTCTTTCAAGGTTTGCTTCATCCATAACAATTGAGTGCAACAAGATGCCGCGGATATGTATTCGGCTTTGGCAGTGGATAAAGCGGTGGAGTTTTGTTTCTTGGATGACCAACTCACCAATGACCGGCCAATAAATTGGCAAGCCCTGGAGGTAGACTTCCGGTCAACCTTATCACCGGCCCAATCGGAATCCGAATAGCCAATGAGTTCAAAGGTTGACCCCTTTGGATACCATAGCCCGAGAGTAGGAGTGAGAACAAGGTATCTTAGAATCCGTTTGACCGCCATTAAATGGCTCTCCTTAGGAGCGGATTGAAAACGAGCACACATCCCTACACTTAGCATGATATCCGGCCTAGAGGCACAAAGGTAGAGCAAGGATCCTATCATGGAGCGGTATACCTTTATGTCCACATCCTTCTCACCGTCACATGAGCCAAGTTGCCCCTTTACGGGCATGGGTGTCTTCATTGGGCTTGCCTTGGTCATGTTGAATTTCTTGAGCATGTCCTTCACATACTTTTCTTGAGAGATGAAGGTGCCTTTTGCAAGTTGCCTCACTTGGAAGCCTAGGAAGAACTTCAACTCTCCCATCATGGACATCTCAAATTTCCTAGTCATCAATAGCTCAAAAGCTTTGTTATGATTGGGGTTAGTTCCACCAAAGATAATATCATCAACATATATTTGACATATAAATAAGCCACCCCCTTTAACCCGCTTGGTGAAAAGGGTGGAATTGACCGTACCCATGCAAAACCCATCATGTAGTAAGAAATCCCTAAGGAACTCATACCAAGCACGTGGAGCTTGCTTGAGACCGTAGAGTGCCTTACGGAGTAAATACACGTGGTTGGGCTCGGCATGGGTCTTCGAAACCCGGGGTTGAGCCACATATGCGGTTTCTTTTAGGGGACCATTCAAAAATGCACTTTTCACATCCATTTGAAATAGTTTGAAATTGTGGAAAGATGCAAATGCAAGCAAAAGACGAATAGCTTCAAGACGGGCTACCGGCGCAAAGGTATCCTCAAAATCCATACCTTCTATTTGGGCAAACCCTTGCGCCACTAACCTTGCTTTGTTTCGTATGACAATGTCATTCTCATCTTGCTTGTTCTTGAATACCCATTTGGTCCCAATAACATTGATGCGATGATCCTTGGGTCTCTCAACTAGAGACCATACTTCATTACGAGTGAAACACTCCAATTCTTCTTGCATGGCAATTACCCAATCCGGATTAACCAAGGCTTCATGTACCTTGAGTGGTTCAAAACTAGACACAAAAGCATGGTGTTGACAATAAGTGATAAGTAATGCATGGTGTCTACGAGTTACCACTCCTTTTGAGATGCTACCAAGGACTTGATCTACTTTCATGTCACTTGCCCTTGTAGCGGCCTTGATCTTCCGAATGGTTCCTTCATGATCAATGAACTCATCTCTTGCTAGTACTTGATCATGAGGGACCATTTGAGCTTGATCATGAGTTGAGGATGTCTCTTGATCACAATCATGGTCTTGCTCAGTGGAATGAGGACTTTGTTCTTGTTCTTCGGAATGTGACTCATCTTGAGTGGAGGATGGTTCTTGAGTTGCACTTGATGGTTCGGCTTGAGTTGAGCTAGGCTCCACTTGAGCCGTGCTTGATACTTCTACTCCATCATCTTGATCATCATTATGAACTTCCATGGGCCGGATGTGTCCAATGCCCATATGCTTGATGGCACTAGATGGATCATCATTATTACCTGCATGGAACAACTTGCTCCACTTGGGAGCCATTATCCTCCAAGAACACCACGTCACAAGATACTTCAATAGTTCCAGTGGACCGGTTGTAGTATCTATAGGCGTGAGAGTTCTCCGCATATCCAACAAATATGCCCTCTATGGTTCTAGTTTCAGATTTACCGAGCTTTCCTTTGTTGTTCTTAACAAGACATTTGCATCCAAAGACACGAATGTACATGACATTAGGCTTGTTACCTGTGAGAAGCTCGTATTGAGTTTTGTTATGGAGGGGGCGGAGGAAGAGCCGGTTGGAGTAGTGGACAGCCGTAGAGATGGCTTCTCCCCAAAAGTTGTGGGGTGAGTTGAATTCACTCAACATGGTTCTTGCCATCTCAATGATAGTCCGGTTCTTCCTTTCAACAACACCATTTTGTTGAGGGGTTGTTATCACCAGAATTTAACCGAGTCAGAGGTGGGCCGCAGTCAAGATGGGCTTAAGGAAATATACATGGAGAATTACATGAATCGGCCTGTTATACCAAGTTGGGCTTAATTGCCCGTGTATCTGTAACATATTAGATCTATTTTAGTTTAGAGATAGAATCTTACTCGTGCACGGTTTAGTGCACGCCCTCATTAGAAAGTCCCTGGACTATAAATATGTACCTAGGGTTTATGGAATAAACAACAACTCACGTTCAACTCCAAAACAAACCAATCTCGGCGCATCGCCAACTCCTTCGTCTCGAGGGTTTCTATCGTGTAGCGACATGCTCGCCTAGATCGCATCTTGCGATCTAGGCAAGACAAGCCCCACGTTGTTCATGCGTTGCTCGTATCGAAGCGCTTTTGATGGCGAGCAACGTAGTTATCATTAGATGTGTTAGGGTTAGCATTGTTCTTCGTTTAAGCATGCTTACGTAGTGCAACCCTTGCATATCTAGCCGCCCTCACGCCTATCTCGTGTGTGGGGCGGCACCCCGCTTGATCATTATTTAGTAGATCTGATCCGTTACGATTGCTCCTTGTTCTACAAGGATTAGTTTAATATCTGCAATAGTTAGGCCTTACAAAGGGGGAGGATCCAAAGGGCACGTAGGGTGGCGTTCGCAAGTCCTAAACGGGATGTTCCGAGGATCAACTTCATGTTGGTTTTTAGGCCTTGTTTAGGATCGGCTTACGAGCACCGTGCGTGGCCGCGAGGCCCAACTCCGGAGTAGGATGATCCGATTATGCGGTGAAAACCCTAAATCGTCGTAGATCTAATTAGCTTTATCTTGATCAAGCAGGACCACCAAGTATTCGTGCACCCCGTACGAATCATGGGTGGGTCGGCTCTTTGAGCCGATTCACAGGATAACCTGAGAGCCGATCGAGGCTCGTATTTAATGTTTACATGTATGCCCTGCAGGAACTAAGCGAGGCATCCCCATCACCTTCCCCGACTGGTATAGGTCAGTGGCACGCCCTGCACTTCGCATCGCCGCGTGTGACCGAAGAGCATTGCGGGCCGTCGCTCGGAGGGGTCTCAGCCAGCCGCAGCTCTAGGCTCTTCCCGGCTCTACGGTGCTGACAAGGCCGCTGCCCGCCGGTGGGTTTTGGCAGCCAACACATTCTCGGCACGCCCGGTGGGACAATCGTCTACATCAACCACATCGCCATCTACATCTAAGATGGCGGACGGCACGCCGCTCACCTACGAGGATCTGCCTCGACGACCTCAAGAAGCAATACAACGAGATCAAGGCCACCCTCGAAGCCGACCTCATCGGCTCTTTCGCAGAACCCGTTCCCATGGCATCAGATGGAAGGGATTCTCACCGCAAGGTGCACTCGATGGGATAGACCTCTCTACCCCGGTCGGAGGAACGCACCGTGGGTCTGCGGGCAGAGATCAACTACCCGGTGGCTCACTCGCTACACCGCCACTCCGAGAACTTGGTCAACGTGTTGGAGCGTGTCGCTCGCGCGTGATCCAGAGATCATGAGCCACCGCACTCGCCGTCAGACCAGCTCTCGGGACTCATCAAGGAGAGTTGCCACTCCAGTCCTCGTCCACCGCTGCCATATGCGTTGGCAGCACTCGCCGAAGTGCCGACTACACCGGCATTCCTCGTCTACGAGGATTGGTGGCGACCCTAGTGACTACCAGCTCTTAATGGAGGCGCCTAAGGAGATCCCTCAAGGATACGCGTGCATGTATGTGCCGGATTGTGGTGACCGGGCACTCACAAACCAGGCCACAACATCGGGGACTCCGGCGAAGACAGGAGGAACGTCGGCGACGAGCTTGAGAAGCGTACGTGGCTAACTAAATGCGCCACACCGACGAAACTCCCGAGCCCAGCCTCCCGCAAATGGCTCGCAGCTGGAAAAGCACACATGGCTGGCCAAGTACGCCACCCCGGCGACTCTTCGAGTGCAACTCCTACGGCCAGCACAACGGATCAGATCAGCACCATACCGAGAGACCAGCTTCGGCATGATGCCGAAAAGAAGGGCAGCCGGCTATTCCAAGCCGTACCCCGACGATTACGAGATGATCCCGCTGCCACCTAAATATCGGCTCCCCGACTTCTCCAAATTCAAGTGGATCGGATGGCTCCAGCTCCATCGAGCACGTCGACCGATATTTGGCTCCAACTAGGACCGGCTTCGGTGTCGGATCAGCTACGCGTGAGGCTCTTTTCACAGTCCCTCACGGGATCGGCTTTTGGATGGTACACCTCTTTGCCAGCAAACTCCATCCAGCCTTGGAAGCAATTGGAAGAACAGCTTCCATATGCAATACCATTCGAAGCTTCCGAGTCTCGGCATTGCCGATCTAGCACAACTACGTCGAAGCGCGGGAAACGGTGACGTAACACATCCAGCGCTTCGAGAATCTTAGGAACCGATGTTATTCGGTTCGTATAACCGAAAAGGAAGCAGTCGAGTTG
Source organism: Lolium rigidum (assembly GCF_022539505.1). Classification (NCBI taxonomy): domain Eukaryota; kingdom Viridiplantae; phylum Streptophyta; class Magnoliopsida; order Poales; family Poaceae; genus Lolium; species Lolium rigidum. The sequence continues at coordinate 180,024,847 of NC_061509.1, forward strand.
GCGTAGCAGTGCCTTGCAACACAGCTCAAGGACATGGCCTCCCAAGCAGATTATCCTCGCCGGCGCACATGGTTCGGAAACTATCAGCATATGAACAGCGCCACCCCGACTCGTACCAAGACAAGTTCAAGCGTGCAAGTAGGTTATGGTCGATACAGAGGAAGATGAAGTGCCTGCGGGAGACCAAGAAATAGCAGTGGCTGAGTGGACTCGGGGAGGAACCCCGTGGCCTCGCAAATGGGTAAAGCCACCAGGGCCGCCTGTGGGATTTGATTTTGACGTAACCAAGACCGAACAAATCTTCGACCTCCTGCTCAAGGAGAAACAGCTTGACGATTCCCTGAAGGTCTCAAGTTCCCCACGGCGAAAGAGCTAAACGGAAAGCCGTACCGCAAATTCCACAACTCGCTTTCCCATGCCACCAACGACCGCCGGTGTGGCGTCGGCACATCCAAGCGGCGATAGAGAAGGGGCGGCTAATTTTCAACCAAGCACGCCATGAAGGTCGACACCCAACCCTTCCCCGCCGTTAACATGGTAGAAATCACCTACCCCGAAGGTTGCCAGCCGGGTCCCTCGTTCAAGCATCAACATGGTAGGACCTCGGAAACCACTCGGCAAAGATGGAGATGAGGGCAGCCGCTCTCATAGCAAGGATACAGAGGAGGCCGCTCCACGCGATCGGCTCCGTCATGATGGCAAGCGCTATGTCACGAGAGGGAGAGGTGAAGAATATAAGATATCAGCCGACCCTCTCTCGATCACCTCCTCAACAAATATGTGAGTCAGCATGACCAACGCCGACGGTCCAATTACGATGATAGAGGAGATCGTCCGGCTAGAGAAGCCGAAGATATCGTCGGCGTAGATCGCGATGAGGAGGAGCACGAGCGCCGTGCCACCGAAGCATCAAGGGAGCAAGATGACAACGCCGTACACCGGGACTGCCCTTTCTTCGTACACTGCCGGGATTCAGGAATGAGCCGATTGCCCACAATCGGCAATTGCCCGTAATGCAATCGAAAAAGAAGGAGGCAGCCAATGTGTCCGTGTTCGAGCGCCTAGGGCCTCTCCCGCCACAAAGCAAACGCGCTCGAGTCACCTCGTTGGGCAGATCTTGAGGATTCGAAGACGAGGGAGGAGTAGAAGAAGACAGGTATCACCGGCCAAGGTGGTGCCCCGACGGACTCAGCCGTTCCCGGAAGCGCAGGGTTCAGCCGATTGCGCGGCCCGGAGGAAGCCGAAAGGTTGTACCTGCATACGCTAAGGAAGGCACGGCCTGATCTCGGCTGCAAAGGTTCAGCGAACCCTGGATGAAGAGGGTCGTCCACGGAAAATGGAGTGGCGCCCCAAACAGAGGAAAGCCGATGATGAGACATCGGCTGGCACAAACATGGTACTCGTCTTGCCGACAGAGCTTAGCGCTCCACGACTCTACGGAGCACTCAAGGTGGACGACAAGCAAGCGCATCAAGTCGGAGGTGGGGTTGGTTTTATCCAGCCTCGACCAAGTAGCAAGATCAAACCAATGAGAAAACCAGGAGAGGCCGATCCTTGTGATCGGCCCCAAAAAATTTATGAAGGGAACTTACAAAACCTTCAACGAGCAAGCAACGTGGAGGCCGATTCCAGCAATCGGCCAAAATTATCCTCACCCACCATTCTGCCTCGGGTTCAACATGTTATCCAACGAGCCGATACCATCAATTCTCTTGACAGAACCGGCTCTGGGGCACCAGGTAGATAAAATACGAAGATATGTAACGGAAGCATCTCATCTTTTGGTGATGGGTATTGGAATATGGGGGCCGATGCACAGGTCGGCCGTAAAAAAGTGAAAATTCGAAAATTTTCGAACACAGCCGATGCAGCAGGCATCGACTTAAGGATATAACAGCCGATGCATGGCCATCGACTCAAGGGAGATTTCTTTAAGAACAATATCCAGTAGCAGCATGGGCGGGCGGATCAGGTCAAGGATGGATTGCATTAGAAGCTCGGGGGGCAGCTCACCTTGAAGGCTTTCCGCTTAGAGAAGCCGATTTATGTTCAAATCGGCTGGCGCTGCATAAGGAACTTCCCCACACACGATCAAGCCCAGGTCTATGCAGCTCATTTGTGTATCCTCGTCTCGCTTTTGCCTTGGCCGAGACTCGGGGGCAACAGGCCCGGTAGGTGCTCTATTGAAGGACCGATTGAAGTACCATCGGCTGATCTTCGTTGCAACCTTCTTCACAAAGCGATGAATGCTCGCTAAGGAGTTGAAGAATGGAAGGATGAATGTCGAAGGACCGATGCGTTGTTATCGGCTCATTACACATTGGCAAAGGGGACGAATCGGCAAGGTCAGTAGGAGAGGTAAATCGGCTCAATCAAACTCAGAGGAAATCGGCAAAATCAAATCGGGGAACAGCTTCTTCATTGATAGGCGAGATTTCTTACATAAAGAGCTAATTGCTCTCAAAAGGAAATACTAGGGGATACATTGCCCCATCTCGCTACTACCGACCCTATGCTAGGGGTCCATCTACGGGCCGTCACCGCCCTCGTCGTCATCCTCGGAGCTCTCATCGGCACCGCTGCCGATGGGCTCTCGTCGCTACTCCCGTAGCCCTCCACGGGGCTTCGTCCCCGTCTTCGCTCGTCCGCCGCCGTCGTCGTCCCACCACATGCGAAGGCGCTCGCCGGTGGGTAGCCCTCGAGGGAGTCGTCGTCGTCGTCCTCCTCCTCCTCCTCTTCTTCCTCCACCACCCCCTCGGAGGAGGTGAAGTCGTCCCAGGAGAAGCGATCGTCATCGCTCTCCTCCTCCGGCTCTCCGTCGGCGAGGAAACGGAGGTCGCTCTCCCCGTCCGTCGAGGACCGGTCGTCCTCGGACTCGGATGGAGAAGTCATGGTCTCGACTCCTCCCCGGCCGCAATGGCGCGGCGGGTGTTGGCCGCATGGACCGCCGCCGGGTTGTGCTCCGGCGTCGGCTCGCGGGACATGGAGGACTGGCTGGAAGGGTCCGATAGGGCAGAGGAGGAAGAAGACATGATGGTGCAGGAGGACTTTTGGCTTGCTAATGCGAGGATGCAGAGCAGAACTGTTCATAGCGGTTAAATAAAAGGGGATATGGTGAAAATTCAATGCCACAGCAGTTTCCGAGGAAGTGGTGTTTGAAAGAAAGAGAAAAGACTGCCAAATCACGCGGAGAAGTTGAGAAGGCAAGTCATCATGGTGACGGATACTGCGACGGTTCTGCCACGACATGACCCGACGAAAGAAAGCGTAATGATTTTGGAAATACCATTTCCAAAACCAGGGGGGCATGTGTTATCACCAGAATTTAACCGAGTCATAGGTGGGCCGCAGTCAAGATGGGCTTAAGGAAATATACATGGAGAATTACATGAATCGGCCTGTTATACCAAGTTGGGCTTAATTGCCCGTGTATCTGTAACATATTAGATCTATTTTAGTTTAGAGATAGAATCTTACTCGTGCACGGTTTAGTGCACGCCCTCATTAGAAAGTCCCCTGGACTATAAATATGTACCTAGGGTTTATGGAATAAACAACAACTCACGTTCAACTCCAAAACAAACCAATCTCGGCGCATCGCCAACTCCTTCGTCTCGAGGGTTTCTATCAGGTAAGCGACATGCTGCCTAGATCGCATCTTGCGATCTAGGCAGCACAAGCCCCACGTTGTTCATGCGTTGCTCGTATCGAAGCGCTTTTGATGGCGAGCAACGTAGTTATCATTAGATGTGTTAGGGTTAGCATTGTTCTTCGTTTAAGCATGCTTACGTAGTGCAACCCTTGCATATCTAGCCGCCCTCACGCCTATCTCAGGTGTGGGGCGGCACCCCGCTTGATCATTATTTAGTAGATCTGATCCGTTACGATTGCTCCTTGTTCTACAAGGATTAGTTTAATATCTCGCAATAGTTAGGCCTTACAAAGGGGGAGGATCCAGGTGGCACGTAGGGTGGCGTTCGCAAGTCCTAAACGGGATGTTCCGAGGATCAACTTCATGTTGGTTTTTAGGCCTTGTTTAGGATCGGCTTACGAGCACCGTGCGTGGCCGCGAGGCCCAACCTCGGAGTAGGATGATCCGATTATGCGGTGAAAACCCTAAATCGTCGTAGATCTAATTAGCTTTATCTTGATCAAGCAGGACCACCAAGTATTCGTGCACCCCGTACGAATCATGGGTGGATCGGCTCTTTGAGCCGATTCACAGGATAACTCGAGAGCCGATCGAGGCTCGTATTTAATGTTTACATGTATGCCCCGCAGAAACTAAGCGAGGCATCCCCATCACCTTCCCCGACCGGGTATAGGTCGGGTGGCACGCCCTTGCACTTCGCATCGCCGCGTGTGACCAGAAGAGCATTGCGGGCCGTCGCTCGGAGGGGTCTCAGCCAGCCGCAGCTCTAGGCTCTTCCCGGCTCTACGGTGTTGACAAGGCCGCTGCCCGCCGGTGGGTTTTGGCAGTCAACAGGGGTGTATGGCGCCGAGAACTCATGCTTGATGCCCTCATCATCAACAAACTCTTGCATGGTGTAGTTCTTGAACTCGGTGCCATTGTCGGTCCTAATCGCCTTGATCTCGGATTCATACATACGGTTAGCTTTCTTGGCGAAGGTGATGAACTCTCTATAGGTCTCATCCTTATACTTAAGGAGAAAGACCCAAGAGAATCTTGAGTAATCATCAACAATGACAAGTCCATACTTGCTCCCACCAAGAGTATCATAATGTGATGGCCCAAAGAGATCCAAATGAAGGAGCTCCAAAGGCCTAGATGTGGTGACGATACTCTTGATAGGATGTTTCTTCTTGAGTTGCTTTCCGGCTACACATGCACTGCAAACACGATATTTCTCAAAAGAAATGCCGGTTAGTCCCACAATGTGCTCACCCTTTAGGAGTTGTTTAATATTTCTCATGTTGACATGACCAAGGCGGCGATGCCACAACCAACCTTCGTCATGCTTGGCCGCCATTAGACATGTGGAGGGAGAGGAGCTCTCTTTCGAGAGGTCAACCACATAAAGGTTGTTCTCCACATATCCAACAAGGACCAATTTGAGATTGTCACTCCTAAAGACTTTCACACAATAATTAGTAAAATATGAATTGTAGCCGGCATCGGCAAGATGATATATAGAAAGTAAGTTATAGCCAAGGGATTCAACAAGCATGACCGTCTCAAGGCACAAGTCCTTAGAGATTGCCACCTTGCCATACCCAAGTACCTTTCCCTTTGAGTTGTCACCAAAGGTGATGCTTGACTTCTTGTTGATATCTTCAATGAATTGATCAAGCACACCTCTTCCTTCGGTCATATGATTGGTGCATCCACTATCAAACACCCATTTTGGACCACCGGAGGAATACCCCTACAAAATCAAGTAGAGGATTTAGGACATCGATTAATGGGTTCCTTTGCAATGGCAACAATATCTTTTGGTACCCAAATTGAGTACTCTCTATAAGCATAGCCATTACGAGGGCCAACATAGCTAGCATAAACATCACCATAATAATCAACAAATAAAGCATAGTGATTGTTTGGCCCCGTGCGGTCACCACTAGTGGCTTTGCCCTTTGAGGCTTTGCCATCATTAGTGACCTTCTTGTTCTTATCTTGAGCGGGCTTCTCCTTCTTGTAGTTGTTCTTCTTGTAGGACTTGGGAGTATATCCAAGTCCAAACTTTTGATTGTTTGACCTTTGCTTACTCAAGAGGTCATCCAATCCCATCTTGTTCTTGGCGGTGGTGAACTTTGCAAGTTCCTTTGTTAACCTAACATTTTCCTCAAGAATAGATGCTTGCTCACAAGAAGATTCATTAGGATGATAGTCGAGACCATATTTAGTCACCAAGGATTCAAGATATGCATTGGTCTCAACATGCAAAGAGAGTTCCTCTTGTAAACGAACATGTTCCTCAACAAGCTTAGCATGCTCACTAGTAAAAGAAGTGGAGGAACTAGCAATCTTTTCAACAAAAATGGGATCCTTCATTGATCCAAGAGCCTTTTTGTAGGTTTCTTGGAGTAGGTCATGGTTCTCTCCAAGTTTCTTGAGCTCATCCTTAACAAGCTTGTTAGCTCTTTCAAGGTGGTCAAGATCCCTAGTGAGAGAAGCATGAGCAACTTCAAGCTCCTCCTTTGAGGCATTGAGCTCTTGAGTCAATGATTGAGCCCTATCAATAGTTTCTAGGTCCTTAACTTTATCAAGTTCATAAGTTTCAATTTGTTGCTTAAGGCCTTGAGATATGCACCTTTCGGTTTTTAGCTCTTGTCTTAGGAGATTGAATCTCCGTTCTTTTTCATTCAAATGATATTCTAATTCCTCAATGGACTCATCCTTTTCTTTGAGGGAGTCCTTCAAGAAATCAAACTTGACAAGAGCTTCACCACGAAGGGTGCATCTAACATTGTAAAGTTCCTTAAGCACAATTAATTCTTCTTGATTTTCAGTTTCATCATCAAGAACACTAGATAAAGAAGTTGGGGATTCCATTACCTTGGTTTCTCTTGCCATAAGACAAGAGCCAACGATTGTAGAGGAGGGAGAGTCATCGGAGTCAACATCTTGAGTTGTTCTTGCCATGAAGGAAGAACCAACATCATTCTCCGTGGAGTAATCCTTGGAGTAGTCATATGTGAAGAGTGACCCGGGCTTAGAGAAAGCCAAACCGGCCACTCCGGCCTCCTTCTCCTCATCTTCCTCTTCTTCATCGGACAAGTACTCGGCCCCAACAAAGGCTCTTCCCTTGTTCTTCTTGTATCGATCGTTGATTGGGTTTGGCTTCAATCTTGGCTTGACCCCTTTGATGAACTTTGGCTTGTCTACCCTTTTCTCATAAGGGCACTCATTTGCAAAGTGGCTCTCTTCATCACAGTTGTAGCAAGTTCTCTTCTTCTTCTTGTCATTGAGGAGCATTGGAAACTTTGCCTTGTACTTCTTGGCAAAGAAAGCAAAGTCGGTAGCAATGTCACTAGTTGAAGTCATCTCTTCATCTTCTTCAATTTCATAGTCTTCTTCTCTTCCATGGTTAGCTCTAGCTTTGAGAGCAAGGTTGTGTGACGCTTCTTGGTTGTGTGAGGCTTCATCAACACGGTTCATTTCCATGAGCCTTTTTCCTACCTTGGCCATGTTTTCATTGGCGGCCACATAGGAGACTAGGTCATCGGAGTTCAGATCAGCACTCTTGGTCATGATTTGCAAGTTGAGTGCAAGGTTGGTGTCTTCTTGCTTGACAGAAATCATAGCAATGACCTTGGACTTTATGAATGCTTCATTCATCTCGAAGCTGTCATTGTACTTCTCAACTCCAAGTCCCTTGACCCTTACTCTAAGAGCACCAAGCCTTGCATAGGCATCGGCCACGGATTCTCCTTCTCGAATCATGAACTGGTGGGTCTCTTGCTTTGCGGTCTCATAGAGAGCTGATTGGATCAAATCGGTTCCCTCTTGGAGTACTACGATTCGATCCCACAACTCTTTAGCGGAGTCAATGTCATTGACTTGATCAAGGAGCTTGCGGTTGATGCCACTTCTAATCGTGTCACGTGCGGAGGCATTGAGTTGATGGTTGTAGAATTTGGTGGAGGTCAACCGAGCGGGATCATGTGGCTCCCGGTATCCATGAACAATGATCTCCCATAACTCCACACTGCAGCTGCGAATATGAGATTCCATAGCAGATTTCCAAAAAGGAAAGTGAGTTCCATCAAAATGGGGAACATTCCCACTATGGTTTATATGAGGCATGGGTGAAGTGTTTTTGGGATAGTCATGGTTGACTTCATGGAAACTTCCTTGAGAGGCCGAAACCCCACTAGGATTCCCACTAGTCAAGTTCTTAAGCATGGCAGTCATCTGTGCCATTTGGCTTTGTAGGTCATCCTCCTTTTTCTTCTTCTCGGCATCATATGCCAAGAATCTAGATTTCATCTCTTTAACCGAAAGGTTAGAGTCTTCATCTAGACCCTCGAATAGTTTATCCATCTCACTCTTAAGGCGGTGAAGCCCTTAGTAACGATCCGGTGCTCCGATACCAATTGAAAGTTCGGAGATGGTAAACCTAGAGGGGGTGAATAGGTTTCTACAGATTTTAATTCTTCCTTTGCAATATTAGGCTTTGCGGAATATAAAGGTGAGCCTAATGCAAACTAGGTGAAACAACCTATATGAGGATACAACTAACTCGAGCACGAAGGCTCTCACGAGCGATTAAATCACAAGTAAGGAGTTCGGTTAGAGATAACCGATAGCACGCGGAGACGAGGATGTATTCCCGTGTTCCCTTCCTTTGCAACAAGGTACGTCACGTTTGGAGGGGTGGAGGTTGATACGTCTCCAACGTATCGATAATTTCTTGTGTTCCATGCCACATTATTGATGTTATCTACATGTTATATGCACACTTTATGTCATATTCGTGCATTTTCTGGAACTAACCTATTAACAAGATGCCGAAGTGCCAGTTCCTCGTTTTCTCGCTGTTTTTGGTTTCAGAAATCCTAGTAACGAAATATTCTCGAATCGGACGAAATCAACGCCCGTGTTCCTATTTTACCCGGAAGCATCCGTAACACACGAGAACCGCCGGAGAAGAGGCACGGGGCCACCAAACCCTAGCCCGGCGCGGCCAAGGGGGGCGCGCCCCTAGGGTGTGGGCCCCCTTCGACCTTCCTGCGCCGCCTCTTCGCCTATATAAAGCCCCCGGATCAGAAAACCCGATACCAATTGACGAAAACCACGAAAACCTTCCGCAGCCGCCGCCATCGCGAAGCCAAGATCCGGGGGACAGGATCTCCGTTCCGGCACCCCGCCGGAGCGGGGAAGTGCCCCGGAAGGCTTCTCCATCGACACCGCTGCCATCTCCACCGCCATCTTCATCACCGCTGCTGCTCGCATGAGGAGGGAGTAGTTCTCCATCGAGGCTCGGGGCTGTACCGGTAGCTATGTGGTTCATCTCTCTCCTATGTGTTTCAATACAATAATCTCATGAGCTGCCCTACATGATTGAGATTCATATGATGATGCTTGTAATCTAGATGTCATTATGCTAGTCTAGTGAGTTTTACTTATGTGATCTCCGGAGACTCCTCGTCCCACGTGTGTAAAGGTGACAGTGTGTGCACCGTGTGGGTCTCTTAGGCTAGATTTCACAGAATACTTACTCATTGAATGGCATAGTGAGGTGCTTATTTATATCTCTTTATGATTGCAGCATGTTGTATCACAATTTATCTATGTGCTACTCTAGTGATTTGTTATTAAAGTAGTTTTATTCCTCCTGCATGTGTGCAAAGGTGACAGTGCGTGCACCGTGTTAGTACTTGGTTTATGCTATGATTATGATCTCTTGTAGATTATGAAGTTAACTATTGCTATGATAATATTGATGTGATCTATTCCTCCTACATATGCATGAAGGTGATAGTGTGCATGCTATGCTAGTACTTGGTTTAGTAGCGTTGATCTATCTTACACTAAAGGTTACTTAAACATGAGCATTATTGTGGAGCTTGTTAACTCCGGCATTGAGGGTTCGTGTAATCCTACGCAATATGTTCATCATCCAACAAAAGTGTAGAGTATGCATTTATCTATTCTGTTATGTGATCAATGTTGAGAGTGTCCACTAGTGAAAGTGTAATCCCTAGGCCTTGTTCCTAAATACTGCTGAGTTACTACTCGCTTGTTTACTACTACTGCGTTACTACCGCTGAGTTACTACTCGCTTGTTTACTTGTTTTATTGCGTTACTACTGCTGCAATACCACCACCATCAACTACACGCCAAGCACTTTTCTCGCCACCGTCGCTACTGCTCATACTTATTTATACCACCTCGTATTTCACTATCTCTTTGCCGAACTAGTGCACCTATTTGGTGTGTTGGGGACACAAGAGACTTCTTGCTTTGTGGTTGCAGTGGTTGCATGAGAGGGATATCTTTGACCTCTTCCTCCCCGAGTTCGATAAACCTTGGGTATCCACTTAAGGGAAACTTGCTCGCTGTTCTACAAACCTCTCGCTCTTGGAGGCCCAACACTGTCTACAAGAATAGAAGCTCCCGTAGACATCAAGCACTTTTCTGGCGCCGTTGCCGGGGAGGAAAGGTAAAAGGCTCTCATACTACGGTCCCAGGTAAAGTATTTTTCCGGCGCCGTTGTGTGTGTGCTCAAAGCTATTTCCTTTAGATCCTGCAATTGCATCTTTTTGTTTCTTGTTTACACTAGTTTGGCATAATGTACAAGAGTGAGCTTCTTATTCTATTTCCTGATTTAAAACATGGATTGTTTGATGCGAAAATTAAAAAACCTAAGAAATCTTCTTTGCATGCTTGGTAGTAATATTAGTATGAACGCTTTGAACACCATTGTTGACAATGATATAGAAAGTTCTAAGCTTGGGGAAGCTGGTTTTCATGATATTTTTAGTCCCCCAAGCATTGAGGAGAAAATTTTCTTTGATGATACTTTGCCTCCTATTTCGATGATTATAATGATAGTGGTCTTTTGATGCCACTTACTGCTGAGAGTAAATTTTGTTGTGATTATACTATGCCTCCTACACTTGATGAGAATAATAATGATAGCTACTTTGTTGAATTTGCTCCCACTGTTACTAATAAAATTGATTATGCTTATGTGGAGAGTAATAATTTTATGCATGAGACTCATGATAAGAATGCTTTATGTGATAGTTATATTGTTGAGTTTGCTCATGTTGCTACTGAAAGTTATTATGAGAGAGGAAAATATGGTTGTAGAAATTTTCATGTTACTAAAACACCTCTCTATGTGCTGAAATTTTTGAAGCTATACTTGTTTTATCTTCCTATGCTTGTTACTTTGCTCCTCATGAACTTGTTTATTTACAAGATTCCTATGCATAGGAAGCATGTTAGACTTAAATGTGTTTTGAATTTGCCTCTTGATGCTCTCTTTTGCTTCACATACTATTTCTTGCGAGTGCATCATTAAAACCGCCGAGCCCATCTTAATGGCTAAAAAGAAAGAACTTCTTGGGAGATAACCCATGTGTTATTTTGCTACAGTACTTTGTTTTATATTTGTGTCTTGGAAGTTTTTTACTACTGTAGCAACCTCTCCTTATCTTAGTTTTGTGTTTTGTTGTGCCAAGTAAAGTCTTTGATAGTAAAGTAAGTACTAGATTTGGATTACTGCGCAGAAACAGATTTCTTTGCTGTCACGAATCTGGGTCTAATTCTCTGTAGGTAACTCAGAAAATTATGCCAATTTACGTGAGTGATCCTCAGATATGTACGCAACTTTCATTCAATTTGAGCATTTTCATTTGAGCAAGTCTGGTGGCCTAATAAAATCCATCTTTACGGACTGTTCTGTTTTGACAGATTCTGCCTTTTATTTCGCATTGCCTCTTTTGCTATGTTGGATGAATTTCTTTGATCCATTAATGTCCAGTAGCTTTATGCAATGTCCAGAAGTGTTAAGGATGATTGTGTCACCTCTGAACATGTGAATTTTTATTGTCCACTAACCCTCTAACGAGTTGTTTCGAGTTTGGTGTGGAGGAAGTTTTCAAGGGTCAAGAGAGGAGGATGATATACTATGATCAAGGAGAGTGAAAGCTCTAAGCTTGGGGATGCCCCGGTGGTTCATCCCTGCATATATCAAGAAGACTCAAGCGTCTAAGCTTGGGGATGCCCAAGGCATCCCCTTCTTCATCGACAACATTATCAGGTTCCTTCTCTTGAAACTATATTTTTATTCGGCCACATCTTATGTACTTTGCTTGGAGCGTCTGTGTGCTTTTGTTTTTGTTTGTGTTTGAATAAATTGGATTACATCATGCTTGTGTGGGAGAGAGACACGCTCCGCTGGTTCGTATGAACACATGTGTTCTTAGCTCATAATATTCATGGCGAAGTTTCCTCTTCGTTAAATTGTTATATGGTTGGAATTGGAAAATGATACATGTAGTAATTGCTATAAATGTCTTGGGTAATGTGATACTTGGCAATTGTTGTGCTCATGTTTAAGCTCTTGCATCATATGCTTTGCACCCATTAATGAAGAAATACATAGAGCATGCTAAAATTTGGTTTGCATATTTGGTTTCTCTAAGGTCTAGATAATTTCTAGTTTTGAGTTTGAACAACAAGGAAGACGGTGTAGAGTCTTATAATGTTTTCAATATGTCTTTTATGTGAGTTTTGTCTGTACCAGTTCATCCTTGTGCTTGCTTCAAACAACCTTGCTAGCCTAAACCTTGTATCGAGAGGGAATACTTCTCATGCATCCAAAACACTTGAGCCAAACAACACCATGCCATTTGTGTCCACCATACCTACCTACTACATGGTATTTCCCGCCATTCCAAAGTAAATTGCTTGAGTGCTACCTTTAAACAATTCAAAATTTATCACCTCTGATTTGTGTCAATGTTTTATAGCTCATGAGGAAGTATGTGGTGTTTATCTTTCAATCTTGTTGGGCAACTTTCACCAATGGACTAGTGGCTTCATCCGCTTATCCAATAATTTTGCAAAAAGAGCTGGCAATGGGATTCCCAGTCCCAAATTAATTAACCAAAAATAGACACTCCTCCATGGTATGTGATTGTTGGACGGCACCCGAAGGATTCGGTTAGCCATGGCTTGTGTAAGCAAAGGTTGGGAGGAGTGTCATCATAATAAAACTAAAATAAAAGGGCACTCCTTCATGGTATGAGATTGTTGGCGGTGCACCCGAGGATTCGGTTAGCCATGGTTTGTGAAAGAAAGGTTGGAAGGAGTGCCATCCAAAAATAAAATAAAATGGGAGCCACTCTTTGAAGGTTTGTCTGGCAAGGGGGTTAGAGTACCCGCTACCATTCGTTGACAACAACATACACCTCTCAAAACTTTATTTTTATGCTCTCTTTATGTTTTCAAAATCAAAGCTCTAGCACAAATATAGCAATCGATGCTTTCCTCTTTGAAGGACCACTCTTTTACTTTCATTGTTGAGTCGGTTCACCTATTTCTCTCCATCTCAAGAAGCAAACACTTGTGTGAACTGTGCATTGATTCTTACATATTTGCATATTGCATTTGTTATATTGCTTTGCATTGACAATTATCCATGAGATATACATGTTACAAGTTGAAAGCAACCGCTGAAACTTAATCTTCTTTTGTGTTGCTTCAATACCTTTACTTTGAATTATTGCTTCATGAGTTAACTCTTATGCAAGACTTATTGATGCTTGTCTTGAAGTGCTATTCATGAAAAGTCTTTGCTTTATGATTCAGTTTGTTTACCCATGTCATATACATTGTTTTGATCGCTGCATTCACTACATATGCTTTACAAATAGTATGATCAAGTTTATGATGGCATGTCACTCCGTAAATTATCTTTGTTATCGTTTTACCCGCTCGGGACGAGCGGAACTAAGCTTGGGGATGCTGATACGTCTCCAACGTATCGATAATTTCTTGTGTTCCATGCCACATTATTGATGTTATCTACATGTTATATGCACACTTTATGTCATATTCGTGCATTTTCCGGAACTAACCTATTAACAAGATGCCGAAGTGCCAGCTCTCGTTTTCGCTGTTTTTGGTTTCGAAATCCTAGTAACGAAATATTCTCGGAATCGGACGAAATCAACGCCCAGGTTCCTATTTTACCCGGAAGCATCCAGAACACACGAGAACCGCCAGAGAAGAGGCACAGGGCCACCAAACCCTAGCCCGGCGCGGCCAAGGGGGGGGCGCGCCCCCCTAGGGTGTGGGCCCCCCTTCGACCTTCCTGCGCCGCCTCTTCGCCTATATAAAGCCCCTGGATCAGAAAACCCGATACCAATTGACGAAAACCACGAAAACCTTCCAGAGCCGCCGCCATCGCGAAGCCAAGATCTGGGGGACAGGATCTCTGTTCCGGCACCCTGCCGGAGCGGGAAGTGCCCCCGGAAGGCTTCTCCATCGACACCGCTGCCATCTCCACCGCCATCTTCATCACCGCTGCTGCTCCCATGAGGAGGGAGTAGTTCTCCATCGAGGCTCGGGGCTGTACCGGTAGCTATGTGGTTCATCTCTCTCCTATGTGTTTCAATACAATAATCTCATGAGCTGCCCTACATGATTGAGATTCATATGATGATGCTTGTAATCTAGATGTCATTATGCTAGTCTAGTGAGTTTTACTTATGTGATCTCCGGAGACTCCTCGTCCCACGTGTGTAAAGGTGACAGAGTGTGTGCACCGTGTGGGTCTCTTAGGCTAGATTTCACGTGAATACTTACTCATTGAATGGCATAGTGAGGTGCTTATTTATATCTCTTTATGATTGCAGCATGTTGTATCACAATTTATCTATGTGCTACTCTAGTGATTTGTTATTAAAGTAGTTTTATTCCTCCCGCATGTGTGCAAAGGTGACAAGTGCGTGCACCGTGTTAGTACTTGGTTTATGCTATGATTATGATCTCTTGTAGATTATGAAGTTAAATATTGCTATGATAATATTGATGTGATCTATTACTCCTACATATGCATGAAGGTGACAAGTGTGCATGCTATGATAGTACTTGGTTTAGTAGCGTTGATCTATCTTACACTAAAGGTTACTTAAACATGAGCATTATTGTGGAGCTTGTTAACTCCGGCATTGAGGGTTCGTGTAATCCTACGCAATATGTTCATCATCCAACAAAAGTGTAGAGTATGCATTTATCTATTCTGTTATGTGATCAATGTTGAGAGTGTCCACTAGTGAAAGTGTAATCCCTAGGCCTTGTTCCTAAATACTGCTGAGTTACTACCGCTTGTTTACTACTACTGCGTTACTACTGCTGAGTTACTACTGCTTGTTTATTGTTTTCATCTGCGTTACTGCTGCAATACCACCACCATCAACTACACGCCAAGCACTTTTCTGCCACCGTCGCTACTGCTCATACTTATTTATACCACCTGTATTTCACTATCTCTTTGCCGAACTAGTGCACCTATTTGGTGTGTTGGGGACACAAGAGACTTCTTGCTTTGTGGTTGCAGGGTTGCATGAGAGGGATATCTTTGACCTCTTCCTCCCTGAGTTCGATAAACCTTGGGTATCCACTTAAGGGAAACTTGCTGCTGTTCTACAAACCTCTGCTCTTGGAGGCCCAACACTGTCTACAAGAATAGAAGCTCCCGTAGACATCAGAGGTCCCACGAAGGATTCCCCACGCCACGAAGGCTCACCCTATTCTCCGGAGCCTATCCCACGAAGGAATAGCTCACTCACTTGTGGTAGACTTTGAGGTAGCCTCCAAACCTTCACAATCTTGTCGGGAGCAAATCCACAGCCCGGATGCTTCCGGACCACTCTTGCCCACCTAGGGTTTCCAAGGAACCCTAGAGAGCAAGCTTCTTGATGAATACAAGGGGGAATGAGATTTGGCTTGGTAGAACAGTAGATCGGGTCCTCCTCTATCGTTTCCCCGGAGGGATTTGAGTTTGGGTGGAGGAGGAGAGAGATCTGAGGCTTTTGGTGTTTCTAGCAATGGAGTATGAGAGAGAGAGCTCAAGAACAGCGTGTAGTGTAGTGCCTACCCTTTCAGAGGTAGGAGAAGGGCTATTTATAGTGTCACTTGAAATATGGCCGTTGCTCACTTGACACATCAGCAGATTCCCCGAGAAACCTGGTTGACCGGATTTGGCGCCGGACAGGCCGGTGCACAGGCCGGTCCGACCGGGCCAGCGACCGGGCCTGCCGGTTTCAACCGGAGCTGGGACCCGGTCTTGACCGGGTAGGCTTCTAAGGCCACTGGATCATGCCCGGTTGGCACAAGCGCAAAGGCCGGTTGGGCGCCGGGGCGCTCGGTCTGGAACCCGGTCCGACCGGGCCATGGACCGGAGTGGCCGGTCCAAACCGGGCTGGCGACCGGATGCAGGCCGGGTGCTCGCCCCACCCTTACTGGAACCTGCCCGGTTGGCACAAGCGCTGAGGCCGGTCGGCGCCGGGCAGACCGGTGCCAGGGCCGGTCTGACCGGGACCGGCCAGACACAGGAAAACCCTTGTTGATTTTTCGTCGAAGTGGGGGGTCTCCCATTGCCTTCTTGTTCTATTGGTACACCATTATACCTCTTTGGCTAATACCTGTGAATCATCTTGTAGACATGTATTAGTCCAAATACACTAGCACGGTGTCATAGTTACCAAAATAATGGATAAGGGTAAAATACCCTTACAATCTCGCAATAGGGCGAGGTCTCGGATGCATCATATACATGAAGGCGAGAGGGAGCATCTTGTCCAAAACCTCGACATGTCCTTTATGTCGATAGACACAAGGGGAAATATTATTCCCAAGACACCGGAAGCCGGATATATGGCGACTCAGGCTTTCATATTGGCATCCAGGCCACCTTCCGGAGATCCAAGAGAAGCATTGTATAATATGGCTATGGCAGGAGTTGGATCCATGGGAACAACGTTCGCAGGTACAAGTACACCTCCCGAAGGTGCTCCAAGGCAAAATAGTCCACGACCTACAGTGGTAGTGCAAGACCCTCCAAGAACGAGTGGTGCGAGAGATACAGCGACACAGGCGCGGGTCGATAGAGCGCGGCAAGAAAGGAGAGAACGTTGCCATTCACCAGAGATGGATGAGGAGGATATGTGCGGGATCCCTTGTTTCACCCGACGAGTTCGTAAAACTCGGGTCCCATCTGGGTTTAAGTTGCGCGACAACTACAAGAAGTTCGATGCCTGCAAGATCCTGAGGACTGGTTAGTCGACTACCTGGAGACAGTGAAGTTGACGGGTGGAACTAAAGCAACGGCCATGCAGAGCATCCAGGTGCACTTAAGTGGAGCAGCACGGTCATGGATAAAAAAGCTACCGCCTGGATCCATCGACAGCTGGGAAACTTTCGAGGACATATTTGTGAAGAATTTCCTATCCACATGCAAGAAACCCGCATCATTAGAGCAACTGAGAGCCTGCAGGCAAAAGTATGATGAACCAATGAGGACGTATATCCAGAGGTGGAACATCATCAAAAACTCGGCAGAAAACATATCTGACGAAAGAGCAATAGATGCGTTTGTTGCTGGAATCCGAAGAAAGGACTTAGTCGAGGATTTGGGAAGGACTAATTCGAAGACAATAGCAGCGCTCATGGAAATAGCGAATCGCTAGGCAGATGGAGAAGATGTTGTTCACAACAAGCGGCATAGGTCGCCTGAGGACGACCGCAGCCGAAATAATCAAAATAGACGACGTTTCTCTCGACAGATTTCAGATTACGACGGTCCTGGCCAAATATCGGCTGGCTTCCGAGTAACTGGCGGAAATAACAATCGAGACGATTACTAGAGAAGTAACGAGTAGCGCAGCGATCAACGGGACGCTCCCCGTCCTAGCAGACAAAATAGCGGGCCTAGGTTCTAGAGGCCATATGTGTCACCCGAGGATCTCTTGAACGGACCATGCCAAATGCACTTCTTCCTCGATAATAATGGGAAGAGGCAGTCAGGGCACCTGCAGAAAGACTGCCGAACTTTCCTAGCAGTGCACAGATATGCAGGGCACACCAACGCGCAGGCAGCAAACAGGAACCCCCAGGGTCCAAGGAGCGAGATTCACCTTCCACCTCCAAGCGCAATTACGGACGAAAATCGACACCAGCTACAATTGGCGGCAGCTCCAAGCAATGGTCCTTATATCAACACCAATGGGGCGTTCTCGATGATTCAGAAGGGCAGGACCTCCAATAGAACTCAAAAAGTGATTTTGCGACAAGTTTTTATGGCAGAAAAGATGCCTCCACCAACAATCGGGTACCTAAATTGGCCGGGGCAGGACATCGGCTTCACCATAGCAGACCACCCGCAGCAAGTTCCACGACCAGGGCAATCTGCCTTGATCCTACCGGCGGTGATTGTAGGGTTCGACGTTTCACGGGTGTTCATAGATGGAGGCAGAAGTTTAAACCTCATGTATGCAGACACATTGAGATGAACATATCCTTGGCGAATCTAACACCAACTGACACGTGTTTCCATGGAATCATACCGGATAAGCCAAGTTATCCATTGGGAAAGATCAATCTCGACGTTCAGTTCGGAACCCGAGAGAATTACAGAAGAGAGAAGCTGGAGTTCGAAGTTGTGGATTTCCCATCACAATATCATGCTTTCCTAGGACGACCCGCTTATGCCAGGTTTATGGCGGTACCACACTACACATATTTGTTGTGGAGAGTCCCTGGACCCAAGGGCCCAATCACAGTAAAAGGCAGTTTTGCGGTAGCAGATAAATGCGACAAGGATTTTCATCGGCTGTCAGAAACTTTCGGGATGCAAGCAGAATATATGGCGTCAAGGCTAACAACTGATTATGATGTGCTGCCTGACGGAGGGAGACCATTGAAGGAGCCAACCTTTGATACCATCAAAAACTCAAAGGAAGTACAGATCCACCCGACAGATCCTAAGAAGACGACAGCTATCGCAACAAATATGGATCTCGCATAGGAAAGCGAGCTCGTCGAGTTCCTCCGTGAGCGCTGGGAAATCTTCGCATGGTGTCCAGCTAACATGCCAGGAGTACCCAGGGAACTTCCCGAGCACCCTCTTAACTTGGATCCAATGGCTAGACCAATCAAACAACCTTTGCGGAGTTTTTCGGAACCAAACCGCAAAGCTATGCTGTCGGAAATTAATCGACTTCGAGAAGCAAACTTCATCAAGGAGCTGCACACAGAGGCCACGTGGGTCGCAAACCCAGTTCTGGTCCCAAAGAAAAACACGGACGTCCTTCGCATGTGCGTCGACTTCACGTGTCTCAATAAACATTGTCCAAAGGATCACTTTCCCCTCCCGAGGATCGATCAAATCATCGACTCCACAGCGGGATGCGAACGTCTTTCCTTCCTGGACGCGTATTCTGGTTACAACCAGATCTGCTTAAAAGAAGAGGATGAGGTCAAAACAGCTTTCATAACACCTTATGGCGTGTTCTGCTACAGAACGATGCCTTTCGGGTTGAAAAACGCGGGAGCTACCTATCAGAGGATGATGCAAAAGTGTCTCGCCACGCAGATTGGCAAGAACGTCCAAGTATACATCGACGATGTCGTAATTACAACAAAGAAGGGGTCCTCTCTGATTGATGATCTCAAGGAAACCTTCGACAACCTAGACAAGTTTCGTCTCAAGCTAAATCCGACAAAGTGTTCTTTTGGCGTTCCTGCGGGAGAACTCCTTGGATACTTGGTGTCAGCTAGAGGAATCGAAGCAAATCCTGAAAAGATACAAGCGATCGTGACAATGAGAAAGCCGACGAAGCTTAAAGAGATACAACAGTTGACAGGACGTGTCGCGGCTCTGAGCAGGTTTGTCGCTAGGCTAGGAGAAAAAGCGTTGCCCTTCTATGCGCTTATAAAGCAAGGAAAATAGTTCGAGTGGAATGAAGAAGCAGATAGGGCGTTCGAGCACCTCAAGCGCACAATTTCGACACCGCCAATACTGATGGCGCCTAAGGAAAAGGAACCTCTCCTATTATATATTGTGGCCACACCTCAAGTGGTTAGCACGGTACTTGTGGTAGAAAGGGAAGAAGAAGAGAAACTTCATGGAGTCCAGAGGCCGGTGTATTTCATCAGTGAAGTCTTAGCACCTTCAAAACAGCGGTACCCGCAATATCAGAAGTTGGCGTACGGAGTGTTCACAACTGCAAGAAAATTGCGACACTATTTTTCGGTGCATCCGATAATAGTGGTTAATGAGGCACCTATATCAAACATATTAAACAATCCATAGGCTATAGGTCGTGTCTCCCTTTGGGGAATAGAGCTTTCCCCTCGGGACATCACGTATAAGAAAAGAAAAGCAATAAAGTCGCAGATCTTACCAGACTTCGTCGCAGAGTGGATGGAGCTGCAAAATACGGGACCCCCAGATCTGTCGAGAACCTGGACCATGAACTTTGATGGGTCCAAGATGTTAGAAGGAGCTGGAGCTAGCGTGATATTAGTGTCACCTCAAGGAGATAAGATGAAATATGTGTTACGGATGACGTTCCCTAATGAGGCGGAGTATGAAGCACTCATACATGGGATAAAGATGGCGAAGGCCTGTGGAGCAACCCGATTAAAAAAATTCGGTGATTCACAACTGGTGGCTCAATAGGTGATGAACCAGTGCGATGCAGTCAATGACAGTATGATAGCATACAAAGAGGTATACAATGAACTCGATAAACTCTTTGATGGGTGTGAAGTAAACCATATTAGCAGACTCAGCAACGATGAAGCCGATGTTCTGGCAAACATCGGGTCGCAATGTTTAGCAATACCACCCGGCGTGTTTTGGGAGGAAATAATTGAAAGATCAATGCTTGTGACGGTAAAGCACACGTCCGTTGGGAACCCCAAGAGGAAGGTATGATGCGTACAGCAGCGAGTTTTCCCTCAGTAAGAAACCAAGGTTATCGAACCAGTAGGAGCCAAGAAGGCCACGTGAAGGTTGTTGGTGAAGGAGTGTAGTGTGGCGCAACACCAGGGATTCCGGCGCCAACGTGGAACCTGCACAACACTATCAAAATACTTTGCCCCAACTTAAAAGTGAGGTTGTCAATCTCACCGGCTTGCTGAAAACAAAGGATTAAACGTATGGTGTGGAGAATGATGTTTGCTTGCAGAGAACAAAGAGAACAATGATTGCAGTAGGTTGTATTTCAGATGTAAAAGAATGGACCGGGGTCCACAGTTCAATAGTGGTGTCTCTCCAATAAGATAAATAATATGTTGGGTGAACAAATTACAGTTGGGCAATTGACAAATAGAGAGGGCATAACAATGCACATACATATCATGATGACTACTATGAGATTTACTTAGGGCATTACGACAAAGAACATCGACCGCCATCCAGCATGCATCTATGCCTAAAAAGTCCACCTTCGGATTAGCATCCGCACCCCTTCCAGTATTAAGTTGCAAACAACGAGACAATTGCATTAAGTATGGTGCGTAATGTAAACAATACAAATATCCTTAGACAAAGCATCGATGTTTTATCCCTAGTGGCAACAACACATCCACAACCTTAGAACTTTCTGTCACTATCCCGCATTCAATGGAGGCATGAACCCACTATCTAGCATAAATACTCCCTCTTGGAGTCACAAGTATCAACTTGGCCGAGCCTCTACTAGCAACGGAGAGCATGCAAGAACATAAACAACACATAGATGATAGATCGATAATCAACTTGACATAGTATTCCATATTCATCGGATCCCAACAAACACAACATGTAGGATTACAAATAGATGATCTTGATCATGGTAGGCAGCTGACAAGATCTAAACATGATAGCACAATGAGGAGAAGACAACCATCTAGCTACTGCTATGGACCCATAGTCCGAGGATGAACTACTCACGCATCGATCCGGAGGCGATCATGGTGATGAAGAGCCCTCCGGGAGATGACTCCCCTCTCCGGCAGGGTGCCGGAGGCGATCTCCTGAATCCCCGAGATGGGATTGATGGCGGCGGCGTCTCGGAAGGTTTTCTCGTATCGTGGCTCTCGGTACTGGGGTTTTCGCGACGAAGGCTTATAAGTAGGCGGAAGGGCAGTGTCGGGGAGGCGCCACGGGGGCCCCACACAACTGGGCCGCGCGGCCGGCACGCGGGCCGCGCCGCCCTATGGTGGTGGCCCGCCTCGTGGCCCCGTCTCCGTCTCCTCTTCGGTCTTCCGGAACGCTTCGTGGAAAATAGGACCGCGGGCGTTTGATTTCGTCCAATTCCGAGAATATTTCCTTACTAGAATTTCTGAAACCAAAAACAGCGAGAAAACAGAAATCGGCGCTTCGGCATCTCATCAATAGGTTAGTGCCGGAAAATGAATAATAATGACATATAATGTGTATAAAACATGTGAGTATCATCATAAAAGTAGCATGGAACATAAGAAATTATAGATACGTTTGGGACGTATCACAAACATCGGGTCGCAATGTTTAGCAATACCACCCGCGTATTTTGGGAAGAAATAACTGAAAGGTCAATCAAGGCGAAGAAACAGTCAAAGAAGAAGGAGAAGCTTGAGAAAGACTCGGGGGCTCCAGCAGGATCAGAAGCAAACACATCGGGAGATGAAGAGGAATCGCATGAAGTAATGGTGGTGCAAGTTCCTTGGATGCAGGTTTACGTAGCATATATCCTAAGGAAAGAAATACCCGAAGATCCGGTAGAAGCCAGACGAATTATTCGACGATCCAAATATTTTACCGTGGTAAAAGGAGAGCTATATAAGCGAAGTATATCGGGAGCATTGCAGTGATGTGTTACACCCGAAGAAGGAAGAGTTATTCTGAAGGATGTACACGAGGGAGTATGCGGACACGACGCAATCAGTCGAGTGATAGCAGCCAAGGTTTTCAGAGCAGGATTTTACTGGCTAACAACAATAGAAGATGCAATGGACATAGTGCGTACTTGCGATGCGTGCCAAAGATTTGCGGCAAAACCTCATTCTTCGGCAACAGAGTTGATGCCAATACCCTTGTCGTGGCCTTTCGCCCAATGGGGTCTCGATATGGTGGGGAAGCTACATAAGGCGTGGCCAGGAGGATACGTATATATGCTTGTGGATGTCGACAAGTTTACCAAGTGAATTGAGGCAAAACCAATAACGTCGTCAGATTCAGCATCGGTGGTAAGCTTTGTCAAAGGCATCGTTTTTCGATTTGGTGTCCCTCATAGCATTGTCACGGACAACGGCAGCAATTTCACCTCCAAGGAATTCAAGGCATATTGCGCAGAGGTAGGCATCAAACTACACTTTGCATCGGTTGCGCACCCGCAAACCAATGGTCAAGTCGAGAAAGCAAACAATGTCATTTGCAACAGCATCAAGAAACGATTGATAACACCTCTGGAGAAAGCTCGACACACTTGGCTAGAACAGTTGCCTAGCGTCTTATGGAGTATACGGACAACACACAATACAGAAACACAGGAAACCCCGTTCTTTTTTGTAATATCCCAGGTATTGGGGTTACAAAAATAGAGGAAACAGATGTGTGCATTGCATTCATGCATAGAAAATGCGGGAATTTTCGCGCTTTAAAGTAAAGCAGTCACGATGACTCGAAGTTTCACTTGACCTTGGTGGAATTGAAGTAGCTCATCAAGTCAAGTGCTATAAACCTCAGTGTGACCTTTGTTAAAACCTGTTTTGGGTAGAGATGATTTGATCTAAGGGGTTAGATCAATGGAACTAACACAACAACACTTTAATCAATGATCAATTGCTTGATCTTATAAAAGATCATAACATGGTATTCCTTGCCATAACATAAGAACATCTATTCAATTGGAAATCAAGTAACAATTAATGGAGAACCCATTCTTCACTTATCTTTTCCATGTCTTAAACTAACCCATGTTCTTACCATGAACCTCATGGTAATTCTTGAACTAAATTCTTGAACTCAACACCAACACAAGCTTATCATTAAACCCTAGATATGGGAGAAGCCTATAACCATCAAATAGATAATAATCAAACTCTAAGTTATTAACACTTAAAAGTTAAGAAACTACACTAGGGGTATAATTGAATTCACTTTAAAACTAATTACCAAATATGGTAAAACACAAGGATCTAAGTGTATAAAAGTCACCCATTCTTATTTTAATCATATCTTATTAAATAAGTGGAATATCACAAAACTAAATTCGTTTACATTACGAATTATAGTTCAAACAATTTGAATAAAATAAAATATGAGTACTTTGAAACTCATATGATCATGCCTTGGTGAAATCAACAATCACCATTCAAAATTGGGGTATAATCCTTGTCTTTGACATTCTTGATCCCAATTACAATATAAATACAATCACATATGATATAGTGACTCAACCACAAGCATAAAATCATTCACAAGATATTTAGTAACAAAAGCCACTTGGCTATCTAAAAATAAAACACATGAGAGGATAATACCAAAGCCACATAGGATGAAAATATCTACATAGCTTGCATCCTAAGCAATGCCACCTCATGCTTAAAGGATTGCTATGGATGAGAGCATGACAACCAAGCATCTTACTCATCAAATTAAAACAAGAGTCATCCACCTATGTGTCAAGATATTAGAGCATGCCCAAGCCTATAAAAGGAACCCTCTACCACATCCATTTCATCATTTTGCACCATGATGCAAGAAAACCAACACATTGAGCCACCCCATAAAATAGTTAGGATCAAGATGAAGCAGCTAGGAGGTGGAGGCATGCCACAAGATGCAGGTTTATCAGAATTCTTGAAGAACAAGCTACAGAAGATAGCAAGGTAGAAATTCTAAGGAAGACCACATATTTAGATAATTACATCATCATTCCTTGAGTAGAACCTTAGATTATAATCCAAGTCCTTGTGGAGTGAGAGGGGTAATTGGTACAACCATATCTAAATATTTCTAGTAATAACTTAGGAAGCCAAACCTTGATCATTATAAATTGTGTAGTAATCATAAACCCTAAGAACTTGAAGTAGAAGATATAAGCTCATAAGTAAAGCTTAGAGTTAAAGCCTATAATATATATGGTGAGAAACCATTCATCATTATAACCAAAGTTAACTATAAAAAGAGTTATAGCTACTTTAGCTACTTTAACAATAGATTAAGAATATAATAGAAATCAATTGGTATAAGATAAACCAATTCTCAAGTCCTTAGTAATTAAAGGAGAACATAAACAACTAAGCAAGTAACCATATTACCTTGGTTAGGGGAGATTAAAACCTAGGACATATTTGAGATTCAAACCATGTTCAATTAGGAGAATATGATTAGAACCCTAATTGTTCATTAATTGAATCCTAGGCTTCAATTATTAAACATAAGAGACACCCAATGTTAAACCCTATAATTAAACCCATGTGTGGATATCAACCACTTATCCTTATAATTAGAACCAAACCATAATGAGAGTAGTATCTACCCTAGGTATTTCAAGGTGTTAGTGCTAAACCTGAGAAGGGAGTTACCATAGAACTTACAAGACCTTAAATATTAATAAGACAATTTAGCAACCCTAACAAAATACTCTTAAAGCCAAGAGAGGGATAAATTGAATTATCATCATTAAGAACCTTACTTAAAAAGTTAACCATATTCAAATGCAAGTGTACAAACAATATGGTTAAACACATAATTCAGATCCACTCATAATTCTACCATGAAAAAGAAAGCAAGTTAGAATTAATTCTACAAGAAAAAGGGAATTAAAGTGAGTGCCTAAAATCATGCTTAATCAAAATTGCAATAAAGGTTCATATATATTAAATGCTCATTTAAAAACAATTCAGTATTAAATGATCTTCTTGTTGGTCCCCATGAGATTCCAATTGTCAAATACCTGCAAAACAGAATGATTTGAATTAAAAACAGAATTCAAGATGGAAATACAAAATAGAAAATAAATAAAAGAGAAAAAGAAGAAGAGGCTTACCTGGACTTACCTGGCCGCGGAAGCCCACCAACACGGCCCAAGCCACGGCCCAAAGCCAACCCACGTAACCCTTCATCTAAATATCTCGGGACGAAGTCGTCCTCATCCTCTCCGTGAGCTGGAGAGCAGCACGACGCCGTGATCGCCTTCTCCCTCGCGCTGTCAGCCTCTCCTTCCTCGACGACGTGACGAGACGCATCTTGGCACCATATAAAAGCCCAGCGACAACCAGGAGCTTCGGATTCTTCCCTTTCCTGCTCAATTTTTCCCCATACCCGAAACCCTGGCTCCGCCAGTCACCATTACCGCCGGCGATGGAAGCCTCCCCGAGCCAAGCCGAGCACGCCATCTTCATCGCTATCCTCTCCTTGCTCTTCCTGCACAAGTAATCAAGCCGAGGTGCCTTGGAGCGTCTCCGTCGAGCTCGCCTCTCCGATGGCCAGCGCCATTAAATCCGGTGAACCAGACCACCATTGACCTCGCCGTCAAGCTCTGCGTGCTCCTGGTGAGCCACTGACCCTCCTAGCATGCATAGCCCGCTTGATTGCGTCCCCTAGCTTCGCCGCATCACTCACCCGTGAGCTCTGCCGCTCGGTCCCGCTGCCGGCCAAGCTCCGGCGACCATCTGGTGGCGGCGCTACCACCCCTAGAATCCTCTCGATGTCCTCTTTCCAACGCACCTACGCACGCCCCCGCGGGAAACCGGGAACGCCGGCGACCATCGGCGACTAGACGCCGGTCACCGTGAGCCAAGACCCACCTACGATTTTGACTTGGTCCACGCTTGCGTGGCGTCTGACGTGGACATTGGTCCACCAGTCAGTGACCAGGGTAGACTCTATCTCGAGTAGCTTTAGCAATTGCCATTTAATACAAATTTCAGAAAAATACCAAAACTTTACATGAAGTTATAAAATTCATTTTAATTCAGAAAAATATGAATTAGATATCAAAATGATCCTAAAAATAAAATCTATCAAATAAAAATATAATATGAATTTTTTATTTTTAATAACAATTTAATTGTTTAATCATTATTAATTAAGCCTTTTCTATTATTCTTAATTGAATTAAAAATTCAATAATTAGGAAAACTTTTCAAATCTATTATATACTAAAAGCAAAATAAGGATGTTTTTCGAGCCACCATGTTAATCCACATATGCTAAGAAAATATAAACCAATGATATTAATTTTAACGTCCGAGATTAAAATAAAAGAAGTGTTACGTACAACAATATAAGTGTGCAAAAGTAAACCTCTAACACGTATATAAAATAAAAGAACATAGCCTAAAGAAAAAAAGAAAACAATTACGTACGGAGACTTACACGTTTGGTGATTTAATTTAGTTCAAGATTCAAAAGATCTTTACCAACCGTGCAATGAAGAGATACGTTCCGTATGGATAGATTCCGTGTGTATCCGGCCAACCCAAGAAAAAGAATCCCCATGCTATATAAACATTCTTAAAAAAAACAACGCAACTAAATGAGGCAAGCACCGTATATTCTACAATCAGTAGTGCCAAGTCGTGTCTCTATAGAATTCTAACAGCCGAATTACGTACGTAAATAAAAACTGTGTAACATGTGCCAGGTTGACACGTTCTATGTTCAATGTATCTATCAAGTAAGAAATATGAAACAGAACCGTGCTGGGCCCATGAGAGAAAAAAATAAAATGACCTTAGGTTTTAGAGACTTATATCATCATCGGTCAGGTAAATTAGTTCCTAGGTGTGGCCGAATTTTTTCTTTGAACTGAACAAGTCTCAAATGAAACAATTCAACTCTTTCTTTAAACTGGATAATCCAAAATTAAAATTGACTTATGTTTTTTCCTTCCTCCGTTTAATTCTGAAACATTTTTGCAAATAAGTGGTAACTGATACTCCTATATAAGAAAACTTTTGATTTTAAAGTTTCAGAAAATTTTGAAAAAATTATGTAGACGTAGAGAATGTAGAAATTCTATCGGTGTGTAAATTTTAAAATTGAAATACATCATATATTGCATTCAGTAAACATAACAAAGTCTCCCCAAACGACAAAATCTAGATTTTAGTGTACTGTTCATTACTCTTTACCGATGCTGAATCAAGATTTTTATTTTTGCTGAACCCAAAATACAACATATTTCAATCTAAAAATGTACACACTTGAAAATTACAATATTATCTACATCACCATATTTTTCGAATTTTTTTAACATGTTCAAAACAAAAATTTCATTGGTTCAAAAAGTGGCCTACATATAGCTGGTGCTACAAAAGTCCATTCTCCTCTTATATATAAATATGTAGGCTAATATATTTACACGGTGACCTTATGTCTTGCCAGAGTTATAATGAGTTAGGTAAATAATTGGTTCATAGGGATATATAAGAGGGCGATATTATTCCCGTACTGGGATATTTGGCGAATGTTCGAATTGTAGCTTCCCGCGCGATGCAATCAAGGCTGCCCAAGGAAATCTGGGCGTCCGTTGTTTTTTCAAGAAAAAAAGTTAAAAAAATAAAGTTGTCGAGCCCCATGGGAATTTATCGTCGCAATTTAAGAAATTCCTCGAGTGCGTCCTAACGGCTTACACTCGAGGCCCATACAATCTGTTTTCCTTTGATCTGTACTGTTTTCGATGAAAGATCTTAGTATTTTCCTAATGGTTTATTATCTCCATCAGAATATTTTTCCCTTGCTAACCCTATCTTTCTTTTTGCTGAGAAGGTTAACTATCGCATATTACAAGTCCGTCATGAAAAAGAGAGGAAAGGATAGTCTGACAGTAGAAAGAATTTATCCCCTTTCCAAAGGAAAAAAATACTACATTCGTCCAAAAATAATTGTCTTAGTTTTATCTAAATTCAGATGTATTTAGTCACATTTTAGTTGTAGATACATCCGTATCTACAAAAATTTGAGACATTTACATTTGGTCGGATGTAGTATTTTTCTCTCTTCCACACAAGTAGGTTTAGTATCAGCTGCCGAAATGAAATAACAAAAGGAGGTACAAGCATACACGTCCTGCCCCTTAGATAAAAGGAAAACATAGTATCAGACTTCTTTAATTTTTCATTCCTAAAAATGTATATAAGAGTTGTGATTTTCATTTTCATGACATTGAATTTATATTAGTTGAGCCTAGAATAATTATAAACTCGTAGAACCACAAAAGACCGTAGATCAATGAATCGAGCTTGACATTATTTCTTAAGTTTGAATTATGAATTAGAGAATCGATTATCTATATTAACCTGGCAACATAAAACAGGTGGTTGTGTATAATCAAATAAATTATTCAATCCATGAGTAACTTTGGATTAAATCAATGACATGCGAGTTGGGAGATAGTAGTAGAATATGGAGAGAAATAGCCAGTTATTTGTAAATAGCCGGTCAATAAAACCAAAAGAACAATCAGTCTTAATTTTTTATTTAAATTAGCAATGGTGCATAGACAATTCAATAGATTCCTATATTTTTTTTCTGTTATCAATGATACAAGTTTGCAACGCTTATTATTATTATAAAAGAGTACAATAATGCAATTTGGTAATACTTTATTTGGGAGTGGCATTCTAAAATTTTGATATCTATATTTCATCGCACTTTTGAATTGCTATTTTATTAAGTGATAATACATTAGCTATGCTACTACTATCAATAGTACTAATAATAACAAGTAGTAATACCATAAAAAGAAATGGTCGAAATAACACCTAGACTAATGTGTCCATGTCTAAAATGATGTATATTTAAAATTTATGGAATAAGTATAGGAGATATGCATATGTGCATAAAAAAACCATAACTAACTATACTTTCAAATCACTAAGAATGATGCCCTCGCATTTGCGAGGGCCACTGTGCTAGTTAAATAAAAACCAGTAAGTAAATAAAGAAAACATTAAAACTAATTTTCTTTATTTGTTATTTTGTTAAATCCTTATTAGAGGGATTTAAACCTAATTAATAATTACCCTAATTCTTAATTATTTAAAAATAATAAATGCCAAATTCAATATTATTTTTATTTTTATTTTGAAGCTATTAATAACTTCAAATTTAAAATGAAGTTATTAATCATAGAACTATATGGTAAATAGTAAACCCTAATTCCATATTGAATGATATTATAACCCTATCATTTCATGTGATTCCTAAAACCCTAATGCCATTAGGAACCCTAGCTCCATTAATCAAAATGAGCCCTAAATTGTTTCTAAACCTAAAACCTAAGTTAAAACATGTGATCATAATACTTTCAACTCATTTATAGCTCCATAGTAGAAACTAGATACTTATCATGACCACATAAAATGTAGAAGACCTATCACTAATAAATTGATATCCCATGTGTTCATCTTCATCAGACCTAGATAATCAAGTAGGATCAACCAAGTCTAAACCCTAGCTTCCATTACCAAAACCATCATCTTTAATTATCCATGCTTAGCATCACAACATTGTGATGAACCCAAATAGCAACCATGCTTATTATCCTGCATTACCTAACCATACTCCACTAAACCCTATTAGTGTAAGATAATTATTAACCATCCTACTTAGGAGTCAACTATTTCTTACTTAGTAAATCCAATAGCAAACCCTAGACAACCTTAAACCTAATTGAGATACTTCTTATTACTTAAGAAGTATGTTCTTCAAAAGTTATTCTTTTGAAGAAAATAAGGAATCATCATCAATCCTACCTAATAGGACCTATAGCCAATAACCAGCTATCACCAGCAAGGTATACCTACCATGATAGCAATAATGAATAATTAATTGCTTAAGTTGCTTATGCTTAAGTAAAACCAATCAAGCCTAGTTGCTGATGAATCCAACTATGTTGTGATACATCTAATACTTACTCTAGAAACTAGTTGAAACCATAGTAAACCATAAAACTCCACAACCCTAATTATCATACTTATTCTGTATTAAAGAACATGTTCTTCAAAAGTTATTCTTTTGAAGTATATAATAATCAATCATTAACCATGACATATAGTACTAAAACCAAGCAATATTCATTACATGTTAGGATTATACCAAATCTTATTGTTGTGTGCTATTAATGTTATTGTTATGATATGTTGCAGCACCTGTTGATGATACCAAGTAATCACACCTGAATAAGAACCTTGTTTGTGAATCACCCTAAAAGTGTAACACACTCTAAAAACCAATCATATCAACTCACTAACCTTAAATCATCGGGGTTAGATTACGCTTAGAGCGATTGCATCTCATACTTATACATTATTGCATCCTTGGCAATCTTTTAAACATCGTCCTTACCGGACGATGATGCTATTTCAGAATTTGGAGTTATTGCGCATCGAAGACCTTGCCTGCATAATCTTGCAGTCAAGAAAGGCAAGTTCATCACTTGCTCATGTCATTTGAGTATTTTTACCAAATTACTTACAAAGTACTATGTTTATCACTATTGCATGAAAAGCAAAACCACTATTTTCATAACTATGAATATGACTATGTGGTGGGCAATGGACCATGGATTGTGTTGATATGGTGGAGGTTCCATTGCAAGGGTTTATATCCATCTAGGATTAAACAACAAATGTCGTCCAGTGATTCTTGTGCCGTAATTCCCGTGTTAACCATAAGATCTGGAGTGGGACGGAATAGTCAATTGTATTTCCACCTCTTGTACATCAACGGATGCGCTTTACCGTAGACACTTGTATTCCAAGGGGGCAAGCGGTGGGCTGGGGAAGCCTAAAGTCCCCATGGCAGAGACCGTAGACACTTGTCGCCCGAGGAGCAAGCGGTGGGTTGGGGAAGCCTAAAGTCCCCACGGTATTGCGGTCTATGAGGGGTTGCATCTACCGGCGAAGGAGTTTGGTTCGATCCCAGATTGTTGTCGTGGTCGGGGTCCATCCTTAATTGGTGTAAGAGGACCGGCGAGGACCCAGGGTCGGGGATGCAACAAAGGGTGGGTGTGTGAGGTAGCGGAGGAATATGATTGGCTATGACCTTACTCATGGCCTCACACCAAAGGAAGTGTGGACGAGCCTGCAACTCAGTTGGCAACAAGGATAAGATCTCTTATGGGTAAAGCAACACACCTCTGCAGAGTGTAATGAATCGTGACCTATCACTCCCTGTTCCCATGGGCGGAGCTAGAACTATTCATGGGTATGCAATGAATACCCAATATTTTTTGCCAAAAATATTCAGTACATAAACTCCTATATGCATGCATATACACATTAGAGTTCTTCTGTAGGTGTTAAACCCGTAAAAACTGAACCAGAGCGCCGTGGAGAGGCATCCCGAGATCAGCGCTCCAACCTGGGCCAAGATACCCAGTTTGGGCCTGGTCAGTAGCGTTTTTCTTTAGTTTGGCTGCCACCAGAATCCCATAAGAAACCGCTCCTCTTCATCTTCTTAGCAAATCGATCGATCTCGCTCGTGCCGCCGCCCGACGCCACTCCCATGCGTCCGCCGCACGCCGGCGCTCCACCAAAGTCCCTGCAGAAATTCTATGAACGGACCAATTCCTGCTGCCCTCTGGCCCACCCCTCGCCGCTGCCCGTCGCCTTCATCTGAACCAGTACGTACGTCTTCCACGGCAGAGCCAATTTTGTGAATCCGTGAATTCACAATTGATCAGCGTGTTCACCCATGGTAAAATTAAGAAGTGCTTCGCTTATATTTCTGTTTTGCTTTTCTCTAAGTAAGGTTCTCCTTAATTAGTTAAACAATCATTTGTAGGTCCGAAAAATCAAGAACAAACAAGACAAAAATGTAGTGATTTGAATTGCATGTGGGATAGAGCTGCAATGAAAGCAAAGATAACATCGACGTCAACGACCTATTGACGTTGAAAGCCAAAATCAAGATAAAAATGTAGATAATCCTCCTACATATGAAAAAATGTAGTTATGTTTTTTAACTGTGAACCTACATATTATATATATGGTTGTGCTGGATTTTTTTGACACCGAATACCCAATATAAAAATCCTGGCTCCGCCACTGCCTGTTCGGGAATATGGAACTGCGAACGCTGCCGGAAAGGAGCTCCATGAAGTTCTAGTAAACCGGTGAAGGCTGACGGACATAGTTCTTTTGAATAAAAGCAACCTTTTGAAGAAATGGTTATGAAAACCTGCATTGGTATTAGACTTTCAGGTCTAATGTTGTAGCTAGTGCATTAGACACCTCTTTCCTATAATGAACTTGTTGAGTACGCTCGTACTCATCCCACTCTTAAATCCCCTGCTTAGATATGGAGGCATCGAAGGAGGATCTACAGTGCAACTCGAAGGCCGAGGAGTCAACAACTACTTCACGAGACAGGACCCTGTCAGAGGAGTCAGATACCACATCCAACAAGGAGAAAACCTAGTTTAGCCATAGAAGGGAACTAGTTTCCTAAACCTAGCTCCTATTTAGCTAGAATCTATTCTTAGCCTCTATAGCTAGTTAAATACTCTACAAATAGAGTTCGTGATAAGACTAGACTATGAGTCGTTCTTCTGGAGTTTATTTACAAATTTACCTCATTGTAAAGTAGGAGGCTGTGCTGATCTGATGTAACAGAGTTTGTATGTAATTCTATAGACATGCCTTGGACCCGCATATGTTTCTGTTGTACCACTCTGAGCGATATAATACTAGTGGAACGGTGTTTCATTGGTGTTATATCAGACTTGCATACTACACCATGCAGTGGTATGCCGGGTCACCATAGTTGGTATCAGAGCAAATGCTTTGACCCTAGGATTAAAACCCTTTAAAGGAGACTCATAGGTTTGGTAGTGTCTATAGGAAGTTGTATTAGCAAAGTCAAATATGCTAAATCAAATACTTCTTATGACTTGAGATGGATATTCACTTGAGAATAGTCCTGACACACTTGAGTCAACATTTCTTACATATGCTTCCAAAGTTAGTTAGTTAATCCCAAATATGTAGCATACCATTAAGTCCTTAAAACAATAGATGAGTAGATCACAGTTGGTATACAATACATGGTAGTCCAAAGAAAGGATACAACCATAAGGAAGATATCCTATTGGAAGATGTGTACCAACATATGTTATGATTAAGTAAGAGTTATCCAGACCTGTAATAGGAATAATATCAAGTGATGAAGATAATTAAGATATCCTAATAGAAGATGTAGATCAAGTTAAATAATGAGTAAGTAAAACTATCTAGACCTGTGAAACAATTGATAGTAAGTGATAACTATGAGTCATATGAGGTAGTATAGAACATGATGAGTCAATCATGGGAGGTAAGGAAGAGAGAGATGAATAAAATATGCTTACTTGCGTGGTAGAGATGTTAATCATATATGATTCACCTGAGAATCATTATGTGATGGACTAGAACATCCAAAATAATTAAGAGGAGTACAATAAGAAGTCAGGTCTTCAACTACAGAGCAAGATTTGTGTTCCAAAACCATGGAAACTGTTTCAAGTACATCAGAACCCTAGTTACATGGTAAGAACACATGGAATTATAGGAGCTATATTCCAATAGTGATGTGTTTAGAGGAACGATGTTGGAACCTAAAGATATCATATGAGGTATTCCTCAAGAAAAAGGGAAGTTAAATTAGTACTTCCAAAGAAAATTAGGTTAACCTTAGCTATCGACCACTTAGTTTCAAGTTTATCTCATTGCAAATGTGCAATTAAGGTAAAGGTTGAGACAAATAGTAGAATCCCATATATTCGTGCTAAGTATCACGATATAAACCTATATTATGTGGTGTTATATACTACACATCTCAGTCTGATGTTTAGAGATGTCTTACTCAACAATCATATTCAGGCTTATGATGGTGTGTATTATAAGCACAAAGCTGAATTTGCTTGGATTTTATTGGATTTTCATTGTTTGACTAGATCCATACATGAAGTTTGACTTTGATATGCAAATGCATGTTGCAATATCAAATTCCTACTTGATGTTAAAGATCTAGAGGGTAATGGTATTCGTGTGAGGAAGTGACGAATTCTGAATATTCTGAAGACAAGATGAAGGTTCATCAGAAGAAGGGAGCAAAATTGTGGGAAGCAAGCACAATACCCTGAAAGAAGTATCAATCAAAACTCATGCTTAACCTCAATAGAGAAGTACTTTAGTACAGTAGAAGCATAAAGGTGAGAAATATGATGATTATGGAGAAGCAGATATATAGTCATTATGGAAGAGGGGATGCATGGGAAATCACTAAGGATACTATATTCATAGTGTCGGCTAGTGGTTCTCTTGCAAAAATAAAACCTCGAGAAAGGTAGATGACCTATAAAACCATAGCAGAAATAAGAAGACCACAGTGGGTATCAGAAGACCACAGTTGGTATAGGATCCATACTGCGAGATAAAGTAGAGAATGTCTCGTCCAGTTGATCAGAACCTATAAATAGAATCCATTTTGGATATCAAATAGCCACAATCAAGTGGGGAACAAATAAAATTTTGTCAGCCAAATAATTGTGACATTTAAACATTCAGTCGAAGGATTCAGGTTGGTTGTCCATGATTGTGTGGATACACCACAAAGATTCTTCGCGAGACCTTAGAAGAATACAAACCATAAGCCATAACCAGACCAATATTCTAGCCATAAGTACAATGGTTGGAAGAAAAAGGAGTTGAAGACCATAAGGAAACTCAAAGGGGTAGAGTAAAGATTAAGTTGGATGTATAATGACTCAAAACTTTGAGAAAAATAGATGAAGAAGGTCTGAACAGAGAGGAAGTTCGATCTTATTCTCATAAGATTGATGGACACAACTTTCAGAAGGAAGTCAGACCAGATGCCGAGGTTCATACCTCGAGGAAGTAAGAATTGGACTATAACTTGAGAAAGTGAGTAATAGTTACTCACAAGTACGGAAGCTCAAGTAAACTAAGGTTAATGAAGTTGGATGAAGGAAATACCGAAGACCAAATATAGCTCAAGAAGACCAAAGACTGAAGAAGATTAACTATACCAAAATCAAAGACTAATAGAATGAGTCCTTTCATGGAACCTAAATAACCCAAAATAGTTATAGGTATCAACTATAAACCATGATTGGATAGACTAAATGAGCCTAAACCATTCTTAGGGAAATAAACTGTCAAGACCATATCTATGGTAAGTATCTTACCAAGTAACATTATTACAGTTTTAGTAGTAACGAAAAACAAAGACCTATTTTATCAATTAGGAGAATGTTATCAAATTAGTCCTCAGTTAAGACTAGCAGCACCAGAAGAAGTCCCAATCATTGAATCTTCAATGAGAAAGGAAACAAGATTATGATATTGAAAGGAATCATGGAATTGATGTAAGAAGCCATGGTTCAGAGACAGACACTAATGGATTCCACGAAGAATCTGGACAAGTGATATATTCAATTATATCCACCAAGATCACCACGGAGTTCGAGAGAAGTCGTAGTATGCACAAGTCAGATCCACACTCCGAAACGTGAGAGAGTTCAAACGTCGAGGACGAAGTTTAGTTTAAGGCGTAGAGACTGTAATATCCCAGGTATTGGGGTTACAAAAATAGAGGAAACAGATGTGTGCATTGCATTCATGCATAGAAAATCTGGGGAATTTTCGCGCTTTAAAGTAAAACTGTCACAATGAATCGAAGTTTCACTTGACCTTGGTGGAATTGAAGTAGCTCATCAAGTCAAGTGCTATAAACCTCAGTGTGACCTTTGTTAAAACCTGTTTTGGGTAGAGATGATTTGATCTAAGGGGTTAGATCAAATGGAACTAACACAACAACACTTTAATCAATGATCAATTGCTTGATCTTATAAAAGATCATAACATGGTATTCCTTGCCATAACATAAGAACATCTATTCAATTGGAAATCAAGTAACAATAAATGGAGAACCCATTCTTCACTTATCTTTTCCATGTCTTAAACTAACCCATGTTCTTACCATGAACCTCATGGTAATTCTTGAACTAAATTCTTGAACTCAACACCAACACAAGCTTATCATTAAACCCTAGAGATGGGAGAAGCCTATAACCATCAAATAGATAATAATCAAACTCTAAGTTATTAACACTTAAAAGTTAAGAAACTACACTAGGGGTATAATTGAATTAACTTTAAAACTAATTACCAAATATGGTAAAACACAAGGATCTAAGTGTATAAAAGTCACCCATTCTTATTTTAATCATAACTTATTAAATAAGTGGAATATCACAAAACTAAATTCGTTTACATTACGAATTATAGTTCAAACAATTTGAATAAAATAAAATATGAGTACTTTGAAACTCATATGATCTTGCCTTGGTGAAATCAACAATCACCATTCAAAATTGGGGTATAATCCTTGTCCTTGACATTCTTATCCCAATTACAATATAAATACAATCACATATGATATAGTGACTCAACCACAAGCATAAAATCATTCACAAGATATTTAGTAACAAAAGCCACTTGGCTATCTAAAAATAAAACACATGAGAGGATAATACCAAAGCCACATAGGATGAAAATATCTGTATAGCTTGCATCCTAAGCAATGCCACCTCATGCTTAAAGGATTGCTATGGATGAGAGCATGACAACCAAGCATCTTACTCATCAAATTAAAACAAGAGTCATCCACCTATGTGTCAAGATATTAGAGCATGCCCAAGCCTATAAAAGGAACCCTCTACCACATCCATTTCATCATTTTGCACCATGATGCAAGAAAACCAACACATTGAGCCACCCCATAAAATAGTTAGGATCAAGATGAAGCAGCTAGGAGGTGGAGGCATGCCACAAGATGCAGGTTTATCGGAATTCCTGAAGAACAAGCTACAGAAGATAGCAAGGTAGAAATTCTAAGGAAGACCACATATTTAGATAATTACATCATCATTCATTGAGTAGAACCTCAGATTATAATCCAAGTCCTTGTGGAGTGAGAGGGGTAATTGGTACAACCATATCTAAATATTTCTAGTAATAACTTAGGAAGCCAAACCTTGATCATTATAAATTGTGTAGTAATCATAAACCCTAAGAACTTGAAGTAGAAGATATAAGCTCATAAGTAAAGCTTAGAGTTAAAGCCTATAATATATATGGTGAGAAACCATTCGTCATTATAACCAAAGTTAACTATAAAAAGAATTATAGATACTTTAGTTACTTTAACAATAGATTAAGAATATAATAGAAATCAATTGGTATAAGATAAAACCAATTCTCAAGTCCTTAGTAATTAAAGGAGAACATAAACAACTAAGCAAGTAACCATATTACCTTGGTTAGGGGAGATTAAAACCTAGGACATATTTGAGATTCAAACCATGTGCAATTAGGAGAATATGATTAGAACCCTAATTGTTCATTAATTGAATCCTAGGCTTCAATTATTAAACATAAGAGACACCCAATGTTAAACCCTATAATTAAACCCATGTGTGGATATCAACCACTTATCCTTATAATTAGAACCAAACCATAATGAGAGTAGTATCTACCCTAGGTATTTCAAGGTGTTAGTGCTAAACCTGAGAAGGGAGTTACCATAGAACTTACAAGACCTTAAATATTAATAAGACAATTTAGCAACCCTAACAAAATACTCTTAAAGCCAAGAGAGGGATAAATTGAATTATCATAATTAAGAACCTTACTTAAAAAGTTAACCATATTCAAATGCAAGTGTAGAAACAATATGGTTAAACACATAATTCTACCATGAAAAAGAAAGCAAGTTAGAATTAATTCTACAAGAAAAAGGGAATTAAAGTGAGTGCCTAAAATCATGCTTAATCAAAATTGCAATAAAGGTTCATATATATTAAACGCTCATTTAAAAACAATTCAGTATTAAATGATCTTCTTGTTGGTCCTCATGAGATTCCAATTGTCAAATACTCGCAAAATAGAATGATTTGAATTAAAAACGTAATTCAAAATGGAAATACAAAACAGAAAAATAAATAAAAGAGAAAAAGAAGAAGAGGCTTACCTGGACTTACCTGGCCGCGGAAGCCCACCAACACGGCCCAAGCCACGGCCCAAAGACAACCCACGTAACCCTTCGTCTAAATATCTCGGGACGAAGTCGTCCCCATCCTCTCCGTGAGCTGGAGAGCAGCACGACGCCGTGATCGCCTTCTCCCTCGCGCTGGCAGCCTCTCCTTCCTCGACGACGTGACAAGGCGCATCTTGGCACCATATAAAAGCCCAGCGACAACCAGGAGCTTCGGATTCTTCCCTTTCCTGCTCAATTTTTCCCCATACCCGAAACCCTGGCTCCGCTAGTCACCATTACCGCCGGCGATGGAAGCCTCCCCGAGCCAAGCCGAGCACGCCATCTTCATCGCCATCCTCTCCTTGCTCTTCCTGCACAAGTAATCGAGCTGAGGTGCCCCGGAGCGTCTCCGTCGAGCTCGCCTCTCCGACGGCCGGCGCCATTAAATCCGGCGAACCAGACCACCATTGACCTCGCCGTCAAGCTCTGCGTGCTCCTGGTGAGCCACTGACCCTCCTAGCATGCATAGCCCGCTTTATTGCGTCCCCTAGCTTCGCCGCATCACTCACCCGTGAGCTCTGCCACTCGGTCCCGCTGCCGGCCAAGCTCCGGCGACCATCTGGTGGCGGCGCTACCACCCCTAGAATCCTCTCGCTGTCCTCTTTCCAACGCACCTACGCACGCCCCCGCGGGAAACCGGGAACGCCGGCGACCATCGGTGACTAGACGCCGGTCACCGTGAGCCAAGACCCGCCTACGATTTTGACTTGGTCCATGCTTGCGTGGCGTCTGACGTGGACATTGGTCCACCAGTCAGTGACCAGGGTAGACTCTGTCTCGAGTAGCTTTAGCAATTGCCATTTAATACAAATTTCAGAAAAATACCAAAACTTTACATGAAGTTATAAAATTCATTTTAATTCAGAAAAATATGAATTAGATATCAAAATGATCCTAAAAATAAAATCTATCAAATAAAAATATAATATGAAAATTTTATTTTTAATAAAAATTTAATTGTTTAATCATTATTAATTAAGCCTTTTCTATTATTCTTAATTGAAATAAAAATTCAATAATTAGGAAAACTTTTCAAATTAAATAAAAACCAGTAAGTAAATAAAGAAAACATTAAAACTAATTTTCTTTATTTGTTATTTTGTTAAATCCTTATTAGAGGGATTTAAACCTAATTAATAATTACCCTAATTCTTAATTATTTAAAAATAATAAATGCCAAATTCAATATTATTTTTATTTTTATTTTGAAGCTATTAATAACTTCAAATTTAAAATGAAGTTATTAATCATAGAACTATATGGTAAATAGTAAACCCTAATTCTATATTGAATGATATTACAACCCTATCATTTCATGTGATTCCTAAAACCCTAATGCCATTAGGAACCCTAGCTCCATTAATCAAAATGAGCCCTAAATTGTTTCTAAACCTAAAACCTAAGTTAAAACATGTGATCATAATACTTTAAACTCATTTATAGCTCCATAGTAGCAACTAGATACTTATCATGACCACATAAAATGTAGAAGTCCTATCACTAATAAATTGATATCCCATGTGTTCATCTTCATCGGACCTAGATAATCAAGTAGGATCAACCAAGTCTAAACCCTAGCTTCCATTACCAAAACCATCATCTTTAATTATCCATGCTTAGCATCACAACATTGTGATGAACCCAAATAGCAACCATGCTTATTATCCCGCATTACCTAACCATACTCCACTAAACCCTATTAGTGTAAGATAATTATTAACCATCCTACTTAGGAGTCAACTATTTCTTACTTAGTAAATCCAATAGCAAACCCTAGACAACCTTAAACCTAATTGAGATACTTCTTATTACTTAAGAAGTATGTTCTTCAAAAGTTATTCTTTTGAAGAAAATAAGGAATCATCATCAATCCTACCTAATAGGACCTATAGCCAATAACCAGCTATCACCAGCAAGGTATACCTACCATGATAGCAACCATGAATAATTAATTGCTTAAGTTGCTTATGCTTAAGTAAAACCAATCAAGCCTAGTTGCTGATGAATCCAACTATGTTGTGATCCATCTAATACTTACTCCAGAAACTAGTTGAAACCATAGTAAACCATAAAACTCCACAACCCTAATTATCATACTTATTCTGTATTAAAGAACATGTTCTTCAAAAGTTATTCTTTTGAAGTATATAATAATCAATCATTAACCATGACATATAGTGCTAAAACCAAGCAATATTCATTACATGTTAGGATTATACCAAATCTTATTGTTGTGTGCTATTAATGTTATTGTTATGATATGTTGCAACGACTCGTTGATGATACCAAGTAATCACACCTGAATAAGAACCTTGTTTGTGAATCACCCTAAAAGTGTAACACACTCTAAAAACCAATCATATCAACTCACTAACCTTAAATCATCGGGGTTAGATTACGCTTAGAGCGATTGCATCTCATACTTATACATTATTGCATCCTTGGCAATCTTTTAAACATCGTCCTTACCGGACGATGATGCTATTTCAGAATTTGGAGTTATTGCGTATCGAAGACCTTGCCTTCATAATCTTGCAGTCAAGAAAGGCAAGTTCATCACTTGCTCATGTCATTTGAGTATTTTTACCAAATTACTTACAAAGTACTATGTTTATCACTATTGCATAAAAAGAAAAACCACTATTTTCATAACTATGAATATGACTATGTGGTGGGCAATGGAACCATGGATTGTGTTGATATGGTGGAGGTTC
Organism: Lolium rigidum; assembly: GCF_022539505.1. NCBI lineage: Eukaryota > Viridiplantae > Streptophyta > Magnoliopsida > Poales > Poaceae > Lolium > Lolium rigidum. The sequence goes on from NC_061509.1 coordinate 180,066,129, forward strand.
CATTGCAAGGGTTTATATACATCTAGGATTAAACAACAAATGTCGTCCAGTGATTCTAGTGCCGTAATACCCGTGTTAACCATAAGATCTGGAGTGGGACGGAATAGTCAATTGTATTTCCACCTCTTGTACATCAACAGATGCGCTTTACCGTAGACACTTGTATTCCAAGGCGGCAAGCGGTGGGATGGGGAAGCGTAAAGTCCCCACGGCAGAGACCGTAGACACTTGTAGCCCGAGGAGCAAGCGGTGGGCTGGGGAAGCCTGAAGTCCCCACGGTATTGCGGTCTATGAGGGGTTGCATCTACCGGCGAAGGAGTTTGGTTCGATCCCAGATTGTTGTCGTGGTCGGGGTCCATCCTTAATTGGTGTATAAGAGGACCGGCGAGGACCCAGGGTCGGGGATGCAACAAAGGGTGGGTGTGCGAGGTAGCGGAGGAATATGATTGGCTATGACCTTAATACTGGCCTCACACCAAAGGAAGTGTGGACGAGCCTGCAACTCGGTTGGCAACAAGGATAAGATATCTTATGGGTAAAGCAACACACCTCTGCAGAGTGTAATGAATCGTGACCTGTCACTCCCTCGTTCCGGATATGGAACTGCGAACGCTGCCGGAAAGGAGCTCCATGAAGTTCTAGTAAACCGGTGAAGGCTGACGGACATAGTTCTTTTGAATAAGAGCAACCTTTTGAAGAAATGGTTATGAAAACCTTCATTGGTATTAGAATTTCTGGTCTAATGATGTAGCTAGTGCATTAAACACCTCTTTCCTATAATGAACTTGTTGAGTACGCTCGTACTCATCCCACTCTTAAATCCCCTGCTTAGATATGGAGGCATCGAAGGAGGATCTACAGTGCAACTCGAAGGCCGAGGAGTCAACAACTACTTCACGAGACAGGACCCTGTCAGAGGAGTCAGATACCACATCCAACAAGGGGAAAACCTAGTTTAGCCATAGAAGGGAACTAGTTTCCTAAACCTAGCTCCTATTTAGCTAGAATCTATTCTTAGCCTCTATAGCTAGTTAAATACTCTACAAATAGAGTTCGTGATAAGACTAGACTACGAGTAGTTCTTCTGGAGTTTATTTACAGATTTACCTCATTGTAAAGTAGGAGGTCATGCCGATCTTATGTAACAGAGTCTGTATGCAATTCTATAGACATGCCTTGGACCCGCATATGTTTCTGTTGTACCACTCTGAGCGATATAATACTAGTGGAACGGTGTTTCATTGGTGTTATATCAGACTTGCATACTACACCATGCAGTGGTATGCCGGGTCACCACGTTTTTGGTCCATGGAGCCGAGGCAGTGCTCCCGATAGAAATAGAACACAATTCTCCGAGAGTGGCGGAATATGATGAAGAAACTTCGAGAAAGGCACTAGAGGACGATGTCGACGCACTCGATGAAGCTAGAGATGAGGTGATGTCAAGAGTCACTAAGTAGCAGCAAGATCTGAAAAATTACCATAGTCGACGGTTGCGTCCAAGGTCTTTTCAAGTTGGCGACTTAGTTCTTCGGATTACCCAGGACAGCCATGAAAAGTTCGAGTCGCCATGGGTAGGACCATACATCGTCACAGAGGTGATCGCAGGAGGAGCGTACAGAATAAAGGACAAGAAGACAGGGGTCGCAGAGCCAAATCCATGGAACGTGGTGCAGCTTCGGCGTTTTTACGCGTAGAAGTCAAAACAGAGATATGCATGTAAATATACAATGTACTGAAAAGCTCGCGAGTTTTCAGACGCACTCTTTTCCTTTCAGGGCACCGAGTGGGGCTGAAAGGTTTTTAATGAGGCGGGCTCGCAATGCTACAATATAGTAAAGATATTGGTGATATACATCTTTTTCTTCGACAGGCTTGGGGGCTTATAACTCGAAAAATCGTCAAAATAGACTCGATCTTTACAATTAATATATAAAACACAAATTATTTGCCTTCGTTACAACACCTCGCAAGTAGTAAATATACAGACGCCTATTGAAACACTCGGGGGCTAGAGAAAGAGAAACAAATAAATATACATAGTTCTCGCAATATACATACTTCTCGCAATATATAAGATATTTCTTTACAGGAAAACTCGACATAAGGAAAAAATACATTCATCTCCTATAAGGTCATCTATGTTTACCCTTTCGCCCTCCGCAGGAGCACCCATGGAATCAGCGTAATGGTTCTCGGTGAAGTACTCAGCATCCATCCGAAGAAGATCCTCAATCATCTCTTCGGCTACGGGTGTCACCTCGTCGTTGATCCTGTTGACGTTTCTCCTTCGTTTCTTTAATCTGGCATGGCAAAGATCAACAACGTTGGACATGTCCAACTTTGGGTGGTAGATTTGTAGCATGATCATAGCAAATCTAGCACTAGCCATTAATTGGGCCTTCACAAAACCATGGATTCGATGCACACTTTTGAACTAGTTCATCAATTCAGGAAGAGTTTTTCGCTGAAGATTCCGAGGAAACATGGCGTTGTAAACCATGGCCAGAGTTTTGGTGCAGAATTCAAGATACTCCCGCACCTGAGCAGCTCGATCCTGGAATCGTACAATTTGTCGGGTCCGGTCCGGGGAAGCCCAGAAGCTGGAATTATTTTGTTGGGCAAGTCGAAGAAGAACATCGGATCTTGCATCAACACGCTGATCTTCGGCAGTAGCATCCAAAAAGGAGCCTAATCATGTCAAGAAGTATAATGAGGATTGAAAAACTTGTACACAGATAAGGAAAAGAAGAACACAAAAGGAGGAACTCACCCGCTATATCCAGACTTGCGTCAGTCAGCAGGTCAAGCATATAATTTTCTCGAGAGGTGGCCTGTAAAGCATCGGTAACCGCATATTCTTTCAATTTTAAGGATTCTTGAGCCTACTGAAGAGCTATTTTCTACCGCTCAGAAGATTTGCGGGATTGTTCCATGACAATAAGGGACTGTTTCTTCATGGCTTGGAGTTGTTGTCGAAGTTCAGTTAATTCTAAGTGATTTGAGTTAGCACACGAAGAATCGTCGAGGAAAACATCGTCAGATATCCGTTTCGAGCGAGACGTAGCAGGGAAGCAGATGATGGTCCAGCAGTCTTAGAGTAATTATCAAACCCCAACTGGAAGGAAGAAAAGGTCGACATCAATTACCAAGCAAAGATTCTTTCTTTTTCATTCATAAAGTCGAAATATTTACATAAGGGAGGATCCATTACAAAAAGACGACTCCTAGTGAGTCGACAAAGGCAGCCGTACATCTTAAAGATATCGATAGCTACCAAAAGAGAAAAAGAAAACAAATGGAGGGGTAAGTTGGTTTACTTGACCTCCGTCTTGGCGGTACTGGAGGAAGTAGCTGGTTTGTACCCGAGGAAGGAGAGAATAATCTTCTTAGAATGCGGCTTAGCAGCCTTCACCAAGGACTTCCATTTCTCCTTGTTTATTCCCGACGTTTCACCAGCTTTCACCCAGTCGACGTTTTGCTGGCTTTCGGCAACCAGGGCTATGGTCCCTTCAACTCCAACCTTTAAGTTCTCGTGCCGAAAAGCTAATCCAAGATCCTGCTCAGGAAGGAAGCGCCTGGCGAGCTCAGAGAAAGTATCTGGCTGCTTCACCTTGGGGAAGAAGTAGGGGAAGAGGCGCGTGAACGCGGCCCGCGCGTTAGCAATGCTGCTTCGCGCCAAATCCCCATGAAGCTCAAGGATAGAGAGGGTGTCGAGAACATGATCCTCCTCGGCTTCATGAAGCCTGAAATCTTCACCCATCTTTCCTGCTGAAACAAGTTTCGAGTTCATCAATATATAAAGAGAGTGCACCTCAGATGAAGCTTAGAAAACAGGACTAAGGAACTTACTAACAAAGCGCCGGTTTTGAGATTCTAAGCGATCTATGATGGCTTCTTCACGCGCAATTGATACGTCTCAAACGTATCTATAATTTCTTATGTTCCATGCTACTTTTATGATGATACTCACATGTTTTATACACATTATATGTCATTATTATGCATTTTCCGGCACTAACCTATTGACGAGATGCCGAAGAGCCGATTGTCGTTTTCTGCTGTTTTTGGTTTCAGAAATCCTAGTAAGGAAATATTCTCGGAATTGGACAAAATCAACGCCCAGGGTCCTATTTTTCCACGAAGCTTCCAGAAGTCCGAAGAGTAAATGAAGTGGGGCCACGGGGCGACGACACAACAAGACGGCGCGGCCTGGGCCCTGGCCGCGCCAGCCTGTTGTGTGGGGCCCTCGTGACCCTCCCGACTCTGCCCTTCCGCCTACTTAAGGTCTTCGTCGCGAAACCCCCGCACCGAGAGCCACGATACGGAAAACCTTCCGGAGACGCCGCCGCCACCAATCCCATCTCGGGGGATTCAGGGAGATCGCCTCCGGCACCCCGCCGGAGAGGGGAATCATCTCCCGGAGGTCTCTTCATCGCCATGATCGCCTCCGGATCGATGTGTGAGTAGTTCACCCCCGGACTATGGGTCCATAGCAGTAGCTAGATGGTTGTCTTCTCCTCATTGTGCTATCATGTTAGATCTTGTGAGCTGCCTATCATGATCAAGATCATCTATCTGTAATCCTTCATGTTGTGTTTGTTGGGATCCGATGAATATTGAATACTATGTCAAGTTTATTATCAATCTATCATATATGTTATGTTCTTGCATGCTCTCCGTTGCTAGTAGAGGCTCTGGCCAAGTTGATACTTGTGACTCCAAGAGGGGGTATTTATGCTCGATAGTGGGTTCATGCCTCCATTAAATCTGGGACGATGATGTAAAGTTCTAAGGTTGTGGATGTGCTGTTGCCACTAGGGATAAAACATCGATGCTTTGTCTAAGGATATTTGTGTTGATTACATTACGCACCATACTTAATGCAATTGTCTCGTTGTTTACAACTTAATACCGGAGGGGTTCGGATGATAACTCGAAGGTGGACTTTTTAGGCATAGATACATGCTGGATAGCGGTCTGTGTACTTTGTCGTAATGCCCTGATTAGATCTCATAGTACTCATCATGATATATGTATGTGCATTGTTATGCCTTCTTTATTTGTCAATTGCCCAACTGTAATTTGTTCACCCAACATCTGCTATCTTATGGGAGAGACACCACTAGTGAACTGTGGATCCCGGTCCTATTCTTTACATCCGAAATACAATCTATCGCAATTGTTCTTTACTCGTTCTTCGCAAACAACCATCATCATCCACACTATACATCTAATCCTTTGTTTACGACAGAAGCCGGTGAGATTGACAACCTCACTATTACGTTGGGGAAAAGTTCTGTGATTGTGTTGTGCAGGTTCCACGTTGGCGCCGGAATCCCTGGTGTTGCGTGATGTCTACGGGTGCTTCTATTCTTGTAGACAGTGTTGGGCCTCCAAGAGCAGAGGTTTGTAGAACAGCAGCAAGTTTCCCTTAAGTGGATCACCCAAGGTTTATCGAACTCAGGGAGGAAGAGGTCAAAGATATCCCTCTCATGCAACCCTGCAACCATAAAGCAAGAAGTCTCTTGTGTCCCCAACACACCTAATAGGTGCACTAGTTCGGCGAAGAGATAGTGAAATACAGGTGGTATGAATGTATATAAGTAGTAGCAACGGCACCAAAAAAGTGCTTTGCCCAGGACAGTAAACAAGCAGTAGTAACACAGTAAAACAGTAAACAAGCAGCGATAGCAGTATTTAGGAACAAGGCCTAGGGATTAGACTTTCACTAGTGGACACTCTCAACTTTGATCACATAACAGAATAGATAAATGCATACTCTACACTTTTGTTGGATGATGAACACCATTGCGTAGGATTACACGAACCCTCAATGCCGTAGTTAACAAGCTCCACAATTCAATGTTCATATTTAAATAACCTTAGAGTGCATGAAAGATCAACACGACTAAACCAAGTACTAACACAGCATGCACACTCGTCACCTTCACACTATGTAGGAGGAATAGATCACATCAATACCATCATAGCAATAGTTAACTTCATAATCTACAAGAGATCACAATCATAGCCTACGCCAAGTACTAACACGGATGCACACACTGTCACCATTACACCGTGCAGGAGGAATAAACTACTTTAATAACATCACTAGAGTAGCACATGGATAAATTGTGATACAAAACACATTGCAATCATAAAGAGATATAAATAAGCACTTCACTATGCCATTCATAACAGTGAATAAGTATTCTGTGAAATATAGCCTAAGAGACCCACACGGTGCACACACTGTCACCTTTACACACGTGGGACAAGGAGTCTCCGGATATCACATAAGTAAAACCCACTTGACTAGCACAATGACATCTAGATTACAAGCATCATCATATGAATCTCAATCATGTAAGGCAGCTCATGAGATTATTGTATTGAAGTACATAGGAGAGAGATGAACCACATAGCTATCGGTACAGCCCCGAGCCTCGATGGAGAACTACCCCTCCTCATGGGAGACAGCAGCGTTGATGGAGATGGCGGTGGTGTCGATGGAGGAGCCTTCCGGGGGCACTTCCCCGTCCCGGCGGCGTGCCGGAACAGAGACTCCTGTCCCCCAGATCTTGCCTTCGCGATGGCGGCGGCTCTGGAAGGTTTTTCGTACCGTGGCTTTTCCGTCTTGTGTTTTAGGTCTGGGACCTTTATATAGGCGAAGAGGCGGCGTCAGAAGGTCGAAGGGGTGACGACACCATAAGGCGGCGCGGCCAGGGCCTGGGCCGTGCCGGCCTATCATCTGGGGCCTGTGTGGCCCCCCTCTGGCGACTCTCGGGTGTTCTGGATGCTTCCGGGCAAAATAGGAACCTGGGCGTTGATTTCGTCCAATTCCGAGAATATTTCCTTACTAGGATTTCTGAAACCAAAACAGCAGAAAACGGGAACTGGCCCTTCGGCATCTCGTCAATAGGTTAGTTCCGGAAAACGCATAATAATGACATAAAGTATGCATAAAACATGTAGATATCATCAATAATGTGGCATGGAACATAAGAAATTATCGATACGTCGGAGACGTATCATTGCGCCGCACTACACTCCGCCACCATCAACCTTCAACGTGCTTCTTGACTCCTACTGGTTCGATTAAACCTTGGTTTCTTACTGAGGCAAACTTGCTGTTGTGCGCATCACACCTTCCTCTTGGGGTTTCCAATGGACGTGTCAACTACACGCATCAAGCAAATTTCTGGCACCGTTGCTGGGGAGATCAAGACACGCTGCAAGGGGAGTCTCCCACATCCAATCTCTTTACTTTGTTTTTGTCTTGCTTTATTTTATTTACTGCTTTGTTTGCTCTCTATATCAAAAACACAAAAAAAATTAGTTGCTAGCTTTACTTTATTTACTGTCTTGTTCTCTATATCAAAAACACACAAAAAATTAGTTACTTGCATTTATTTTATTTAGTTTGCTTTACTTACTACTGCTAAAAATGAGTAATCCGGAAGTTGAAGTTCGTTCCTTTAAGCAACAAGGGGGAGAAAGTTTTAAAGATGCTTGGTATAGAATTAGCGATGCTCATCATAGGTGCATTAAGAAACACTCCACAATTATACTACTTAGGAACTTTTATGTTGGTATCTCTAGCTGGAATAGGTATGTTCTTGATACTCTTGCGGGAGGTAATTTCCTAGGTACTCCTGCTTTAAAAGCTAGTTGCATTATTGAGAGTCTAGTTGGAATACCACCTGTTAATGAAGCTAAAACTGAAATCTCTCTTGAAGATGTCATGAAAAAGTTGGAGGCCATAGAGAAAGATCTTCCAAGTATTGAGACTAAATTGGGAATATTACTTAATAGCACTGATAAACTTGGTAAATCTCTAGGTGGAATCAATGAGAGAATTGCTATTTTAGGAACTTGTTCTACTCATGATAATCAAACCCATAGGATTAGTGAACTTGAAGAAGCTATGGGAACCTTGGGTTCAACTTTTTCTTCTCTTAAGTTTAAGGAGAAAGCTTATGTGGGTAAGGAGCAAAAGTTTATGTATGTCTCTAAAGTGCCTAAGCCAAAAAAACTATTATAGGCCTAAAATTGATAAAGCCCTTAGCACCACTACGGATGGGGGAGCATCTAAAATACCTATTGATGTTGATGCTTCATCTCTCGATAATACTTGATACACACTTTCTGCGCCTAGCTGAAAGGCGTTAAAGAAAAGCGCTTATGGGAGACAACCCATTATTTTACTTCTGCACTTTATTTTATATTTGAGTCTTGGAAGTTGTTACTACTGTATCAACCTCTCCTTATCTTTATTTTATTGCATTGTTGTGCCAAGTGAAGTCTTTGATAGTAAAGCAATTACTAGATTTGGATTGCTGCGCAGGAACAGATTTCTTGCTGTCACGAATTTGAGCTGTAGAAAAAATAAAAAAATCTGCCAATTTACGTGCGTGATCCTCATATATGTACGCAACTTTCATTCAATTTGGGCATTTTCATCTGAGCAAGTCTGGTGCAACTTTAAAATTCGTCTTTACGGACTGTTCTGTTTTGACAGATTCTGCCTTTTATTTCGCATTGCCTCGTTTTGCTATGTTTGATGGATTTCTTTGTTCCATTAACTTTCAGTAGATTTGTGCAATGTCCGAAGTGTTAAGAATGATTATGTCACCTCTGAATATATGAATTATGCACTCGACCCTCTAATGAGTTTGTTTCGAGTTTGGTGTGGAGGAAGTTTTCAAGGGTCAAGAGAGGAGGATGATACAATATGATCAAGAAGAGTGAAAAGTCAAAGCTTGGGGATGCCCCGTGGTTCATCCCTGCATATTTTAAGAAGAATCAAGCGTCTAAGCTTGGGGATGCCCAAGGCATCCCTTCTTCATCGACAACTTATCAGGTTCCTCTAGTGAAACTATATTTTTATTCTGTCACATCTTATGTGCTTTACTTGGAGCGTCTGTTTGTTTTTGTTTTTGTTTTGTTTTGAATAAATCGGATCCTACATTCTTTGTTTGGGAGAGAGACATGCTCCGCTGTTTCGTATGAACAAATATGTTCTTAGCTTTATCTTTAATGTTCATTGCGAAAGTTGAACTATTTCATTCATTGTTATATGGTTGGAAACGGAAAATGCCGCATGTGGTAAATGGTTTAATGTCTTGAATAATGTGATACTTGGCAATTGTTGTGCTCATATAGATCTTGTTTAAGCTCTTGCATCATGTACCTTGTACCCATTAATGAATAACTACATAGAGCTTGTTAAAATTTGGTTTGCATGATTGATCTCTAGAGTCTAGATATTTTCTCGGTTGAGGTGTTTGAACAACAAGGAGACAATGTAAAGTCTTATAATAGCTACAATATGTTCATATGTGAGCTTTGCTGCACCTTTTATACTTGAGTTTGCTTCAAACAACCTTGCTAGCCTAGCCTTGTATTGAGAGGAATTCTTCTCGTGCATCCAAATCCTTGAGCCAATAACCATGCCATTTGTGTCCACATACATACCTACTACATGGTATTTCTCCGCCATTCCAAAGTAAATTACTTGAGTGCTACCTTTAAAATTCTATTCTTTGTCTTTGCAATATATAGCTCATGGGACAAATAGCTTAAAAACTATTGTGGTGAAGAATATGTACTTATGTGTCTTATTTCTTAATAAGTTGCTTGTTGAGCGGTAACCATGTTTCGGGGACGCCATCAACTTTTACTTTGTTGAATATCATGTGAGTTGCTATGCATGTTCGTCTTGTCCGAAGTAAGAGCGATTTTCATGATCAAATGGTTTGAGTATGCATACTCGTTAGAGAAGAACATTGGGCCGCTAACTAAATCCATGATTCATGGTGGAAGTTTCAGTTTGGACAATCAATCCTCAATCTCTTATGAGAATATTAACTCGTTGTTGAATGCTTATGCATTAAAGAGGAGTCCATTATCCGTTGTCTATGTTGTCCCGGTATGGATGTCTAAGTTGAGAATAATCAAAAGCGAGAAATCCAATGCGAGCTTTCTCCTTAGACCTTTGTACAAGCGGCATAGAGGTACCCCTTTGTGACACTTGGTTGAAACATATGCTATGCAATGATAATCCGTGTTAATCCAAGCTAATTAGGACAAGGTGCGAGCACTATTAGTATACTATGCATGAGGCTTGCAACTTATAGGACATCTTATACATAACACATATGCTTTATTACTACCGTTGACAAAATTGTTTCTTGTTTTCAAAATGAAAAGATCTAGCACAAATATAGTAATCAATGCTTCCCTCTGCGAAGGGCCTATCTTTTATGTTATTGTTGAGTCAGTTTTCCTATTCTTTCTATCCCAGAAGCAAACACTTGTGTCAACTGTGTGCATTGATTCTTACATGTTTACCTATTGCACTTGTTATATTGCTTTGTGTTGACAATTATCCATGAGATATACATGTTGAAGTTGAAAGCAACCGCTGAAACTTATATCTTCCTTTATGTTGCTTCAATACCTTTACTTTGAATTTATTGCTTTATGAGTAACTCTTATGCAAGTCTTATTGATGCTTGTCTTGAAAGTATTATTCATGAAAAGTCTTTGTTATATGATTCATTAGTTTACTCATTATCTTCATCATTGCTTCGAATCGCTGCATTCATCTCATATGCTTTACAATAGTATGATCAAGATTATGATAGCATGTCACTTCAGAAATTATGTTTGTTATTGTTTACCTACTCGAGGGCGAGTAGGAACTAAGCTTGGGGATGCTTGATACGTCTCAAACGTATCTATAATTTCTTATGTTCCATGCTACTTTTATGATGATACTCACATGTTTTATACACATTATATGTCATTATTATGCATTTTCCAAGCACTAACCTATTGACGAGATGCCGAAGAGCCGCTTGTCTGTTTTCTGCTATTTTTGGTTTCAGAAATCCTAGTAAGGAAATATCCTCGGAATTGGACGAAATCAACGCCCAGGGTCCTATTTTTCCACAAAGCTTCCAGAAGTCCGAAGAGTAAATGAAGTGGGGCCACGGGGCGACGACACAACAAGACGGCGCGGCCTGGGCCCTGGCCGCGCCAGCTTGTTGTGTGGGGCCCTCGTGACCCTCCCGACTCTGCCCTTCCGCCTACTTAAGGTCTTCGTCGCGAAACCCCCAGCACCGAGAGCCACGATACGGAAAACCTTCCAGAGACGCCGCCGCCGCCAATCCCATCTCGGGGGATTCAGGAGATCGCCTCCGGCACCCTACCGGAGAGGGGAATCATCTCCCGGAGGTCTCTTCATCGCCATGATCGCCTCCGGATCGATGTGTGAGTAGTTCACCCCTAGACTATGGGTCCATAGCAGTAGCTAGATGGTTGTATTCTCCTCATTGTGCTATCATGTTAGATCTTGTGAGCTGCCTATCATGATCAAGATCATCTATCTGTAATCCTTCATGTTGTGTTTGTTGGGATCCGATGAATATTGAATACTATGTCAAGTTGATTATCAATCTATCATATATGTTATTTATGTTCTTGCATGCTCTCTGTTGCTAGTAGAGGCTCGGCCAAGTTGATACTTGTGACTCCAAGAGGGGGTATTTATGCTCGATAGTGGGTTCATGCCTCCATTAAATCTGGGACAGTGACAGAAAGTTCTAAGGTTGTGGATGTGTTGTTGCCACTAGGGATAAAACATCGATGCTTTGTATAAGGATATTTGTGTTGATTACATTACGCACCATACTTAATACAATGGGATTTCTATTTTCGTGCCCTCAGTTCCTTAGTTGTGCTCAGTTTTCCCCAGCTCCTTAGTTTTTCCTCAGTTTTCCCCAAGTGCTTGTTTGAAACCCGCA
>NC_061509.1:180078041-180152234 GCF_022539505.1 Lolium rigidum
GGGGATGCTTGATACGTCTCAGAGCGTATCGATAATTTCTTATGTTCTATGCCATATTATTGATGATACCTACATGTTTTATGCACACTTTATGTCATATTCGTGCATTTTACGGAACTAACCTATTAACAAGATGCCGAAGTGCCGGTTCTCGTTTTCTGCTGTTTTTGGTTTCAGAAATCCTAGTAACGAAATATTCTCGGAATTGGACGAAACGAAGACCCGGGGCCCTATTTTTCCACGGAGCTTCCGGAAGACCGAAGAACACACGAAGTGGGGCCACGAGGTGGCCAGGCTATAGGGCGGCGCGGCCCAAGCCCGGCCGCGCCGACCTATAGCGTGGGCCCCTCGTGACGCCCCTCGACCTGCCCTTCCGCCTACTTAAAGCCTCCGTCGCGAAACCCACGATGCGAAAAACCACGATACGGAAAACCTTGCGAGACGCCGTCGCCGCCGATCCCATCTCGGGGGATTCCGGAGATCTCCTCCGGCACCTGCCGGAGAGGGGATTCATCTCCCGGGAGGACTCTACACCGCCATGGTCGCCTCCGGAGTGATGAGTGAGTAGTTCACCCCTGGACTATGGGTCCATAGCGGTAGCTAGATGGTTGTCTTCTCCTCATTGTGCTTCATTGTTGGATCTTGTGAGCTGCCTAACATGATCAAGATCATCTATCTGTAATTCTATATGTTGTGTTTGTCGGGATCCGATGGATAGAGAATACCATGTCATGTTAATTATCAAGTTATTATACATGTGTTGTTTATGATCTTGCATGCTCTCCGTTTCTAGTAGAGGCTCTGGCCAAGTTTTTACTTTTAACTCCAAGAGGGAGTATTTATGCTCGATAGTGGGTTCATGTGCATTGACACCTGGGGAGTGACGAAACCCCTAAGGTTGTGTTGTCTTTGTTGCCACTAGGGATAAAACATTGGCGCTATGTCCGAGGATGTAGTTGTTGATTACATTACGCACCATACTTAATGCAATTGTCCGTTGCTAGCAACTTAATACTTGGAGGGGTTCGGACGATAACTCTGAAGGTGGACTTTTTAGGCATAGATGCGGTTGGATGGCGGTCTATGTACTTTGTCGTAATGCCCAATTAAATCTCACTATACTTATCATGTCATGTATGTGCATTGTTATGCCCTCTTTATTTGTCAATTGCCCGACTGTAATTTGTTCACCCAACATGCTTTTATCTTATGGGAGAGACACCTCTAGTGAACTGTGGACCCCGGTCCATTCTTTAATACTGAAATACAAATCTGCTACAATACTTGTTTTTACTATTTTCTCTGCAAACAATCATCTTCCACACAATACGGTTAATCCTTTGTTACAGCAAGCCGGTGAGATTGACAACCTCATCTGTTTCGTTGGGGCAAAGTACTTTGGTTGTGTTGTGCGGGTTCCACGTTGGCGCCGGAATCTCCGGTGTTGCGCCGCACTACATCCCGCCGCCATCAACCTTCAACGTGCTTCTTGGCTCCTCCTGGTTCGATAAACCTTGGTTTCTTTCTGAGGGAAAACTTGCTGCTGTGCGCATCATACCTTCCTCTTGGGGTTGCCCAACGAACGTGTGAAATACACGCCATCAGGGCGCCGGACACGAGTCAGTGGCTGAAGCCACGTAGGATACAGAGAGTCGGGTTCCACATGCTAGAGACATAAACCCATTCCAATCGCCACATTGCCTCCCCTCCTCCTCGAGGCCACTCCCACCGTGCGAAATAGTCAATGCCGTTGCTGCCCATTCCGACGTCGGCTATTGACGAGCCACCTCGCCTACGCCAACCGACCCTACCCCACCGCCTCCTACCCGGATCCGCTGTCTATCGTCCATGCAGAAGGTTCAAGGTGTGGGAAAAATAAATCGAAGGCAACACATGGAGGGTCATGTGATTCTCTACACCGGCTATCAACGAAGAGTTAACATATACCCCGAAGGATTTCCACGGACGATTTAGGATGAACAAGGAGTTGTTCATGAAGATACAGCATGGTGTGAGAGAATTCGATAACTACTTCGTGATGAATAAAGATGTAGTTGGAATCCCTATTTATCATCAATTTAGATTTACACTACCGCAATAAGGATGCTTGCATATGAAGTTCGTGGAGATCTAAAATATGAGTACATACGCATGTCTAAGTCCACAACTCAAGAATCCATGTACAGATTCTGCAGGTTAGTGTTTAGAAAGTTTGGTCCACACTATTTGAGAGGACCAAATACAAATGAGACAACTCATATCATGGCACATAATGAAGTGTGAGGATTTCCTGAGATCAGTGGCGGAGGACGGAAAAAAATTAAGATTGGGCGAAATCAAGAGTACTAAGAATTTTGCAAAATAAAAAAGAAATTTAGAGCATAAGAAAAAGTTGATGCAAAATGTTCAACAATGATGAGTATTTAATCCTATGAATAGAAAACGAGAATGAGGTATCTATACCTAATAATAAAGAAAATAAGGTTTCCGCGGTTCGGTCCGTACCTGTTTGTGTCGTCCGTTCGTCCGTCCAGTTTATAGCTAAAACACCTGTCAACAAATCCATAAAAGCAGCTAACGTAATCGTTTCCAAACTCCTCCACGCAGCCCACCATGGCACGTCCAGAGTCCGGTTCCAAAACTCCTCCGCGTAACACGTACAGAGTCCTATCCGAACTACAAACTGCCCAGCTAGGTCTGTATATGAGCCCGGCTCCCCGTCCCTAATCAAAATAAAAAGGATCTGCTAATTAGGTTTACAGCCCAAATAGCTCTCGGCTGAATCGTTGCACGAAATAGCTCTCGGCGGAATCTCTCCCGAACTGTCGGTTGAGTCGCCTGGGTTGTGCGACGGCTTCCCCAGGAACATGCTCCCGATGACAAACGGAGAGAGAAGGAGGATGAACAACCGCCGCGCGGATGGAAGAACCAGCGGTGGACATGCGGAGCTATCGCACCGGCACGGGTTACCGTGTTTCGATAAAGCGTATTAGTTGCGTGGACACAATGAAGTTAAGATTTAGCACAACGCCCGAGATTCCGCTGGCTGGGATTGGAGTGCCGCCTTGGGAGAATGCTTTCACGCTGCTCCTCTGCGACGGTCAGTAGTTGCTCCACAACATGAGGTTGATGAGGCGGGACGCCGGGCCGAAGAGGTTGCATAGCGCATCGGAATCTTCCCGTAGAGGCGATACCTGACAAGGTTGAGCTGCTCGACAGTCAACGTGCTTCATGACGAGGCCGCCTCCCTCCATCGCACACATCATCTCCACGGGCTGACGCAATGCGTCAGCGCCACAATCTTCATACGCAGGCCTATCATGACTTTGACGCCAAGCACACACCACGGCCCAAAGTGGTTACCTTATGCTTGCTGTGTGCCGAAGCGATGATGAACGGCGTGAGGACGGCGGCTAGCAAAACAATCTCCGCCATGAATCAGCATCAGCACCGCGCGAACGTGACTATGCTGGGTGCAAATCCGGCCTGCGCATGGTGTCCAACTTCTGCCTGTTTGTACGCTCTCGAGTCGGGATTTTCTCGGCTTCTCCAAGGCTTTAAATATGGGACCAATCAACTGCTCTTACATCAAATGGATAGTGTCGAGGTTATCCACCTGCGTATGCTTATGCGTCGGCAGCAAAGGCAGCCAAAGCAAGTGCTGGAGAAGGTCAGGGGAGATCGGCCGGTGCTGCTTCTTAAGGAGGGAGGGTGAGGGGCAGCCAGAACTAATTCTTGAATAGGAGTCGGTGATGGGGAGACCAGGAATAGCGGTCTGACCTCGTGTTGACGGACACTGTCAAGAGTTGGTGCACATAGAAGAAAGGACGTTTCTACACGGTGCCCTAGCACCGGATAGTCTACCACGGTGCCCCCCCTGTCCGGACGGAATCTTTCCGAAAATGGAAAGTGGGCCTCCCATTCGCTTTCCCCTCTCCCCAGCATTAAATGCACCGCAAACAGACAAAACAGACCGGACAAAAACAAACCGGATCAACGACCGGTCAATACAGAAAAGCGATCTCCCATCCTCCTTCGTCCAAAGAACCCTACATCGTCTTCCTCCTACAGCCGCCGGGTGCCAAGAAATCCATGGTTGTACAGCAGAGGTCAAAAACAGAGAAGAAAAAACAACAGAAAAATACATCTGTAGATCTGGAGGGAGAAGCCTGTACAGCACAACAGCAGGCCTAACACCATCTTCTACCTCTGGAAGCTCTTCTACCTGCAGGTACCAGTTCTATACATCCGAATCTGACATCCAAAAAGCAGAAGCTCTTCCAAAACTAACATCCAAAACTAGTAGCTTTTCTACTTGTTGTTACTCGGGTAACATGCAGACATGTAGTTTTTCCAGATCTAGAATTGAAATCACTGTTTTTTCCCTATATTCAGCAGTATATTTTCTACTTTCAATACCTGATGTTTGCAGTAGAAAGTATCACATAAACTACATGTTGCATAGAAATGAACAACTGAACCACTACAGATTCGAAATCCAAAATCTTTCTGTACTTGTTCTTACTGGGTAACATGCAAACCAGAATGGTTCCAATATGGCAGTAGCATGTAGAAATAACTGATGTTTGCAGTAGCATGTAAACCTGTGAGCAAGTTTTCCTACATTCTAGCACTGGAAAATCATATGGCAGTACATTACCTAGTAAGATCAGAATAATCAACTCCAAAATAGCATGTAAAAAAATAGCTTTGGCATGCTTTGATGCAAAACTGAATAGAGTGGATCACCAGATGCAAGTTTTCACCAGATGCATTAATACTTTCTCATGCTCAGTCAACTGCAGGTCCATCAGCAATGATGATCCATGCATGTAATTTTCAGGACATTGTAAAAAAAACGATGCACAAAATAACTACGCATGTAAGAACTAGTGATATAGAATGTCATGATGATGGAGCACTGCCTTCTCGCAGTAGCATCTAAGTAAGGCAAACTACATTCTGCACTAGGTAGAGCAGCAACATGATCTTTACAGCTTCGAGTTTCAGATGCAGCATCAGAAGCATGTTTCACCTTGGTTCTAACACTTGTGCTTTAGCTTCTTGCATATAACCTGTAAGAACATCAAGTAGGAAGATTATGTTAGAATGCATGCAGTTTTGTAAGGTTCAGCTATTCAAATTTTATTTCTTGAATAAGTACATATTAAATTTGACACTATGTTCAGCAATTTACATGCCCCTCCCTGTTTTTTAATTTTACAAGTGTGTTTCTTCCTTACAGATATGGATGATCGTCGTGGACTTGATCTGAATGAAGTAGCAATTGAGGCTTTGAGTGATTCAGAAAATTTGGAAAAGGGTGGTTTATCTGGCAGTAATGCAAGGATGACAAGCAGCGGTGATGTAAGAAAAGAAGCGAGATGGTAGTAAGCATGCAAGCGGTAGCAACACAAATGTATCCGTCGATACGAAGGCATAGCTCGGACAAACACCGTCGAGTGATGACTCGGAAGGTGGTGATGATGATGACGAAGAAGTCCAGTCAACACCATGCGATCAAACTAACATCCGGACACCTTACCCGGGCATGATGTTTGAATCATGGGACGAGGCGAAGTTGCACTACAACGGATATGCTCATCAAGTTGGTTTTTCCATCAAGTGTAGTACATCGAAGAACTCGACCATTGATGGACGAAGGACAAGCAGCTTTTTGTTTGCAACAAGAGTGGGAAAAATGAGGATATAAATCAACTAGATGTACCTCCAGTTAGGCAAAGGAACCGGAGCATCACTAAGAAAACAGAATGCAAGGCTCGTATGAGAGTAAGAAGGAAAGGGAAGAAGTGGCATGTAACATACTTCATTGAGGAGCACAATCACAACTTAATAAAGAAATTCTCGTTGAAGAAATACTTAAGGTCTCATAAAGGAATTCCTAAGGAGGAAAAGGATTTTGTGAGACTGTTGCATAAGGTCAGTCTCTCAGCAGGAAGGATCATGCGGATTATGGCAGAAGTATATGGAGGTCTAGGCAATGTTCCGTATGACAGTAAAGATGTGAGCAACTTAATGTCTAAGATAGATAACGAGCACTCACATAAAGACATGTCGCTGCTGTTAGCTCACTTTGCAAGGATTAAGAAGGATGATCCTGAATTCTACTTCAACTTACATACTGATCATGCAGACAAGGTTGACCGCATATTCAGGTGGATGGAGCTGCTATAGCTGCATACAAAAACTATAGCGACCGCTTGTCATTTGACACTACCTACATGACCAATATGTATGGCATGCCCTTTGCCCCATTCGTTGGTATTAACCGATATGGTCAAACTATACAACTAGGCTGCGGTTTCCTTCGAACGAGAATGTTGAGAGTTTTGTATGGCTTTTGAGGAGTTTCTTGAAGCTATGGGTGGCGTCCAACCGCAGAACATCATAACTGATCAAGATGCAGCCATGCGAACTGCTATTCTGGAAACATTTCCTGATTGTTGTCACAAGAACTGTAGGTGGCACATTATGCAAAATGCGCAACCTGTACTTGGTAATTTCATGTCTAAGCATGAGGATCTAAGGAATGAATTGAATGAAATTATTGACTACAGCATGTCAGTTGAGGAATTTGAAGGTAGGTGGGCAGATATGATAGTCAAACACAATGTTGCGGACAACACAGATTTGAGTGACCTCTATCGTATCAGACGTACATTTGTCCCTGCCTACTTTATGGACCGGTTCTTCCCGTTCCTACAGACTACTGCTCACAGTGAGGGTTTCAATGCTGTTTTGAAAAGGTACATTGACCCGCACAATAGCCTGCACAATTTCTTTGAACAGTACTTGAAGTTGCAGGAAAAAATTGATGTATCAGAGGACTCTGTTGAGTTTAAGGATGAAGATAAAACTGTTAGGGTCTGGGGAGATTTCCCTCTGGAAGAGCAAGCTTTGAATGTTTATACACGACCCATATACTTACGTTTCCGTGCTGAGATTCGGAAAGTGACATCCTACAATGTACAACAGCTTGATGCAGAAAAATTTGATGTTGTTCCAATTAAGCCTTCAGTCTTTGGTTATGGGCGGAAAAGATACAGGGTTGACGCTAACTTTGCGACGTAAACTTACAGTTGTGAGTGCTTGCAAGTTTAGTAGGGACGGGCTGCTGTGCTGCCATATAATGAGAGTTATGGTACAATTGGGTGTAATTGAGTACATTCCAGAGAAATACATTCTAAACAGATGGAGAGTACCCCAGGAAACAATCGTGGTGGAAAAGATGGATTTGCCTAAAGTGCCAGCTGATAGGAAAATGAATAACAAAGAAAGGCAGTTGCTACGGTATGGAACGTTATGCAATGATTTTACAAGTGTAGCCAAAATTGCATGTACTTCAGAGAAAGCAACAGCTGTAGCAGATAAATACATCGCCGCTCTGGAGAAGGAGTTGAAAGCAATGAAAGCTTCCGACTCGGCGAAAAGGAAAAAAAAGAAGACCGCTGGTACCACTGAAGGTGACTCACCAGGTGTACAAAACAGTGGTGATCCTGGACAAGGAAGTTCTTCCAGATTTGATCATGTTGAAGATCCTGTGTACACTACCACTAAAGGGCGTCCAGGAGAAAAAAGAAAGAAATCTGGTCTCCACTTGAAGTCTTCTAAATCCGTGAAGTGCACTGTTTGTGGTTCTATTCATCACACTGCAGCTACATGCCCCTCAAAGCTTACCCCAGGGCCAGAGCAAAAGGAAATGGACTTTTTCCGTGACATGGTGTAGATGTTGCGAACATGAAATGGCTACACACTATGCGTGCATGAAACTAAAACTGTAGTTTCTGTTGGCTGGTTCCAAATATTTGTGTAAGTTGGTTGCTGGTTCGAAATTTTTGTGTCAGTTGGTTGTAATTTTTGTGATGACAAAATTGGTGAAGTTTTGTTCTGAAGTGGTCAAGAGACTAGCAGATGTAATAATTAAGTTCCTATGGTTCTAAGTTGCATGGTCAGACTTATTATTTTGTGTGTCCAAGAATTAAATCTGAAGCGGGTTCTTAGTTCGTGTTTGCAACTAAGTTGATTTTGGAATAGTATGGACCAAACATACTGATGTTGCTTTCATGTTCTATTTGAAGAAACTAACCGACGCCTAAATTAAGTTCCTGTCGACTTATTTCTCATATTCTGTGAGTTTTCAAAGCTGTTGAGGACATCATGTGCATAAAACTACTTGCACAAACGTATTTAGGTTGAAATAGAACACACATGCCATTGAGAAAAAAAGAGAAGTATTTAGAACCTTTGCATGTAAATATTAGATAGCAAATGTAGTACAACACATACAACTTCTGAAAAAAATCAAATGATACAGCCTTTTTTCACTTAAATATGATAAGACAAAACTTTTAGAGATTGTATTCATGTCCACCACAACAGATAAGATACAAAAAGATAGCATTGTAGCATTCTGTAAAAAAACAGAATGTACCTTTGTATCAATTTGGGAAGAGCAGTTCATCCCAGTTGATGAGGTTTCTTTCAGTAGCCATCCATCTCTTGAGGTAAAGCTTCCTTAGTGCGGGCATGTCGTAGGGTGAGAATGGCAGTAACCTCCTTCCATCCCAAGATTCAATGAACTTCAAGACGAAGTAGCCGCAATCGTAACTTGGAACAAGCAAAACAAAAAGTTCATCAAAACTTTTTCCCAAAAATGCAAAAAGAATTGAAATGACAATGGAATTGGTATATGGAATGACAGAAGTCAAGAGTTTGTACTAACGTTGTCTTCTGCATTGGAGTTGTTATATGAACAGTCATGTATTTGGAGATGTCAATCTTTGAGGCGCTATAGTTAGCTTGCCAGAAGTGCTTGATGCTTCCAATGATATTTCTAGCATCTTGCATAAGTAACTTGTCTCCCTCCTTCCTCATTGAATCCATTACTTCGAACCTCCCAGCCTTCAAATTTAGCACGATTAAGTAATAGTGTCCACTCATAATTTTGAGATCAGGAGTGAGATTTTGGAGGACAGAGAACAATATCTGCAAAAAAGGGGATGATGTAGGGAAAAATATAGGTGTCACACAAGCTACTGGGTGTAAAAAAAAAGCATCAAAAGGAAGAAGTAATTAAATGAAAATACAAACACAGATTCATTTACTGGAATAAACTTACAAACACACATACTACAGAACATGTTTTCTATAGCACATACAGGGATGTATTTTATAGCCCAAGATGTATTTTATAGCACATACAGAGTAGAAAATGTTTAAAGATATAAAAAAGAAATATACATCATATATGTGCAGTTATACACATAGGAAAAAGGCATATGAGTGATATGTGTGTATAATACAGAAAAATACATCCTACATAGTTTGGTTGTGAATAGAGCATGTAATTAAATGAGTAAAAGTACATCCTACAAACAATGTAGATGGGATTTCATCATAAATCATCTTAAAAACATGCTGTTGATCAACATACAAAGAGTGATAGTTTTACATGTATTTTCAGATCATTTAATTACATGCTTTTGTGTTAAATTACATGCTCTGCGCCACTTTTCTACCAAAAACATGTCACTGGGTGTCACACAAGCTACTGGGTGTAAAAAAAAGCATCAAAAGGAAGAAGTAATTAAATGAAAATACAAACTAACCATATCTTTGTGGTCTAGCCGGTATGTAGGCTTGCATTCAAATGCTTTCTGCACCTCCTTATCTAAGTGGCATGATGGTTCCCTTAGTTTGGTCTGCACAAGTGATGTGAATGAAGAAAGTCGGTTAGGAAAATGGGAAAAGGAAGAAGAAAATCGAAAGTAGATCAGAATATAATGAGAAAGGTACATCAAGCAAAGATATAAAAGATTGTACTTACAGCAAGCCTTAGTGGCATCAGGAATTTTTTCTGCTTGGCCATCTCCTCAGACATACTAAGTAAACCTATCTCGAATGTTGAGTTGCTTATCCAACCATCTGGCTTGATTGAATCTGCCAAGTCGCGGAGATAGATGAAGAAGGTACCATAGTCAATAATTTTTTCTTTGTTCAACAGGTGCTTGGTTCTGCCACCATATGAGCACACTTTGATGTACAACTCAGCATCTGACCTAGTGACAGTAGGTTTTTTGCAGAAATTCTCATATGGCGATTTCTGTTTAGGCCCCAGTTTTACAACTCTCCTAGCTTGAGGTACTGGTGTTACACTATTTGGGTTCCTCGGCGACAACACTACCTTCTGCAACTCATTTACTTGTACTGTCGATGGCGTAATGGGCATATCAATGGTTGCAAATATTTTGTCCAGAGAGTCACCACTATCGTTGCTTGAAATGATTACTGGTTCTTCAATTGTAGCACCTTCATCATCCTTTTTCCCAGCCTCCTTCAGATCGAAGCCAAGATCGAAAGAAGGACAATCTTCCTTGAGCTCTTTAAACTTTCTCTGCTGTTCAGTTTGTGTTACAACTTTTGCGATGCTGAATTCAAGGTCAAGTTTCCTGTTAATGTCAATGCTAATGACCATCTCTCGTCGACCCAGCAGACGAGGATTACTTCGACATTCACCGGTGTAGCTTCTTGCAAGATCACATTGCCATGGTTTGGAATAGTTTCAGCGGAAGGAACCGTGTCGGATGTAACAACCGTTGTAGCGAAGAGTGCATTTTGAGGCGTTTCATGACCATCTAGAGCCAAATTCCTGTTCGAGGTCGATGCTACATGCAAGATCAACGGAGTTAACTACATTATGTCCACCAATAGATGATGACGGCCTTCCCCGGAAACTACAACTTTCTCGCCTTGTCACATTTTCAGGAGTAGAAGACCTGGTGACTCTTCTAGGGCTGGGAGAATTTTTTTTCTCCAAATCTACAGCAATATTTGACTTCATTGGAGACATGGATCTTGTAACTGGTCTCCTAGCAGTAGGAGATGAATCAGCAGAATTCCCCTGTAAATTTTGTTTCCTTTTGTCTGCAAATGTAACTTTCTTTTTTGGTTTTTCTGAAACTATGGTGGGTACTGATGCAGCCCCATCAGGTGCTTTGATTGAACTCTTGCTTGCTCCATTAGCTTGATCCACTGGAGTTGCTTCTGCACTAGATTGTGAACCAGAGCCATATAGTTGTAGATGCTTCAAAACATCAGCTGTGGTGCATACAAAACCTGGTGCATCACTCTGTGTAACTGCAACACCATCTGTGGATGAAGGAGGTAGTACTACAGGTTCAGTAATTGCTTTTGTGTTTACTGTGCTAGATTCAGCATTGACAGTCAAATCAATGACATGTGAATCCATAGTCACATCTTGTTCTTCCTCTTCCTCTAATGACTTGTCTACAACATCTTCGTTAGCGCCATCCTCGTCAAACTTCACTTCATTGTTGGGCATGCTTGTGTCCTCCATGGACTTCTTGTTATCTCTGGCTCCACCCATTCCTTTGTGTGCAAGTTTTCTTTTCTTTGATTTTGTCTCAGGTAGATGATCTGGTGCATCATTCATATCTGGTTTGACCGCTGATGCATCATTCTTATCTGGTTTGACCGCTGCACTAATTTATTCTTCATCTTTCTCATGGACTACTCTGTCATCAACAGACTGTGAAAAATGTGCTGCTCTCCTCCGTTTCGGCTTGTTTTTTGGCTGCCCTGATTCATGTGCAACATTTGTCCTTGTACTTTCCTTGCCTTGATTGTTTCCTACAGATCTAATGAACTCAGAAAGTCCAGCCTCAAAACTGTTGCACATGTTAGTGATTGCTGATCTGTAGTTTCTCATTTGCTGTTACATGGAAAAAATGAAAAAAGTACATGTAAGACTAGGTTTGTACAATGGCAGAAGGCGCAATTTATCAATGCTCTAGAATTATAAAAATATACACAAGCAGCTGTAGCACAAAAAAGAAAAATTACCTCTTCATCTGGATTGCCTGGTGCATGTCGTCGGATGAAGATATCCAACACATTCTGATCTCCCGAGAATAGAAACGGCTTGTTCCTGAAGCAAGCTTTTAGCTGAAAAAAGATACATGTTTCAGGAAAATTAGAAATAAAGAAAGGTAGCAAGAGCAAGTCAAGGAAAAAAAAAGTTCATGAAAAATAGATGTTGAATCAGTAAGTTACCGGTAAATTCCCAAATGAACCATCACTCTTAGTATCTTGATCAACAGCAGCCTTAATCATCATATTTGTCCATACAGAAATACGAGGTTCAACATCTGGCACATCTATTCCATGTGTTTCCAAAGCATCGACATATAGAACCTACAAATACAAATAGAAAAAACAGTGAAAAAAATACATTAGCCGCTGCCTCGTGAACTAAATCAGAAAATAAAATGTGTGCAGAAATACATAGAGTTATAAGAAACACTAGATAACTGACCATGAGGTAAGGCATGCAAGCTTTGAACCAGTTTTTCTTCCCCTTCGCATTTGCGATCTGGATCAAAATGTCTATGATGAATCTAGCCCAATTATATCTTGGGATGGCAGCTACGTTAATTAGCGGAGGATAACATTTTGGACTGACATGAATCCCCGTGGTAGGAGCAAACACAGATGAGATGAGGTACATGATGAACTTCCTCGAGTAAGCATCATCTCGCAGGATAATCTTCACCCAACTGCTTCTCAATGGATGCTACGGTTGGCTGCTTCCCATCATGTATCTCAAGCATCTCAAAGATAGCACTGGTTGCGTCAATGTCAGAGTAGTACGGGACAGGATGTACTCCCATTGGAACTGCCATAACTCTGACAACAGAATCAACATCTACTGGAATTCTTCCCCTGTCTCCGAAATCAAGATGACAAGAAACAGGATCAAAACACTCCATAAGGAATCTGCATAGCTCTGGATTTAATTTCGAACACTGCATGCCAAGAATTCCTGTGAAATCATATTTGCTGATCAAAGCACGCTGATCATTTGTCATTTTCTTAAGTACCCTCACAATCTTCATTGGTGAAGCGCGGTTGAATAAATTGTTCTGCAGAAAAAAGAACAACACAAATTCATACTTCACATTTGTAGGAAGGGGAGTGGAAGTACATGCGTATAAAATACTAGCACAGTAACTACAAAAAAGAGACAAATTCTGGTATCCAGTACCTTCTCCTTCTTGTCAACAACATTTTCTTCGCACGGATTCTCTGATGGACCTTCCTCTCCTTCTGGTGGCACAACAGAGATTGGTTCAACACCCACCAAAGGAGGAACACTCTGAACAGGCGGCTCAACTTTGGCAGCTCGGAACTGCAGCCTTTGTTTCATCTTCCTATATCTGGAAATACTGTTTCTCTTCTTCCCACTCTTTGGAGTCCTCGAATTTTTCTACAGAAATATGTAAGAGAAAAGCTAATTAAATGAATAATTGTAAGACTGAAGAAACCAAAACAGTGAACAAAGTAAAAAATCATACTTACCAGAGGGATAACAGGAATCATTTTGAAATATTAAGACAAGACAGCAGGTGATCCGTCCAACAAAAATGCCTGCATACACAGTATGTATATATTACAACCTTAAACACAGATTCATTTACTGGAATAAACTTACAAACACACATACTACAGAACATGTTTTCTATAGCACATACAGGGATGTATTTTATAGCCCAAGATGTATTTTATAGCACATACAGAGTAGAAAATGTTTAAAGATATAAAAAAGAAATATACATCATATATGTGCAGTTATACACATAGGAAAAAGGCATATGAGTGATATGTGTGTATAATACAGAAAAATACATCCTACATAGTTTGGTTGTGAATAGAGCATGTAATTAAATGAGTAAAAGTACATCCTACAAACAATGTAGATGGGATTTCATCATAAATCATCTTAAAAACATGCTGTTGATCAACATACAAAGAGTGATAGTTTTACATGTATTTTCAGATCATTTAATTACATGCTTTTGTGTTAAATTACATGCTCTGCGCCACTTTTCTACCAAAAACATGTTGTAAAGGAGCAGATCAGTTTTACACTGCCAATCTACACCCTGACAGCTCTACATGATGTAAAAATATCCCCTGACCATACTAATCAAGGAGGTTAAGGAACAAAACAGAAACAGAACAGATCAAAAAACTTAGAGCTGGCTTTGATCTATTTTATACAACGAAATATTTCATAAAATACATGCAGTATAATATGGTTACATGTAGTATAATCAACAAGGAGAACCCAGTAAAAACATGTAAATAAAACCATGTAAGTTACATGGAGCATGGTGCTGGTGCTATCAACACATGTAAGTATTAGGTAAAAAATACATGCCAGATAGATTGCTGCTCAGATATACACAGTTCAGTCTGAAAAAAAATACAACTAAAACCACCGTAATGCACCATCGTGTATTAACGAGCTCCAACAAATCTACTACACCTAGATAGTCGACGAGATCGAACAACACACACACAATTTCAGTTCTGAGGAACAAAACACGCACGAAATTGGCACCAGTAGAACACAAATCTAACAAGTATCTCCTCAATTTATTCTCCGCAACTAAAATGAAGACCAAATCGACGATTGAGTCCCAAACACTAGCTGCCGAACGGGACGAACACAACTAGATAGTCAACTAGATAGTCGACGAGATCGAACAACACAAACAATTTCAGTTCTGAGGAACAAACACGCACGAAATTGGCACCAGTAGAACACAAATCTAACAAGTATCTCCTCAATTTATTCTCCGCAACTAAAATGAAGACCAAATCGACGATTGAGTCCCAAACCCTAGCTGCCGAACGGGACGAACACAACTAGCGCAAGTACTGGAAGAATGGAGATCGAGCAGCTAGCAGAAGTGCTGGAAGCATCGAGATCGAGAGATAGCAACGAGATCAAAGGGACTCACCAACTGGAAGTACTGGAAGCAGCACGTCGCCGACGAAGACCTCCGACGACGCCTCAAAGTCCGACGAGCACCCACCTCGAATGCGTCGAATCCTACCCGCCTCGGATGCGTCGATCCGCGATTCAGCGACGGCGAAGATGCTCCACCAACACTCCCACTGGCCAGGAGGATCGCCCACACCGGCCCGACGACCCGCTCGTCGCCGACGAAGCCAATCCAGTGGGGAAATTTGGAAATCGCAGGAGGAAGATGAGATGGGGAGGAGAGCTGAGACGGGTGGGCGAGAATGAAGACGATGGCTCGACTTCGAACAGTCCGTCGCAGAATCCGAGCGGCAGTTGTTGGACGCTAGCGAGGAAACACAGGAGCCACAGATCCTAGATCGGACGGTGCAGAGAGGGGAGCACTCCGGTAGACAACGCGGTGCCCCAGCAAGAATTAGATTTTCCGTAGAAGAAATAGGGAGAACCGAGAGGGATAGAGAGAGCAACGAGAGACTGGGAGATCGATTGATAGCTGTGTGTCTATATCCTTTACTCTGTGTGCTTGGCTGCTGCTAACTTTTGCTTGCTACTGGCTGCTGTTAATTTGTGCAGACGCTACCGTATTGAAGCTGCATTTGGATTAGGTATATCCAAGAAAATACACCATCTGAATTTGTCATTTTTGGAGCAGCTGTTTGTCGAGCACATGCAAATGCAGTTATTTTCTGCTTGTCTGATAGATTGTGAGGGTGAAATGCATCCAGATTTAGCGGGTGAGTTGTATTGTTATGTTTCTTCTCTGAACAAAGTTGCTTTCTTTCCCATGTTATGATCGACTGTTGGTTCTGCATTATGCAAGTGCCCACTATATCAAAGCATAATATTTTAATGGACCACCGAGTGGATTTGTTTGAATTACATATTTTAGTGATATGAAACCTGGCTAAAAAACAATTTAGGTGACTGGATTTATGGATATTGCGTGTTAGACACTAGGAAAATACAAAAAAAAAACATATTCTCAATTTTTTTATGATATTTGCCTTTCCTTAAAATAATATTCAGTAAAAATCAATCCGCGGTAAGGCGCGGGCATATTTCCTAGTAACCCTATAAGGGAAAGCCTGGGCGAGCTGGGACCTGGACACCGGTGAAGATTTCTCCCCAGCCGCCACCGCGCTCTATCGGCGTCGCTGCGCCCCTTACTGCCGGCGCCGATCTGCCTGCCGGCGCAGTGCTCCTGCGCTCCGCTAGCCGCCAGGGTTCCTGGGCCGCCGCGTCGTCTTGTTTTGATTTTCATGGCTGGGCAATCATGGGTTTCTTTCATGTGGTCGTGGCTTCCCGGTCGGTTGAGCCGCACGAAGCTGCACACTGGCCCAGCCCAGTTGGCCTAGTGGAAAAGACTAGTAGCCAACGCCCAACGCACCTCCTTTTCCTTCTCTTTCTACTCCAAAGGCGACACACGTAGACTGAGAAATCTCCGGACAAAACACATCGACAGATGAATACATATATACAAGTTTTGCACAAAAATTAAGGTAGGGCGGCCACCCTACCCTGCCCAAAGGGGTCCTCCGCCACTGCCTGAGATGCTCGGAAGCATCGATATCATGAACCGGTTATGAAATAATTGTCCATTTTTCTGGCAAAGGTCTATACAAAGTACATGTGGCGAACCATGACCTCTAGATTTGACACTTTTTGGCATGGCGGGTTCTCACAATGAAATCAATGTGCCACAACACTCTCTGGTGTTTGCTAGACTTATTGAAGGCCATGCTCCACCTTGAAACTATGAGTTCAATAGACACCAATATACCAAAAGAGTGCAACCTAGCCGATGGCATCTATCCAAAGTGGTCGATATTTGGGAATACAATGAGGAATCCTCTAGGTGAGAAGAAGTCTCACTTTGCTTCGTGGTAGGAGAGTTGTAGGAAAGATTGGAGCGAGCATTTGGTGTGTAAAAGCTCGATTTGCTATTGTTAGGTGTGCTCATGCTCTTACTTGGTCTCAAGAAGAGATGTGAACGACGATGAATGGTTGCATGATTTTAAACAACATGATCATGGATAGTGAGTGTAAGAATTCAGTCATGGATGATCATCCCTATGATGTCCAGGATCCTCTTGTCGAGTTTGATTATCAGGTGCCTACAAATTTTGTGACTTTTCTCATTATGCATGCAAAAATCAGAAACTCATTCTCAACTGCAAAATGATCTTAGAGCAACTCTAGCAGAGACTGAACTCACCGAAACTGAAAACGGTGAATTCAGTCTCCCGAAAATATTTGTTCGGTTGATTTTGCCACTCACGCAGAATAGAAATCGTAAAATAGGAACTGAAAAAACGAAATTAAATTCTCGTCGGAGAATTCATCGATGAACACATATTAGACGATAGTTGTTGCTCCGATTTAGCACCAAACTTTACATAATTTGAACTACGAACCAAAATTAACTAACAGCCACAGCCGTGCAAGCTAAATTTGACCAAAATTCGGCCCCGGGGACCTCTATGCGTGGCGGCGGAGTTTGTGGCGGAGGAAGGCGAGGCGGCGGACGCGTCGAGCTCCTACTCCGAGTCGAGCTCGACGATCTCGAGCATGACGCGGCGGGCGCGTGCCTCCCGACGCGCTGCCTCGTACTCATGGACTTGGCGGACGGCGTCGGCCTCCTACCGGTGGAAGCGTGCTCGCGCCTCCGCCTCGGACACGGCCGCTACCTGCGCGATGACGGCCTCCTCCTCCTGGTCGTTGTGGACGTAGTCGCCGGTGGAGAAGAGAGGCGCCCGCGCTGGCGCCGCGTCCTCCTCGTCCTCCGAGCTATCGTACACCGGTTGGTGAGGGGGCGACACGGCCCGCCGGAGGACGAGCCCTCGCCGTCGTTTGCGTAGCGCGTGAGGCCCTAGTTCGTCCACCGGCGGGCGCTGCGCTTGCGCGCGCCCTCCGACCGATTCTATTTCCGCCGCTCCGCCTCCATGCGGAAAACGAGGGAGGGGGGCCGTGGGAAGGTCGCGGTGGAGTGAAGCGGCGCATGCGGCGCGACGATTTCTCATCGGAGGAGGTGGAGGAAGGCGGTGGAGCGGCGACCGCGACGAAGGGGAGTAGGTTTGGAAACCGAACTCCCCTCCACTGTCCGTTTTAATACAGAGCGAGCCTCACGTTTCTCGGGCCCCCGAACTGAGTTTACGGCTAGGTCACGAGTTTAGTCTCTCTTCTGAGCCACTCTCGGCCCGAACATGTAAACTCGCTGGAAAAATATGATTCCATATTCGGTCTCTGTTAGAGTTGCTCTTATTGAGTAGAGACTCAAAAGAGACACGAGTTAGATTGAATTTCAAACTACTTACTCGTATGTTCTGAACTTACTATTAAATTATTTGGAAACATTGATTGAAATTTAAAATATTCACAAACATCTACCAAATTAAAAGAAAACTCCAAAACCCTAGCCGGAGCGCCCCCATGGATCTGTCGGCGGCGTATGGCGTTGGAGGGACACGGCTGCTCTAAACCCTCATACTCTAGAACATAGCGGAAAAAGAAATGAGAGACCCTCCTCCCACACCACCAATGGCCACGCCGCCGGCGCAGTCGCCGTCGCCCGTTAGGCTCCGGCTTGTGTTCGACAACCGCCGCCTTCTACGGAAGGCGCAGCGGGAGGACGGACTCCGGCGCTGCTGGCTTCTACTCCGACCCGAGCTCGCTACTGTGGCCGATCTCTCCGCCCACGTCGCCGCCCGTTTCCACCTCCGCCGCTCCTGTCCTGGTGGCATCGTCTTCACGGTGGGACCCTCTCGCCCTCCTCTTCTTTTCCCTATTTCTGTGACCCATGTAGCATTTAATCGAATTTTCCTTCGCGTGTTGGGTTTTAATCGGAGTCTTCCCAAGTGTGGGGGACTAATTGATGTGGTTGTCTCGAAGTGTGGTGACCTCACAGGCTCACACAGACGAATGCCTACGGTTTCCTGGGCAGTTCTTAGTTTCCTATAGATTTTTTTTCATATATATTTGTTGGATTTAATGGATTGTCTCTCTGCGCAGATGGATGGATTTGTCTTGCCACCATTCGAGTCGACTTGCATATTCAGGGACAAGGATATCATAAGGTACTTGTCAAGAAATTAAATTTCTGAGTTCCGGGGCGAATCTTTGGGCTGTGGGCTTTTGGCTATGGGGAGCATCCATGTCTAATTCACCCGATGCTAATGCTATTCTTCATTCAAGTGTATCTCTGCCATTTTCTTCTGGATGTAAAAGTTGGACTGATTATCGTGGCCATGAATAAGTGAGCTGTCAACATATGAGACATCTGCATGGCAGTTAACCCTGTTCTTGTGAAGAACAAATAACAGATATTATGGACAAAATTAAAAGAAATCAAACAATTCACTAGCAGACATAGAGCTAGAATTTCACAAGAACCATAGGATTGTGGAAGTAGGAACACTTTCTTGTTTTGTGGGATGTAAACAAGTTGGATTTTCACTTGCGTGTTGAGGATGATAAGGAACTTTATGGTGAATAAACATCTTCACTTGGCTAGCAAAGTAAAACTTTTCCAGATTGTATTTCTGTTTCCATACAACCGTGTGTGTAACTTCCTGTGGAAATGATGTTATTTACAACAATGCTTGCTCCCACTCTCCTTGGATTGCAGGGTAAAACAGAAAACTTGCAAGAGTACAGTACACCATAATGACGTACACTGTATTCAAGATCCTGAGATAGTAGAAAAGCGGTCGCTTCCAACTGATGATAAAGTTCTTGCAATCGAGTATCGAATTGACTGTAGTAAGCACCAAGAAGAAGAGGTACATTGTGATCATCAACCTGAAGAGAATCCAAAATCCAACCACAATCTAGAAAATGGGCGTACAAGTTTGAAGAGGAAATGGCGAGATGGAGATGCAAGAATACCTGGGAGCTCAAAGTATCCTCCTTTATTTGTTGTTGTATTTTCGCTTCACTTTCTGCCAATGAAATATGGTATCCACACTTGTTCTAGTTTTATCCCCATCCCTTCAAAAGCTGGCGTTCTAACAAAAACTAAATAGCTTACACTCCCATTTAGATCACATCTAGTTTTCTGTTTCATCAACCATGACTACCTGTTCAACTGATCTGGCTACCTATCTGTTGATGCAGGGGCAAGGAACTGAAGATGGCAAAACACACAGGGTGCGACAACAACATTTGCCAAGACCAAGGTCGCCATGGCACCAAAGAGTCGAAGCCATCAACTATTGATATTGAAGCAAAGAAGGCAGCAGTACAAGCTGAATTAACTGTTGAATTGGATGTAAAGGAAAAAGCTGGCAGGTACTACATCATGTCCCTTATTTCAGACATCTTTCTACCCCAATCCGATAAACAAGTTTTCTTCTTCCTGGTACTACCAAGAATATGGACAGCAAAAGACTAATCAAAGAAATAAACTAATTGGTGGTAACTAAGTTTATGGTATATGATTACAGCATAGCAGGTATATCACCACAAGATCGTAAGTATAGTAGTCCCTCTGCCCATAATATAAGATGTTACTGCAACCAATATTGGTTGTGATAACATCTTATAAGTAAGTAATAATCACTTAAGAATGTACTAGTAAGTATTATAGATTGCAAAAGCATTTCTCAGAAAAATGTGATTTCATTAATTTCCATGCTGCATGTATATATTTTTACATGCAGGAAAGGTAAAAATAGAAAAAAATGTTACTGCATTTGCCATTTAGCGATACAAGAAGGAACGCTGTAGAATACATGGTAGTTTGGTAAACAAAATCCATATAACCTGTTCAAAATTATATGTCATATGAAATTACGGTTCTGTTAGTACTCCTCTCACACAATAGTAAATAGCCTTCAAGTTATAATAAATCAGTCAGTAAATGTCTAAACTTTATACAGTATACCATATCTGTTTAGTTTTCTGTGTATTAAAGCTGTATGGAAAATTTTCAGTTATCTGTATCTCTGATGTTCATTTCACCATGCCATAATGATCACGTGTTATTATATTTGCATAATGTGAGAGGATTTTTGAACAATGCATTTCTAATGATTCAGCATTCATCTTGGTTACACTGTTTTAGAGACTATTTTTGCCTTCTTTAAAATGGCAATTATGTTTTAGCAGTACATGCCAGTTACCTCCTAGTTTTCATATCTTCAACAAAAGGGGGAGGGCTGTATTGAGAAGCCAGGGACCCCAGTATGTAAAACCACCCTACATAGTATTGACATGATAAGCTAAGACTTATTGACTCCCTTGCAATTTTTCCATATAGTTTGTGCTGGAGTATCGTAAAATTAGTATTAGTCTTTGTTCTATTGCATTGCGAAAAATTCATGTTGTAATTTTTTAGGTGCAACCAGACCGAGTTGAATTGCGAAACGGAGGTCTCTGGGCAGACAACTCAAAGTCATAAAATGGTACGTGTAATCCACACTTCTGCTTGTAGATAAATCTATGTATATTAGTTTGTATGTAGTCAGTTGCAGCAAATCAACTTTGATGTTTCCTATAGTTGGCAAAGTTTATCATGCATGTATATACAGTATGTTATGATGCCCAAAATTCTAAAAGCTGATCTATAGATACCACATTGAAGAACATATTTGTTTATATCCTGATTTGCTCTTAGTGATGTATATATCAGTTTTCTCTTAACAATTCTGTAAGTATCACTTTCTCTATTTATTCTATGGTTTACTTGTTATCAGAGCAGTGAAAGTTATCTTGTACTTATGGCATGGTTGGGCATTGCGTTGCTAAACCTAGTTATTATAAAATATCTATTTTGACTAAAAACGACTTTGGTGGACTCGGCGTGTGTGTCCGACTTAGCTTTACCCGAATCACTCAATTCGGCTTTAACTGAGTCGTCCATGACAGCCGGGTCGACTTTCCGTTGTAGATTGGTCTTGGCACGTGTATTGCCCAACCCGGCCTTAACCGAGTCAGCCGTACTGGCCGAGTCAGCTTTGTTCTGTTGATTGGCTCGCAAGTCTCTATCTGCTAGCACTTCTCTTACGAGCTCTTCAGAAGATTTGAGATGTATATGAGCCAGTTCTTTGGTCATTGCCTTCCCGGCTCCCGTAAGTCTTTTTAAGCCATGACTCGTTGGTGTTGCTGAAATTCTGGGAGTGCGTGTTGGAGGTATCGCCAGCTGCCTTGTTAGCTTGCAGGGCTTCGTCTTCTGGCCTCAGTATAGCATGTACCGCAGCAGAGTCGTGAGGTTGCCTGCTATCGCGTAGCTCCTGGCGAATAGCATCAATTCTTTTGAAACAAGCTCTAATCATCCGCTTCAGGTTATCCTCTCCTTGACAAGTTAGCCCCTGGCGACTTCAGACTCTTTTGGCCATGTGTTGCTGAAATCCTGTGAGGCTACTAGTCAAGTAAGATCATGCCAGGTGGCGGTCTAAGTCACATGAGCCAGCTTGCTAACTGGGTTATAGTAGATGCTGGGTATAGCATGATTGCCCTCTGCTCTCGAACACAATTGGCCAGTAAGCCGGATTGTAGTATGACTTGATGGCAAGTAGACATGACGGTTGCCTACTATAATGATATGGCTTGCCATGTGGAAATGATAACATGCTGGCTAGAGCATGACGGCTCTCTTGCCGACTTGGATATGGCGGCCTGCCTGCGGACTTCGTGGTAGCTTACCTAGCCGGCTGATGCCCTAGGAGAGTCAGATTTGGTCACAATAGACCTTGCTTTCGCCTTGCTCCTGAGCACCGTCTATAAGTCTCTTCCCGACTTTTTCATATCCTGAGCTCCTCCCCAGGTGCGACTCACCTAGGTTGTATGTATGGAAGGATTCCGTGTTTGGCCGGCTATCGGCCAAAACCGGGTGCTAACAGCTTGCTGATATGTTCACAGTTTGTATGGTCGCACTTGTCAGGGTTGAGACGAGTAAGTCTAGAAAAGAAGTGAATGGACGATCACTAACTTGAATATTTATAAGTAGATATACAAAATAGTATGGTAAAATGTGCTTTTAGCAAGACAACCATAGTGGATAATCCCATTTTTGTGCACCAATGCGCCCTCATTCATCAATATTTCCTGGACTTGCTAGAGCTGTTATCAGAGTGTATCTATCTCTCTAGATGCTTCTGTTGTTCCCTGACAATGGGGTGTATTCGTAAGTGCATTCTTTGAGTTCCCATTACCTTCCACATGATCTAGTGTTTCATTATTGGATTATACGATTGATCCTATCCTCTGTTTGGTGCATTGCTATAATGCTATGTCCCAGCCCTTACATACTGTTTACCTGGAATGCCCCCTTTGGTCATGACAAATGCTCAACCAGATGGTGTTGAGGAGAACAGTAGGAGAGTATTCTACTGGATTGTTTCATTTATAAAATAAAATATGTACAACCAGATATTACTGCTAGAGATGCTAAGTTGCCTAGAGGTTTAGATGGAGTTGTATTTCCTCCTCTTAATTTGATTTATTCTTCCAGATTGATAAGACCATAGATAGTTTCCTTTATCTCTTTTTAATATGCTAATAGACATATACAGTTTTCTGCCTTTACATTTTGGTTAATTATCACATGTTTTTTTTGTCTTTGTTTTGTCCCATCAGAGTCGAAGTGCTCGTCGTAAGAAGCTCAAAAGGCAATTTAGGAAGAAAGCCAAAGAACAGCTGAAAGAGGTACTTTAATGATTTTATGCCTCTCTCTGTTCTGGTTTCATAGGGTATCTTTATATCCGTACAAGGGCATGTTGGGTTGGAATTCTGATTATCTGAACCACTGCCACTGACAAGCCTGCTGGATCGGTGGCAACTGAAGATATAAGATGTTTCGATAGACCAACTAGTCACAACCCATGTAGACTTTTCAAAGCAAGCTCTGTTCTTTTCTGAGATTGCACCTTTTCCCAAGTCTCCAAGAATGTTGGTGAGTTGGTATTACATTCTAAGAAAATTCGGTGCCTGTAGTCCTGTACATCTGTAGGGTGTTTGTTATTTATGAATCTGTAGTAGGGTCTATTGGGGATTTTAACAAGCATTGGTAATAAAGACTGTGAGGTTGCTGACCCCTGAGGGACACCATATGATTATTCCTCATATTTGTGCGGAAACTATATTTGTGAGAAAACTAATCGAAATTTCTCATTTCTTCTCTTCAATCTCGATCTCACCTCATGGCGCTTGTTTTGTCTCCGCCTTGTGGGTATCTCTCTCCCTCTCTGGTGAGAAAGCTTTCTCATAGCCCATGTCCTCACAAAATGACTTCTCCGTTGGCCCCACTTACTTCACTGTTTTTCTGAAGGAGACAATGGGTAGGTTGGCTTGTGTGTTTTGGCAGTGGCGAAGAAGTGGCTGAAGGTATTCGCACATCTTCCCTACTTATAAAGTCTGAGTTGGTGGTGAGCTCACTGTCCCACCAATACGATATGGTATAGCTGGGACCAACGTCCTACAAAAGGCTTGAATAAACAATTACAACCGTCCACACATGTGCACCTTGAGTTCGCACTCTCCCACCAATATTGTATAGTATTATGTGGGACCAACATCCTACAAAGGGTTTAAACAAACAACTACAACCATCCTCACATGTGGGACCAAAACTAATGTAAAAGATATCTAACAAACAAAATGCATTGTTATAATCATACGTATGACCAAATACACAAATAAATACATACACTTGTGCTCTCATAGCAACCAACACTTTTTTTGCCGGAGCCATACAACAGCCAGATAACACCAAGGCTCTTCGGAAAATCTTTGTGGCCATGGCCTAACTCCTTGTGTTTCAAGTGTTTTTCGTAGCAACACACGGGCTCGGTGCTAGTGTGGAGATTGAGGGTAAAGCCTGGTGCTGACGGAAGAGTTGCTGGTTAAATAGCTGCGCAATTTAGGAAAACGTGAGGGCCTCTTCTAAAATTGCGTGTCAGGCTGAAAGAGAACCTTCATGTATATCAACTGGTCTCTACTCCAGTGGCTCTAGATCTCTCATGAGTTGTACCTAATGTGGTTTCATATCTATAATAGGCATAAAGAATAAAGTGGTCTTAGCCAAACATATTATTAATCTACAATGTATATTTGTAGAATGTGGAGTGCCAGGAATCACCCACTGCTGCTGACTTTCCATCTTCAAGCAACCAAAATGATCTTCTTTGCCCGCCTAGCAATGAGAATGGCCTGAACTTGCCATTTTCAAAGCATGGAGCAGAGGAGGAAGAATCAGATACATCAGACGATATTGTTCCAGTTGTGGTTCGTCCTGGTCACATTCGCTTTGAACCAGCAGGTATTCCTCAGCCCGAGAAGAGCTAATTTCCCTAATACGATTAAGGGTTGATTTATTGGTTTTCGCTGATAATGTATCTGTTTACCTTCCCCATTGAGAAAGAAAAAATATTTGGAGTGCCCCTGACTGTACTCTGCATGTGAGCTTGCACACATGTCATGACGCATGGACACATGTTTATATCCTGTATGATCAACAGGAAAATGTAATTTGACATCTTGATAGTAATAATTTACTAATACTCGAGTAAGTTTTGTGGTTTATTTATAGGAGCTGGTTGCCTGCCTGTGTCCTGCTTCTTGAGTCATACTTGAAGCTCAAAATTTGGTGAAACTATTACCAAAATTACGTACTCCCTCTGTTCCATATTAGTTGTGGCAGATACACACAAAATGTGTCTAGATACATCCAAATCAGCAGCAACTAATATGGAATGGGGGGGGAGTACATAACTTTTTTGTGCTAAATTATAGTAGTTCTCCATGTTTCATTCAGATAAGAGGCAAACGGTTTATGTTGTGCCGGGAAAAAATTCCGATAAGTTGCATCATGGACCAGTTAGTCTGTATATGCCTGAAAGGTTGGATCCTCAAGGCGGATCATGTGCCGAGAAATATAAAGCAGTGCTGCTCCTCAGCCTATTTTTTTTGTTGAGAAAGGTAGCACGAGTCACGTTAAAATTCAGTTGAGTTACAACACATGTGTCTCCCCAAAACACTCCAGAAGCTCAGTTCTCTGGACACCTTACACAAAGTTCCCTAACCGGTGACCGGGGAAGATAGAATTTTTTTTGGTGAGTGCATGGTGCCGAGTTGTTGGTGTGAGAGAAAATTGCATAGTCTTACTGCACAGGAGGCTGCAAAACAGCACCGCTGGTAGATGGTGTTGTTCACTTTGTTCCCATGCACCATTAGTTGCAAATACAAATATAAAAGGCTAGTTGAGTTCTATTTGTTAGAGGTAAACTTACTTGGTATCGGAGATCGTATCTTCTTAGGTCATGGTAAGCTGTCCCTATGAAGGGAAATTCTATCTTTGCTTTCAAGCAAGAATAATGAATTAGCTTTCTCTCTCAACATCTATGTATCTCCGATTATATCTAACCTTCTCCTCTGGAAACCTTAATCCCCTTCAAGCAATGTCATCTGCCTCTTACACTTTGGCACCCTGATGTGAACAAAGGGTTTGCATCACAGTGAAACTCGGTTTGCTAACTTGAAAGTCATTTGTCTATTAGCCTACGGAGCTTGTACATATTTTCTGTGTGAATATGTAGAATTACACTTCCAGTTTCCCTTATGACTTGTATATTTTACCGTTTTATTTATCTTTCTAACAGCGCTGTTGTGTTATAGTAATTATTGTACAACCTTCAATCCCTACCTGAATAATCATATATTTTATTTAACACGGAATTCTTTGTGTTTCTAGGTGAACTAAATACATCATTAGCGGAGGAAACGCAGGTTTACATTGCTTCTCTTTGTCTTTAAATGTTATTCATGAATCATCATGGAATTGCATCAATGTTCATTTTCTCTGCAACTAAATTTTGGATATAAGTTACTGAAGCTCCCGTCCTTCTCGCTCTGTTCAATTGGATGTGTTGCCCTGCTCAAATATGCCTCAACAAATGCAAAGACTTAAATATAACTTGTGGTGGACTAGACTTTGTGTTACTTGCTATGTTTTGCTCATTAGCTTAGACTCAAAATTACTTCTGACTTGTTAGCACAATAATCTGTGTGTCTACCAAATTTCATGGGGTATCCAGTGCATATATGCAGAAGAGATATATAAGGCAGATGTCTAAGAAGTTAGATGTAGATTTGAATTATGCACTATTGATTGAAATGACCATTTTACCCAAATGAAGATAGTAAATAGAAAAGTTGTTGGTTAGTTTTACTAAAATCAGCATCGACTTCCCTTACCATTGATGCTGGGCTTGTGGTTCCAGGCAACTTTCACTTGGAGTGGAACTATGAGCAAAAAGAAGGGCCAGAAGTGGGGGATGAACAACTCAAATAAGAGAATCGCTGATATTGGCAAGTTTGGGGAAATAGTTGGAAGTAATACTGAAGATAAGCACCTTATGGTAAATAGTAAGGATGAGGAAAATGGTTTTTGTCGTGTTAGCAATCAAAAGGTCGAGAGCAATCATGATGTATTAGCGAAGGAGAAGACTGTTGCTGAGGAAGGGAAGTCTACCAGTGAACCTTTGGACTTTGATAGACTTTACCCCCTAACACGACTTCCAAAGGTAATTGTTTTCCTATCAGAATAGGAAAGAAAGCTTCTCAAATCATATAATTGTGATGGAAGAGTATAGTGATTGTTTCTGCCCCATTGAGCGTTCCAAGATTATGATGAAATATTAATTTCCAACCTGAATGATTAGCTGCATCCTAAAGGACATGTGTACATATGTTATTTTGTGTGTGTTTATGTATTCGCCTAAGAGATAGGGATCTATGATGTTCTGCTTCCAGTGGAAAGAGTCCCCCAAAATAGAGCAACCAAAGGGATTTTTTTTTTGACCATGGACTGTGAGGCAAAAGCCCCACAGTTAAATTTTATTTATATCTCACCCAACCAAGTACACCACATATACAAAAGGAAACCTCTAAGCTTGCCTGCTTACCAATACAAAGAATTAGTGCAAACTAGCTATCTAAGACATAAGGCTATCACTATGCTTAGCTTTAATCCTATGACTGAGAAGAGTAATGTCATCGATAAAATTACATTTCCACTTTGCAAAAGTGGGATGCTCATGCTGAAATATTCTCCCATTGCGTTGCTTCCAAATATGCCAACAGGCTAAAATCATCACTTCCATAAAGAAGGGCTTGCCAAAGTCTCTTTGGGCTGCTGCCACAGCTGACTGAATGTCAGTGCCTACAGACCAGTCAATTTGTAAGTAGATCCACATTCTATGACTAAATTTTCATGAGAAGAAGATATGCAATCTGTGTTCATATGTTCTGGTTGGGCATAAAATGCAATGTTTGTCTTCAGACACTTTCCAATTCTGCCTGACCAACAGGTCTCTAGTATTTAATCGATCATTGAGCAATAACCAGGCAAAGACCTTGGTCTTAAGAACACACACAGACTTCCAAAGCCATTTGAAAACTGCAGGGGCTACTAGGTGAGCATGAACATGAGTATAATGCTTGGATGGCAGATATTTCTCACCCCAATCATATTTCCAAACGTCTGGTTCAGCTGACAGAGGGCAATCAATCATGCCCTGCTGGACAGTGCAAAATTCTTGATACGCTTGGGCAGACAAAGGTAGATATAGAAGAGAAGATAGGTCAGGTGTTGCAAAAACTTATGCCACCGACAGTCTGTTGTCCAGCATGAAGGAGAACAGCCTTGGAAATCTTTTAGATAATGGTTCAGATGAACCCAAGAACTCCCATTTGTCTGTCCAGAAATCAAATGAGTCTCAAGAACCTGGCTGAATGGACGAAATCTCAGTGTACTTGTCTGATAACTGCATGATATCACGCCACCAAAAGGAGCCACAAGGTCTATTCGAATGAGGAACAGAGTTGGTATAGTAACTTCTCCAAATGAGCTGCACCCAAGGCACATCTGCTCTGTTGTAAAATTTATCTAGAATGCTTGAGAAGTAAAGCATCAATTTTTTTTTCTGAAAATTGACAATGCCTACCTCCATTTTCTTTCGGTTTGCAAACCAAAGGGATATTATGCATCCATGTAAAGAATATCCGAAATCAAACCCCTCAACTTCCTGAGAAACAACTTCACTATCATACAAGTAATTAGTTGAGAGCTTGTAACTTGTGGGAAAGGACACAAGTTATGCACTAAAGCGAATATCAGTAGTCACTTACATTGATAGCTAATACTGTAAGGAATGAAGGTTCCTGGCGGTCTGTGTTTTCGTTGGAGAATTCTGTGTTTGTTGGCAAACCACTTGCGGTCTAGTAGATAGGTACAGCAGATGGTATGCATGGGATTTCAAGGAACTAGGGGTCATTAGCAATCGCTGGCTACATCTATTCTATGAAGAGAAAGGCGAGTCTTTAGGAGGGACCTAAACCAGAGGTATTATCTAAAATTTGGTGGTATCTTTCTTTTAATTGATGACCCAAAACAAATTGATCCGAGGAGAGCTAGCGGTTCTTCCTATTGCTTTAAAGTGTCAAGCCTAGATGGAGCAATTTGGTACTTGGAGCTTTTGAAACCCCTGGACATTGTACTATTTAAGAGAGTAAAATAGTATCTTCGAAGTAATTGCTAGTGAAACAACATTCTGTAGAACTGCTGTTCAATATTAGTTGACCGGATTAATATTTCAATGACATCCTGGTCTTTTTTTAGCGATGTTCCACCTGATACCCATGTGTGTTCAGGTAAAAACTATACGTGACGTAATGTCTCTCCAAATTCATGAACTTTTTTGTCCTAAATGTGGATATGATTCTCCACTCCATAGACAATCACATATTCACATCACTTGCCATACTTGCGTACCCAAGTATGGTAGCATTGAAAATTTCTGTTAGTAGCTTTGCAAAAGTTGCTTATTACTAGGCTATATTTTATTTTGCTCTTTTAAGTCCTCTTGGTGAGCTTACCCATTTTTGTCTTTTCAGGAGGGAGATATTATTGTATATCGGTTGGTTGAATTATCTTCCTCATGGTGTCCGGAGATTTCTCCGTACCGGGTATGACATGATTTCCAATAGCAATTTCAGATTGAAACATTTCTGGCCTAGATCATTTGTTGTTTGAAACACAAGGGGCAAACATGAAAGCATAAAGCATTGTAGATACTTGAGTCATTGGCAGTGCTTAATTTGGGCAATCCTTGTTTCAAACTTACAAACTGTTTCAGGTCGGTGAAGTTCTTATACATGATTTGATATCAACGCGCATCATTCTCTTGCCTGTTCCGGAGTATCCAATCATCATGAAGGAAATGATAATCGAGGACAAGTTAGACATGCCGGTGGATATTTCACCCTACAAGGAAGATGGTTCCTTGGAGGTAATCATTAGTTCAATTTCCAATCTTACCATGTACCCACAAAGCTCGTAAACATCATGCTCAACGTCTACTGCAGATCGAGTACTCTTCCCTTCTTGATGTAAGACTACTGAAGGGTAGTGAGCCAGTATCTTCAGCTCTTAGTACTCCCATTAGAGAAACAGGAAAGAAAGGGGAACTAACAGCCGGAGAACCCTTAGACAAAAATAAAGGTATAGTTCACAGCCAGACTGGAATTTTGGTGCCAAATAACACTAAAGATCCTGAAGCGGCACCAGGTATGGAGTCATTTGTAGGCATTTCTTTTTCTCTACCCCACAAGTTTGGTTATATTCTAATCGAGAAAATGAATGTTTTGTGCAGAAAAGGAACATAATAAGGTTTGGGAGGAAAACAGCGAAATCCCAAGTGACAAGCCTGATGAAGTTCAAGAGAATGGCTGGGGAACTTGGAAACCAAATGCTAGCACGTCGGCCTGGTCATATAGAGCGCAAAGAAGCAGTGCTCTTGGTCCAACACTTGCGCTTTTGAGAGGCAAAAATGACAAGGGGGGCAAACCTAAACCTCCCAGTCGGAAGTACGCCAGGTGAGATTAGTGGGGGCATGTTAGGGAAAATGCTGATAATTCCGTATTTGATGTTTGGCTGAACGAAGATAGTCTGTTGACTGCCACTCTAGCCTGTTCGGATATAAACAACCGAACCTTGATCATGTACCTAGACCGGAGGTGAATGTTTCTTTTGCAACTTGTAAAGATTGGTGACTGCCCAATGCTGGTTTGATAGTCTGGTACTCGCCCACTGTTCGGTTGGAAATTGACCACATAGCTGA
Organism: Lolium rigidum; assembly: GCF_022539505.1. Classification (NCBI taxonomy): domain Eukaryota; kingdom Viridiplantae; phylum Streptophyta; class Magnoliopsida; order Poales; family Poaceae; genus Lolium; species Lolium rigidum. The sequence goes on from NC_061509.1 coordinate 180,109,026, forward strand.
TGTCAAGTCTAGTTGTTAGCTTTCTAGTTTCTGCTTTCTATAGATTCTATTTGCATATGTTATGTATATTCTGGTCTTTTGGTAAGTTGTTAGACCTAGTTCCTTGAGACTGAACCTGTCTATGAATCATTTTCTCCTTCAGTTAATGAACGGCCTTAATCGCTTTTTACGGCTCAGATGCGCACAAACAAGTTACCTCTTGCCGTGGCATTTCACTTCCTTACCGACCATCCCTAGATACCTAGGATCCCCAAACAGGTCTTCGATTTTTAGTGTAGAAGATCGATCCCTCTTGGTTGGGTCTGACGATTGGTAGGCATCGCTGGTGGGCGGACTACAATGACAGCGAAGATGGGGTTCCATCATATTGTACTGTGAGGTGCATCTCTAGCAGATCACTGAAACTGCAAACGGTAAATGCGCGTTTACAGCTGGCAAAAATGTTTACAGCCGGCAAAAATGAGATAGGCGTGCTGAAAAAAGCCTCCGCAAACCATAGCCTGAGCACAACCGCACTGAAACTTCAAACTGAACCGCAAATCAAGATTTTTGCATATTTCAACACATCTATGTGATAGTTTTATGAAAATAAAAATATGACAACAAATATAAACTAAAATTTGGTAGTATGAAACAACATATAGTACAACAATAATCCTTATTACAACAATTGTTTAAATCCTAATAATTAAAGAAATGGTTTAGAATACAAATAAATGGTTCAAATCACACCTCAATGAATATGGAACAAAATGAATTAAATAGAATCGGATCACTACCGTCCGCTGTGGCTCGGCCAATGGTGCTGAACCAAATCGAGCTGAAGCTGCTTGTGCGACCTCGTGTTCTCAAAGGTGCGCCATGTCTCAAGAAATGCTTGGACTTTGTCCGGATTCCTTGATGGCTTCACCCGGGTACTGACGTCGTCAAAGAAGAACTCCAAATTCAAATCCCTCTCATCATCGATGATCACGTTGTGAAGAATCACACAAGTGGTCATGATGTCATTGAGGGTTTCTTTATCCCAAAACCGATTGGGATCTCGAACTATTGCAAACCTAGCTTGCAAAACCCTGAAGGCTCGCTCGATGTCCTTCCGAGCTGCTTCTTGTGCCTTTGCAAACTCAGCTTCAGCGTTGCTCTTCGAATTCCCGATGGTCTTTAGAAATGTTGACCACTACGCGTATGTGCCATCGACAAGGTAGTAGCTCATAGTGTAGTCATGGCCATTGACGGTGTAGTTGCAAGCCGGAGCATCACCACGAGCTAGCCGAGCAAGAAGATGAGACCTATGTAGCACATTGGTATCACTGAGGAAACCCGGCAACCCAAAAAAAACAATGCCAAATCCATAGATCCTCGGAAGTAACTGCCTCAAGCAAGATCGTTGGATAGTGTCTTTTGACGCAATACACGCCTTGTCAAGCCTTGCTTTTGATGGTTAACTCTTATCTTTCACCATATGCTTTTTTTTTGTTGTGAAGATGATCTTGTATATACTTGAAAACTACCACCATGAATTATTTCTTAAATATCTCTTGCCTTGGACAATGGGTAATCTATCATAAGGTAGACATTTATTAATTATCTTTATATTGGCCTCTATTCTTATTTAACATACTTTTTTGCCAAGAAATTGTATTTTTTACCCACATGTGTCTTCCTTGCCTTATATGGACCCCTTTGTTTCACTAGAACCTTCATTGTGTTTCGATAGGTATCGGTGGAGTGATGATCCTACTTTTGTGCATTTTATATTAAAATGCAAAATCTTTAATAATAATGCACTAATATTTGGGGAGCTCTCCTATATTTGCTATAACACTCTCTTGTTTGAAATATTTGTTTTTGGAATACAAACCTTTTTGTTTCCGGTACTTTGTGCTATCATGAAAAGTATGGAGGGTTTGGTTTATTTGTTGGAACTTTGCTTTCTTTGGGAGTTGGTTATTTCATTACTTGATTTTTTTTTACTTCTTAAAATGAGACAAGTCTTTGATCATATGTGATTTGTGTATCCTTTATGCTCTTTGGGTTTTGTTTTGTTTATTTGTTGAACTTGTGTTCATTCTTGTGTTGATTTGACTCTTTGATATAATTTGTACAGCCGTTTGAGATGTCACACATTTGTGTGTCATCTTGTTTTTATTTGGTGTCTTGGCCAAATTATATCTCAAACAAGATGACACATCCTGGCAACTGCGTGCATTGCTGTTCGGGAGAGCACGCCTACTAAACCTCATCCGTCGAGATCACGCATGAGGAGACTTGATTTTGTGTCTCAAAACATTTAAACCCTGTGAGTTCGTCCCAGCTCATCTCAATTTCCGCCTCCGCCGCAGTTCTCAGCTAAATGACGTTACTATATCTCAGCTACAATCTATGTTGCAACTCATGACGAATTACGAAGCAAAAAACTTCTTCCGTCCCACCAAAAGCGTCTCAGCTTTGTTAAAATTTAGATGTATCTAGACACTCACTTTTGATGGGACGGAGAGTTCGGACCATTTTCCTCTATTGCATCTCACTTTTAATTGAAAATAAAATCCCAGTTGCAATTAAACTTAAACTCAGTCGTAACCTAATTTTGTAGCTTTTATGGATGATTCGCGGTGTAATTAAATGGTGTAGGATTTAATCGAGCACTAGCTAAACCTAGGAAGACCATAAACAAATACATATTAAGAAAATATACTTTATGGTGAATCTATTGATGCTGGTTCAATATTATAAATGTTCATATTTTGCGTATAAACTTGGTCAAACTTTAAAAATATTGATTTTTAACTCCTTAGACGCCTTACATTTTAGTATGGAGGGAGTAGTAAACTGGTCTGGTCTGGTGCGACATGTGTAATTTTCCCGTTGCAGATATGTACTCCCTCCGGTCTTTTTTAAATGACTCAAATTTAGTACAAAATTGTACTAAATCCGAGTCAATTAAAAGAGACCGAAAGGAGTATGAATCACGTATGTTGTAAAACTTGAGTGAGCAATAGCTTTGCTGGAACTAGCGAAACCATAAACAAATACTCCATCCGTCCACAAATAAGTGGACATCTACCTCAAAATTTTATCCACAAAAAAATGTACTCTCATTGCACTGAAATCAAACCCAATAATATTCATTACATGTTTTCCTTGATTTCAACATGCACTTAGCTCATTGGAGATGAAACAATTAAAGAGGGGAGATATATTGATTTGCATCTTTTCAATATTTTTTTTATTCCACTCATAATTTATCTTGAAAACCCCGCATGTACATTTATTCGTGGATGGAGGAAGTACTCTGATAAACTGGTGTGGCGCGACGTGTGTAATTTTCCCGTTGCAGATATGCTCTCCGTGCCTCCGTCGATCTGGTCAGACGATGAAAAACAATGTCTCAAACGATCACCAAATGCACACGCCGCTGTCGCGCAATTTAAAAGCCCCCACCCCCACCTCCATTTCAACTGTTGGCTTGTTTGCTTGTTCCGTTACGTTGAGCCAGTCACGCAGGTGCAGGTTGCAGTCAGCTCTTCTCCTCCTCCCCCGGCCGCCGGCCTTGCTACGCCCTCCACCTCCACCAAACAATCCCCAAGAACCCGCACACAACAGAATCGATCCGAGTATCCGACCCGCGCCTCGAAACCCAAGAGAGCATAATCATGTCCATGTCCTCCTCTGCCCGGCCACGGCTGCCCAAGTAGTGCGACGTATATATGGCGCTGTGGCTCACGCTGCTCCTCGGCGTGGCCCTCCCGGTCGGCGCGCTGGTCGCGGCCGGCCTCTACGTGTACCGGCGTCGACGCCTGCCTCGTAACGCGCCGCCGGAGCTGCCGATCGGTGCCGCTGGCGCGGGTGCCTCGGCCAGCCCCGGCGGGCTGGAGAAGCTCAACGCCAAGTACAACGCCAGCAGCGGCCGCGTGGGCGTCCGGTTTCAGCAGCTGCACCATCACCACCACGCCAAGCACCGTTCAGGCGCGCCGCCGCAGCAGCAGCAGCAGCAGGGCCCGTTCAAGTGGGGCGACCACCCGCGGCTGGTGATCGAGGCGGCGGAGAACGGGTGGGCGCAGTTCGTGTTCGCGGTGGCGCCGCCGCGGGCGAGGTCGGCGGCCTCGTCGCCGCTCTGGGGGCTCTGCCCGGTCTGCGACGCCGGGACCAGCGGCGAGCTGGCCGACGCCGCGTGGGACGCCCCCGTGGGGTCGTCCGAGCGGATGCAGGCCGTGCGGCTCAACCCGGCGACCGCGCCCGCCGCCGCCGCGTCCAGCAAGAAGTGGCTCCCCGGCAGCGTCACCAGCCCCCTCCGCAGCGACCAGGACCTGGCGAGCAGCAACGCGCTGAGCGTCGCCAGGATGAGCATGCCGCTGCCGGGCCCGCCCATGGCCGGCACGCCCTTCTCGCAGGACGCCTACTTCGAGATCACCATCATCTATCTCAACACGCGGCGGCCGGAGTGGTCGGCGTCGCGGGCGAGCAGGCGTGGGAAGGACGGTTCGGGCGAGAGCGACCGCTCCAAGCTCATCGATTTCGCACCGGCCGACACCGCCAGCAACGTGATCCAGGAGACCAGACCCGCGAAAGATGGCCAGGGAGACAAACAGAGGCATCAGGTCATGTCGCTGGGCCTCGCCGCCGGCTCCGCCACGCCGCCACGGCCGTCGTTGGCCGGAACGTACTCGTCTTCCATCGGCTTCCACTCCAACGGCGCGGTCTACCTCGACGGTAATACTAAGCGCGTTATGTTTCAAGAATTCTCGCCGCGATTGTTCCGTGCAAATCATGAACTTAACATTTCGTTGACCATTAATTCAGGGATGAAGCTGGTGTACGAGTCGGACAAGTCGTCGTGGGCGGCGGTGGACAAGGTGGTCGGCCTCGGCTTCGAGCCGGCGAAGCGGAAGGTGTACTTCACGGTGGACGGCCAGCAGGTGCACAAGGTGAGCTGCAACGCCGACGCCTTCTCCAGCCCGCTCTACCCGGTCCTGGCCTCCAGCTTCGACGTCATGGCGCTCGTCAACCTCGGCCAGAACAAGTTCCGGTACGCGCCGGCCAACGCGCGGCGCACGGCCAACCCGTGCTTCGTGCGGTCCGCCTCGCTGGGCAACGACGGCCGGAGCGGGTCCGTGGGGCTCGACTTCGACGACGAGAGCGGCGAGCTCTTCTCCATGGGCCGCGTCGACTCTGGCTGGACGGACACCTCGCGGGTTAGCAAGAGCAGGAAGGACAACGGCGGCGCCGGTGCCGGCGACCTCGATCCCGAGTCCGACCTCTTCGAGATCCCGCTGTGAGGCTCTGAAACGGACCGCGACGTCAGGTGGCTCAATGGTCAAGCAGGAGCGCTGGCCGCAGTAATGGCCAGCGGTGACTTGGTGAGGCTGATGCTGACACGTGCTTAGAAGATAGGACATCGCAGCTGCAGGTTTTCTTTCCCATGGCCATGGCCATGGCCGGCCGTCGTTGAATCTTCTCGCGGCTGCCATCTAGATGCTGTGAAAAGTGGTTAGATTCCAAGGATTGAAAGCTTGTCTTATGCAACGAGCTCACGATTCGTTCCTTCTTTTCCACTTTTGTCCCCTACTCGTTCCCGAGACTTTTCATATGAGGATGTAAATATACTTTTAGAATGGAGATAGATCCTGTAACTATTAATCCGAATAAAGAGGAGCTGTACAAGGTCAAGGGAAATGCTTTCAATTGATTGAAAGTGTAATAAATTCGACAACACAAAAAAGCAAAGTTCAAGTTTCATGAAACAATTTGACAACATTGGTACAACATAAACCAGTACTACCATAAAATTTCAAAACCATTTTTCTCACGATAGTTCTAGTTGTTTCTAAACTTAGCAAACTCAATAAAACACAATTGCTCGAGCTAGGATTTTTTTTAAAAAAAAAATAACCATTTTTTTGTCACAAAACCATAACTATTGGCGTAAACTGCAAAACCCAAATTTCACGATTTAACCCAAAATAAGCCGATACTGCTATAAAATTTCAATCCTAATCTGTCAAGACACAAAAAGCGTTTTTCTTGTGAATAGCTCTCAACGGTTTTAACCGATCAAACATCAATAAACCAAAACTATTTGGTCTAAGTTTTTTTTTTGAAAAAAATCACAATCCAAGAACATTTTGTCAGAAAAACTATAACTATTGGCGTAATTGTTTTACAAAACCTAAATTTTTTTTTGAATCAGAAGACTTTATAGATTAACTGATAGAATTACAATCACTCACAACAGTGTTACTAAGAAAACTAAATTATAGTTGATCCACATGCATCTCGTCCTATCACTACTAGCTGCTTAGTACATACGCCCAAATCTCAGATAGTCTGTTTGACACCATTTGTGACACCTATGCCCACAAGTCACGTTAACGTGGCACAAGCAATTTGGTTTGTTTGTTTGTTCGAGACATGACATGACTTGAACCAAACCATTTCGAGATTTTCACAGTTTTTTTTAACTCATGACTATAATTAGTTTAAATTTTCAAACATTTTGTTTTTTATGTTTAGTAATTTAAAATTCATGCAGTGAGTAAAATACAAAACTTCGAGCTCAACTCTCCCTGCCATTTTCTATAACTTTTGGCCAAAATGTTCAAAATTCAATAAAAATCAAAAGTTTTGAAAATATTTCAGCAACTCAAACTATGGGTAGCGAGTTAACTAGAAAATTTTATTGTCATTTAAAGCCGATTAAAGTTTTCTTAGTTTTCAAAACTTTTAGTCAAAAACTGATAGTTTAGAAGAAAATTTGGGAAAATACATTCGCTTAATTCGAGCCACTCACTCCACAAGCTAAGGATTTAAATTAATTTTGACCAAAAGTTGAAAATAAAATTAGTACTTCTAAATGGTACGGAACAAGTCTAGTCTTGTATTTGGAAGGAAATGAAGAGAAACCGATGTCCGAAACTGTGAGAGATGAAGTAGATCTTCTATTTGGGTTCTTCGAAATAAATTACTCTACATGAATTGCGGTTTTCGTTCGTGAGTGGTTTTGTGAAACTTTCAGCCACAATATTTGTGGTATTGTAATATTCGATCTATAAACTACGCAACACATTTTAAGAAGTTGATTTATTAGCCAAGACGCATCCATTTATGCATGGTTTTAAAAAAAATGCATTTATCAAACTGAAAAAGAAAAGTGCTTAAGCATCGTCCACTGAATTCTTGTAGCGATAACATGGACACGTCAAGCGCTACTTTGCATTAAAGGCAGGACGGATGGAATGGAATTTGGTGTCTCGAGCGATAATTACGCCAAGAAAAGAACTTGGAATTTGGCTAAGCCGCAGCGCAAGCAAGCAGTATCCCACCAAGAACTCGCGATGTTGTGGCGAAAGATCGAACCATGTGGCAGAGGAACCACCAGCAGTTCCCCTCACCAAAGCAAACGCAACGCAAAGCATCGGAACAATTGTTCAAGTTGTGCCATTTGGCTCCTCCGTTGTGCGTCAGTTCCGAGATAAGTATTCGAAGAGAACAGAAGCGTGGCTAGGAGATAAGATATGCGTTCTTGCGACTCTAGCTAGCTGCCGATTGACGCTATCCAGGAGAGAAAGTACAAGACAGAGAGTACAGCAGAACCCGAGAAGTGACAATCGGCTGCCGTCAGTCTCTTAAAAATCATAAAGCAAGGACGATAAAAGACAAGCTCTTGCCGTCCCAGGCGTCACCGGAGCTACGTAGAGTAGTTGAGAAACGGTAGACTTAACCGCCATGGCTGAGGTCTTATGGCTGGACGATAACCTAAATATTACGGGTTTCCATCCATGTGTCTCCCCGTCGGCCTTGAGGCGCAGGCGATATAAAGATTGCGACTTCGAAACTGCACGCGGACGCAGTGCGGCCCCTTTTTGTATTCCACGACACCTAACATTCGGTGATCGTCTCTTGCAACAAGTCAGCGTGTGGAATTCGTGGTGCTGTATTCTGTGCATTAAGCCTAGCACTAGAATATAGCCGTCCACTGTAATGTAACCTGGTCGAAATCTTCTAGAACACGAGATCTGAGGTCTAGGCCAATTAGGTTCCACTTCTTTTATGAGATCAGCTGTGGCCGGGGTGGTTAATTATGATATGCTGCATGATTAGTATGTATCACCAACGACATGATCTTTGCATTATGCCACTGCTTTAAGTAATGAAAGTCAGAGAATCACCTGCACGTGACAGCGATCCTTCTTGGGGCAGACACCATGCCGCGCCTAAAAAATCTTGAAATGCATTTGCATCCAAATACCTACGCCGACAGTGATGTATCTCAACCATGGCTGAAAAGGCTTCTTGATGGGAAAAGTTGTTAAAGAAGCACATTGTTTGTGTGACCTGACCTGTATAAAAAACAAAATTTGGTGCTAGAATAAGGCTTTTCATAAGGGGCATGTTTTGCCTTGTTTACCAGGGCCAAAATAATGAGGAGATATACTCTCGTAATTTTTTTAACATTTTAAAATGCGTCTAAACCCTAAACTTCCAGGCAAAATGTCGCAACTTTTCTGAGTGAATTAGTATTGTCTCTATCACAACTAGCTAGAGAGTGAATTATAGAGTATACTCTGAAAATAATTATATTTCGTTTGTTAAACATACATTTACATGACAACGGATTCCATAAAATACCCAAATGGAAAACATGTTGATGTCAAACGAAAACAAGTGCACCAGAATTTCTCTCAACACCAGTCTTCAGATTATGCAATGGAACAGATGGCCTAGGAGCAGGATCCCACAGCTCCGAACTGCTGGCCGCATGCTAGTGGTGCTAGCTAACCAGATCGCACATCGCACGAGCACAGTGTGTCCACTACCAGCCGAACACAGCCTAGGAGGAGCTTGCTTCCACTCTCTTCCTGAAGATCGTCCTGCCCAGTAAACTCGGACCCCGCTTCTTCTTCCTAGGATCAGCAAGAGTCTCGTCAAGATTCTTGAAGGGGATAAATGTTATCACGATATCACAACTAGTAGAGTAAAATATAGAATACAGTCTGAAAAAAACATTTCATTAAATAAACATTTACACAACAACGGATTCCATAAATACACAAAGGCAAAACATGTTCATGTTAAACAAAATGATGCACAAATGTGACAGAATCTTTCTCAACACCGGTCTTCAGAGTTCAGACTCTGCAATGGAACATGTGGCCAAAAAGGATGCAACCTAGGAGCAGGAGCGCAGAGCTCCAAACTGCTGGTCGCATGCTAGTGGTACTAGCCAGTGTGTTCACCACCAGGTCAAAACAGTCTAGGAGGAGCTGCCTTCCACTCTCTTCCTGAAGATCATCCTGCCCAGCAAGCTTGGACCCCGCTTCTTCTTCTTAGGATCAGTTGGAGTATCATCACGGTGCAGCTCCAAGATCACTGGCTGAACAACAGCTTGCGCCGATGCCTCGCTGTCGGCGTCAACAACCTGCTCTTGTGCCATGCTCCTTAGTGCTGCAACGTCAGGATCGCATTGTTCCTTCTTGGTGTGCACTTGTTTTGGCGTGGGAGGGATGGTACCCTCAGCTGTGCTAGTGGCCTCATCAGCAAGGATGCTTCCAAGTGACTGGGGCTTGTAGTCAGCCGAGCTTGGTCTCGGGCTGAACATTGAGATATCTATAATGTCTGAATTAGGGGGAGTCTGGAGAGCATGCAGCTGTTTACTCAGATTTGTGATGGTTTCCTGGCACTCTGCAAGCTTGTGAGCTGCTGCAGATATCTCTGAGTTCTACATGAAACACAAATACGTTAAATTTCATCCTGATGGAATGATGGTCATAGAGGTGAACACAGAAAATGGTGGAATAAACATATAAATAAAATTAGAAAATTGTGAAATGACCACATCAGGTATAGTTGCTATTTTTACTGTGAAAAAAAGGAGCAACATGCGAACGTACTGTTGCTAGCTGTTTTCCCTCTTGTGCCAAATTTTCTGTTCCATCGTCAGTGGGACTGCTTTACAGAGAATCAATATCATAATTGAGAATAATTGACTTCAGCTATGCAGAAATTGTTACTCGATACATTTTTAAAATATACAAAAAAAAAAGGTTAGTTACCTTTCTATCTTATAGTATGATGACTTCCTCCCTGGTTCCATACCATAATCCTTATGTAGCACTATAGCAAGTTCTTCATTAAGCTGTCTCTCTTCGATATTTTCAGGTAGCTGACCTGCCAATTGAATTGGTTCTTGATGTGCTTCTGTTTGGATGTCTAGTGCTGCTGCTGATGTTGCACTCTGCATTCCATGTTCACCATTTGTGTTTACTGTACTTGATGACTCGTCTCCATCAGAATTCTTTATGTTATCATCCTTCGGTCCAACTTGGCTTGAAAAGTACTGGCCCGCTATATAGTCTAGTACCAGGCAAACCTCATCAACGAAAATTTCAAGCTTGGCCTTCTCATGGAGCACATCGTGACAGACATGAACCAGGTACTCGAGGCGAGCAATGAATTGAGGCTTGTCATGAAACCACGGCGGCCCACATTTTGCAGCATTGTCTTCCACGGAAAAGCAGATCATGGCATTTATTTTTTCAGCAAGATTGCTCACCATTTTTTCTATCTTGGCCCGGTCATGCAGTTCATCAGAAGTATTTCCTTTGGTATGATCAGGACTCTGGTCCAATGCACGTCTGATTTCCTCAAGAATGATGCCAATGCTTTCTCCACTTGCTTCCTGCTTTCGTTTTACGAGTTCCCAAACATCCTGAACCCAATCAGGATGACCATTTTGATCAGGAAATTTGGTGACACCGCCATTTTGATCAGGAAATTTGTCGTTCTTCTCTGACACAACCGATCCCGAATCCGCCTTGTTCTGTCTGGACGTTTGATGATCACCTGATGCCATCTCCAGCTTCTCAATCTCAGCGAAATCATCAAGCAAGCTCATCTCAGACACGATGACGGATGAAGCTCCATGTCCCTGCTTCCCAGCCCTGAAGTTATCCAGTTCAGAGACCAAAGCAGAGGCCCACGACTCGGTCTTTGCATTTGCATCGGTCAGACGCTTGCTCTCCTCAGTCAGCTCCTTGAGCTGCCTCTGCACTGCCGAGAGCTTGCAGGCCTCGTCCGCGAACTTCATCCGTGCGAACTGCAGCTCCGTGTCCCTCGTCGCCAGCACCCGCTTCAGCGCGTTGTTCTCGTCCTCGATCGCGCGCAGCCTGACGGCGTGGCTCTGGTCAGGCAGATCAGGAGCGCGCCGTGACATCGGCGTCACGGATCGCGGCGACATCGGCGGCGTCGCAGAACGCTGCCTCCTCGGGCTAGCACCGGCCCTGCTGGGTGGCTGCTGCTGCTCGACCTCGTCTCTCATCTTGGCCAGGGCTGCCGGACCGGGGAGCCGCTTCCGGACCATGGCGCGCAGCCGCTGGCACTCGGCTTCCAGTTGCGCGATCTTCTTCAAGCTCTCCGCGTGCTGCACGCGGGCGGCGTCCACGGACTTGAGGTCGTACTCCCGCTCCTGGCTCCTCACCTCCAGCTCCTTCTGCAGCATGCGCACCTCGTAATGCAGCGATGCGCTCTGCTTCCGCGCTGCCTCGAGCTTCGCCGTCGCGCCGGTGAGCTGCTCGTCCAAGGCTGCCTTGGACTCCCTGAGCTCCCTGGCCAGCTTGTCCTTGGCGTCGATGGCCTTGCAGAGGTTGTTATTTTCGGTGGCCAGCTTCTCGGCCTTCTTGTTTGCAACCTCGAGACCATGCTGCAGATCCCACACTTTCTTTTGCTGGGAGGATATCTCACTGGCTGCTTCCAGGATGATTTGCTCCCGCTCCTCTCTCGCAATGAGCAGCTGCTCCATGCAGGATCTCAGAGCATCTTCCATTTCAGCCATTGTTCTTATATGCCTTGAGATGAATCACCAACAGTTTTTATGAGAGTAACGGTCCTCTTAGCATATATCACTAGTCTCAGCCTGAAATAAATAGCAGAGTACCACATTGTTTATTTATAACAAGTGAAACTACTCCAACATGTTTAACAGTTAGAATAACTGAATCAATGGATCAAAGAAATTTCGAAAAAAAAGGATGATTGCAGTTTAGGAGAAGCTCTTTATTTCTACCATTTGGATCGTAGATTGCACCAAAGGAATTTTCATAGGACGTACCCGGTGCTGAGAGCTCCCGCACTGTGCGGGGTCTGGGGAAGGTGTTAGTGGCAAGCCTTACCCTCACGAAGTGCAATGTGAGGAGACCGTGACTCGAACCTGGGACCTCTCGGTCACAGGCGGTGAGGCTCTACCGCTGCACCAGGCCCGCCATTCAAAGGAATTTTCATAGGATGGGATTTATTTTCCTACAAGTTTTGGCAGAAACCAACATGAGAACTAACCTAATGGAAAAATTCATTTGAAAGTTTTCAATGCATCGTGTGTCTCTCTTACTCCCCTCTCCCTCTCTCTAATATATAAGCACCCAATTTTATTGCGAAGTTTAAAGGTCATCGTTTACATCCGATATTTAAAATACCGTGCTACAGGAAATAGCGGTGGTCAAGCATTTTTGGTACACTCTAAGAAATATAGCACATGATTGGATGTAACAAAAAGTGCATTTGTATCATTGAGTCGTCTAAAAAGCCACATGTTTAATTGCTTCTTCTTGTAATAAAAAAATGCTTCTTCTCTAACTTTTGTATATCTTTTAAATTTCACGTAGGAGTACTGTGCCATGAAATTCTAATACTGATTTTTTAAATTTCTATATTTCATAATCCTACGTTGAAGAACCATTGACTTAGTAAACGCATTTGCTATAAGCCCAAAAAGGACTGAATTGCTTGAATCTCCCCTCCACACAATATTACTATTAATTTGAATATTTTTCATGTAATTGCTTAGATAGTTACTACCGTAATTCGAGTAGCATGTTGATCTATATAACTCCACTTTATTAGGAGATGTAGTATATCATATGGTCTCCATGTTTTATCTTTCGGTGCAAGAAGCTTGAAAGTATCCAACAGACAAATTTATGAGAAAATTGCACTAGTTTGGATGTTGGTATTGGCATGGTAGAAATGAATTGAGCACCCAAAATCAAATCAACGCTGAAACGGAAATGGGCTAGGATACCAATTTGGACGTTTGGTTGCTAAAGAATCTGCGGTATACTGTAGAAATGAACCACAGTACTGGGCTCACCTTCATCGCTATAGCTTCCGGCCTGCTTCCATGGCTCCACCTGTGGTACTGCTACACGCCTCCTCTGTCATGCTGACACTGCAGCCACGAATCTTGAGCTCGCCGGAGTGACGCGCATAGATCGATTCTGCCAGGGAGGTCGCTTTGTCCATGGGGAAGAAGAGATAGAGCGGTGATGGTCTGGCGGAGGCGGCGGGGAACCGGTGGCGGCCGGCGGTTGGGAAGTGGAATATGTGACGACAAGGAACCGGCGGCGGCGGCCGACAGAGAACTGGAGGATGTGGTGGTGGATCCGGCGGCGACGGTCGGGAAGGAATTAGAGGACGCGGCATCGGGGATCGGCGGCGGTAGTTGACGGGGATCTCCGGGTGGTGGTGGAGGTTGGCGGCGGTCCTACTCGTGCCGTGCGGTCGTGTACACCGCTCGGAAACGAGAATGATGGGGGATCGGGAGATGTTTCCAAATTTCAATTTGCCGGCCATCCAAACGCTGGATTCGGCGCCGGTAGTTCCAATTCCCCAAGGCTCGTTTGGCTGTTCGGGACCAAAATTTCCCGGGAAAATATTTCCGACCGGAAATAGACTGAAACAGGAGCAAAACTCCGGGATTATATTCCCGACCTCCGGACTAAGGAAAAAATCTTCCCGGAAAAAGGTCGGGAAACCGCCGGGATTCGAGTAACCAAACGAGCCCTAATGAGTTGAATACCAACTTGCATTTTAGACATAACCTAGCTCCGCCTCTAACCCTAGTGATGCCTCCACCTCCGCCTTTTTTATAGGTCGGTTATACCTCCTTTGACCGACCTTGCCAGTATCGGGAGGGGTGGGGAACCCCCATCTATATGTGGAGTTTTTAATAGAAGTAGTGATTTCTAAGTATTTGGTAGCCAAATGTTTTTTGGCATCCGCCTCAACGGAGATGACATTGTCCGATCTTCGATTTTTCATTTGATAACAAGATCTTTTTTCTAGATATCAATAGTGGTGTTGGAAGATCAGAGTTTTCCAGGTATGGACATTCAGATCTTTGTTCGCCGGGTTGATTTTGGATCTTTTCTCATGGTTGTTGCGATGAGATTTTCCCTTGCAATGTTTATCCCGCCTACTATGTCATTGATAATGGTGATTCGTACTCTCGACTTCCCATTGATGTCGACCAGGTTGTTTTTCCCTGGTATACTGGTGTTGGTGTTCTTGCCGATGTTGATTTACTACTTTAATGGTTGTGTGGTGCGCGTAGGCTTGGCATTGCAGCTCAAATTCAAATTATAGGAGAAATTTTGTTGGTATTTGCAGGTTTATGATTCAGTATCTACCTTCGACGGCCTTCATAAAAGTATAAGATTGCGTCATGAAAAAGAAAAGTTTAAATACCTCGAAGATTTTCTCCCTTTTTAGACATTATTTTGTAATTACTAGAGATAACTCGTATATCTTTATCATGTCATATTTGCTACTATAAATATATATGGCATTGATTGTTAAAAATAATACCACTTATGTTGCTAAATGTGAAAGGTATCAAGAACAGTCACAAGATTCCAATCATGTGTAAGTTTATGGAGCTGGAGCCACCACACCCCTGGGCCAACTTTACCCCCGTTAGACGAAAATCCATAACGGCATGGACAATGGAAGCTGCTTAGATGGGAGTTTAGAAAAATAAACCAGTTTTTGGTCTAAGCGCCGGTGCTTATTTGTACTAGAGAGATGTCTAACTAAGCACTTCTCATGTATAAATAAACACCAATGCTTAGAAAAGGGTTGGTTCATTTTTCTAAGCACCCCTCTAAGCATATCCTATTATACATGCCGTAAGTGGGTTCAAAGAGTGGTTTTATCGGTAAAGTGTTCTTATTAATACTTTCTCCGGTCTCTTTTAATTGACTCAAATTTACTACAACTTTACACTAAATTCGAATCAATTAAAAAGGACCGAAGGAAGTAAATTTTCGCAAAGTTCCGTGATGGAGTTATTTCTAATAGGAAATCTGCATACGCTTCCTATGCATATGAAATGGCATAACTAAATAATCACAGCAAGTTTGGCGTGCCTCATTATAGGTGGATTTGCATGCTTTTGCGCTTGATAAATACAACTCAACATTCCAAGAATTATTTTTGACAAAAACAGCAGGACTTTGTTGTATATTTTTATTTATTTCATTATAGGTGGATTTGCATGCTTTTGCGCTTGATAAATACAACTCAACATTTCAAGAATTATTTTTGACAAAAACAGCAGGACTTTGTTGTATATTTTTATTTATTTCTCAACATTGCAATTGCTTGTAGCTTCAGTTTATTTTCTTAAGCGCTGGAAGCCTGTGTCTTTTCACCACATGTTATGCGAGTGTTTTGTCCCAAGGTGGTAAACTGAAACATATTTTGTATCATAGAAATCACAACATTGTACCAAAATTGATATTCATTTTGTAAGAAAAAAGTGTCCAATTTTACACGTGTAAACTATTAGTAAACTTTAGCACTCAGTACATCTGCCGCACCCTCGTCCCAAATCAAGAAATATATAATATGATACCAACTATATGCCACATCAGTACCACACATGTTAGAAAAGCCTGTTGGTACCGTAAACATCGCCGACATTAGTGCACAATTTCTACATTTGTGTGTGTGTGTGTGTGTTCATATTTAATTTTTGGGTTCATTTTTGTTGTATTGTTTGGAAAGAGAAAAAATGATGTCAATCTATTATGTCTGGACTTTAGAATATCAAAAGATGGGTGCACTCAAGCAGAGCGCCATGCATAAAAAAAGTACTAACATAATTACGTTTGTTTTTGCGTGATCTTTTCAACACTATCCCGATTGGATATGATTTGATGTCATTTTTGTATACTGCATTTTACACTCATTTCAATTGTAGTATAATATAAGAAACTTATTGTTGATGGGAGGAAGTACTATTTTGTACTGACTTTTTTTTACATATGTTGTCGACTGTACCAAAAGTATGTTTAGATATTGGAAAAACCATATATCCTCTGTGTGTCTTCATCGATCATATATTTTGTTCATTACAGTTACTACATATCAATGGAAAAAAAAAAGGAAAGGTATAAATCGAGGATTGTATCACCTAGAGTGAATAGTGGGGAGCTAGAAAAAACAATGAAGTCACAGAACTCAAGGACGAACAAGATAGCAGAAAAATTGCCGGAAGATCAATACAACCAGAGGTAATAGATATTCAGTTCTTTAAAAAAGAGGTGGCAGATATTCCAGCACCAACCTGGATAAGCAGCTTATGGCACTACACCACAGGTGTTCATTGCTCCCCTCTGTAAACAGAACAGCATTTTGCTGGCATGCAGAACAGGAAGACGGAGATAACCAGGTAGCACGATCGATCTCGCTCACCCGCGGCTCTATCTCCAAGCCATGATTTTATTGGCAATAAGGTGGAGCTGGAGGGAGTTTGGTCGGCGCGTTGAGGCGTCAGAGCGATTGGGGGAAAGGGCGAGTGCCTCTTTCAGCGAGGCGACGGATCGAGGGGAAGAAGGCATGGTGTCGATCTCAAACCCCAAATCCTCCCAACTCAAGCGGTTGGGCTGTTAAGTTCTGTCCCGCCGCACGACCCCACCGGAAAGGAAGTATGTGCTTCTTCCGGAGCTTTATTTTCCCTGATACCTCGGTTTATTTGGCTAGACTATGAGTAGTAGTACATTCTTGTTGCGGGCTACAACCTGACGAGCAATCTCAACTACCTATCCCAATAGCATATTGGCTAGTTCTTTTCATGGCGGATCAAACGTGGAATGCACCTCGTGGCTGCTAGGCTAATGGAGACAATTTGGTCAAAAGATGCTGTCAGCTTTCGATGTTTAAGAAGAAATCACTGAACCGTACGTACATGGCGTAAGCTATTAGACTGTCAAGAAAGCAAGCAAACTCATAAATCAAATGTGGAGGCACAACGTTCAATCCAGGAATTAGGTAAGCACATATATATAAATCTACAAACAAAGACAAATGGTCATGAGTTCGGTATGATGGTACCGAAAGGCAGCCACAATATGTATAAACCGGCCAAGTCCTGTATTTAGTACTATGTTTATAACCACCAACTAACTGTTTTGATCATCACTGCTACAATCTTTGTTTGATGCTTGGATGTGGACATTAACATATGCAAAAGATCCTGAAAACATAAGTACTCTCTCCGGTCAATAAAAGATTTAGTGGGTTTAGTTCATTTTTTGGCCAACTAACTGTTTGATCATCACTGGTACAGTCTTTGTTTGATGCTTGGATGTGGACATTAACATATGCAAAAGATACTGAAAAAAATAAGTACTCCATCCGATCCATAAAAATCAAAAAATAAACTAAAGACGCCATATTTTTATGGATCGGAGTGAGTAATAAAGATTAAATTGTTCTGCATTTATCATCCAATTGGAGAATCGCATCCATCTGCGGGTTAGGATGTAACATCTTGGATCGAAGATAAGCACAATTTTTCTTTTGATGGAAAGCCAGAAAAGATTAGCAGAATGTTACTATTGTGTGTAGTGCGGAGTGGATGCATGGTGGGTCTTGTGAAGTAAGCTCCGCACCAAACCTGTCTCGAGCTAGCTAGCTCGCTTCAGAAAGCAAAATAAGAACCTGTCTTCAGAAAGCAATTAGCTCATCTTTCATTCAGTCTCACAGCACAGCCAGAATATGTATAAACCGACCAAGTCATGTACTATGTTTATAAGCACCGACTAATTGTATGATCATCACTGCTACAATCTTTGTTTGATGCTTGGATGTGGACCTTAAAAATGAAGTAAAGATCAAATTGTTCTGCATTTATCATCCAATTGGAGGGTTTCATTGATCTGGAGAAAGGATGTAACATCTTGGATGAAAAAATCATAGTTTCAATAGCCGTTTATAGTCTCGTTATAGCTCGGCTATAGCCCTTCAAAAAGGTGTGGCTTAGTGAATTAGCCCGGTAAAGGATCACGCTATAGCCCTTCTAACAGCATACGGCTATAGCCTATAGCCCACTATTTATAACTTTTAAAAAGTACAACCTATCGTTAGTCTAGGTAATAGATGCAATCAGCTGATCTTTCATTCAGTGGCACAACACAGTGGCTGATGAGCGATTGCAATCGAGTTAGAGCAATTCTAATAGTATAGCCAACTGCTGGCTATAACAAGATGCCATATCATTTGTAGTCATCATATAGCTAACATGTATAATAGTTGGCTATAAGAATGAAACACTTTACTAACATATGACCCACCTTTTACTCTCATAAAGTGCCTAGGAGCACGTGCAAGAACTGGCTATTGCATGAGCGCTGCTATACGTACGACATGTTTCGTCCGATACCTGTACGACGCTAGGAGGCAGCGAGCTTCTCACACGCGAGGCAACGGAAGCAAAGAATTGACTGGGTTTGTGTTTGGGCCGGGGCTAGGAACTTGGGAAAAGATCCGGTAATCATTTATTTTTACAAAAGCAGCTATGTCTTATGCCCATCGCTCGGCTTTGAGCTATTCTGCCATTGCTACACATGTGTAAGGTGATCTCCATGAGAGGAGCGACTTGCAAAAGGCACAAAGGGCACGGGGCAGAGGATTAATTAACCACCTCACCTTGTAGATGAGTTATTAGCATAAAATCATCACTTTATAGCTAAATTTATCATTTTGTATGATTATATATTTTTTAGATAAAAATCAACCGGAAATTTGGGATGCGATGGATGGGGCCAAGGGCGATGAGGAGGTCGTGGAACTGCGCATGGCCGCATGGAGCGCGAGCGGAAGCAGAGGGGTCTCAGCGGCCGGGTCAACGGAAAAGCCACCAACCATGAGAAAGGAAGGCATACACACCAACAGAAAGGACACACACCGAACGGGCAGCACCGCCCAAGGGAGGAGCGCCACTATTTCCCACGCAGGCCCACAAACAGATAGGCGAAACGGTAGAGGCCATCCAGGCCCACAAGTTAGCGATGCACGCACCGTTCAATCCCTGAGAAGGCATGGATTGCAACAACGTTATATCTTGTATCTAATGTGTAACCGTTAGCCTATGGTTGCATCCATAACCATAGGCTCCTGCGGATCAACCAGAAATTTTTAGGTAAGTTTTTTGCATAAAGAACTAATCATCCGTTGAAAGATATATTTTTTCCTACTTGTCTACCCAATTTAAATATAAAATATCCATGCAATAGAACCGTTGCCTCCGCCCACGCCCCGCTCTAGACTAGGCGACCTACCGCACCCCACTCTAAATTCCAGCTATGTCGGGCCGCGAGCAGGAAGGAGTGACAACGTCGCCTCTAGGCCATCCCCGCTACACAGGGATGCTGCGGGGCAGCGGACGGAGCTAAAACCCGCATCGCGCTAGGTGGACCATGCACAGGAGGTTTAACCCGCCGTCTATCCCTGGTCCGCGAGCCGGTGCCCCAACTGCGGGCTACCCGTGGCCGCGCTGCTCTGCTCGCCCCGAAGGTGCAGGTGAAAGAGGAAGAGGATGAGGTGACGGCGCTCCTCCGCCAACAGCGCCTCGCTGCAAGCAACGACGATCCCGAAGACATGCCAGGGGTACAACGCCGCCTTCATGTCGTCGTTGAACGACCACAAGGCCTGGGAGGGGAACATCAAGGACGTGATCACCATGTCGATCTGCGAGAGCGGCAGGCCACTCGTCGACCTGGCGCGCGACGACAGCGAAGCTGATCCCAGCGGTGCGGTGAAAGACGGGCCCACTGACTAGGACTACAACTTCTTCCAGGGCTACGAGCGCTTCGGCCTCCGTAGACGCCATTAGTTTATTTTATGTTTAAATTTGCTCGAATTTCATTCAAAACGTTGTAATATATACCAATTTGAATGAATTAGAGTGTTTTTGGTAAAATTTAAATTTCTTAAAGTCTTATTAGGGTGATGTGACTGGAAACAGGCGCGCCCCAAAAGCAGCAACACGCGGCGGCGTTCCCCAAGCGCTCGATCCGACGCTATTTCTGTACGGGTTTTGGGAGAGGCTGCTAGAAATCTCTAAATTAGCATTTTAAAGTGGTGATTTTATGTTATATATACTCTTTGTAGATTGGAGGAACTGGGCACTAGGTCATGGTTTGGCCTGGGCTCGGACTTCACTGGGCTGGGGATTAATTAGCGTGGTGGGTCTAAAGGAAAGTTAGCAGTATGGAGAGCATCGTACAGAGTTCGTACCTCAATCGTCGTGTGTGGAGCAATTTCCCTATTGCATAGTAGCCCACCTCTCTTCTCTCTCCTCCAACTCATCTAAAATATATTATTTAATGTCTTATAGTCAGCTGACTGGACTCTATTGTACTTGCTCTTATACTCCGTATTGCCCTAGGGAGGCCCTACCGAGGTAGTAAGCTGTGAGGTGCTTTGCACGTGAAAGATGGTGAGGAGCTAGAAAATGACCAGCGCATGCTCCATTAGTTCAGATGTTCACATTTTTGGGAAGAAAGCGGCAGGTGGGGCTGTGAGCCGGTGAACAGCTTCTGTCACCGCTACCGAGTTATGCTGCATTTTGTCCACAAGAAAAGATCTGCCATGGTTAGGACTTAGGACCTCTTGTCATTCTTGCTGAAGAGTTTTGTTTTCTTTATTTTCCTTTTTTCAGATGACGGTCCTTGGTGGTCTCAAATGGCGACGTCTGTGGTACAGTAGTCAAGTGAGCCGGTCCTATGTTGTATTCTGGTGGTTCATGTCATGTGGTTGCCCGGCCAGACAGCTCACGCTTCCTCTGAGATTGTAATGTGAAGAAGGTGTTTGGCTTAACTTCAAGAGTCGCGGCTCAGTTGTCATCAGCTTGCGCTTCCAAATTGAGTCGATGCCTAATCTTACGATCTGTAGACAGATCTATATATGCTACCAAAGCTCGTATTTCTCAGTGGAGTTGTCACTGAAACTGAGGCACAACTTGTTTGAAGTCCAAACGTGCGCTGCTTGGTTGCAGCGTATCGTTGTGCATTCGACGGTACTCTGGTAAGCGGCAAATCACGGAGGGAAGAGAGAGGGGGTTATTGGGCGAGGAGTCACCGGGATAGGGCAAACGAGTTACTCATCGTCGAAAATCTCACGACGGTGACAGAGCCTACAACTGATTGTCTGGAATTATCCATCCACAAGTGTGATCACAATAAGTTGAGTTGTCCCTACAATTGTAGAGATCCAATCATATACTACGCTAAGTTATCTTGTCATATACGTCAAGGATTTGACGTACTTTTACCATGGACCGGATCCGACTACTTATATGCGTGATGGAATCCTCCGCCTTGGTTTTCCGGCAACTGAGGCGCCTGGTTGGGCCATTGGACTCACTACCATATGTGGGTCACCGGGCCGAGATCTTGCTTGGTATATCTAGTTATCATATCCACAACATGGCGTGTGGTGAAACATTGTTATCTAAGCTTTTTTTTTACAATGTGTTATAAAAGTACATACTTCTTATGCGATGAAAATATATTTTTTTTAAAAATAATTTGGTAGGGAAGCTCTTTTTAAAAATAACAAGAACTCAACTCTAGATACTAAGAACTTACAATGGGTGAGTGGGTTATAAATCCACTTTCTTAATCTAGTAAGCTCTTCTTGTAATGGAAACGGTTATGAAAAATCAAAACAACAACAACAACAACAACAACAACAACAACAACAACAACAACAACAACAACAACAACAACAACAACAACAACAACAATATGACACCCAACAGAAATAAAAAGAAGCCAAAACAAGAAGGAGAAGGAGAAAAAGAGTAAACTAAGATTTCGGCATATGGATCGCTGATCTCCATGCCGTCCTATCAAGAGCCAAAATTTTAAGTACATTCCAATCCCTCATGTCTTTCTTAACCGCCTCCACCCAAGTCAACTTTGGTCATCCTCTACCCCTTCTAGTCTCCTCCATACACCTTAAAATTCTACTGTTCACTGGAGCTTTAGGAAGCCTTCGTTGGATATGTGTGGTGACCCTGCATACCACTGCATGTTGTAGTATGCCAGTCGTTGATATAACATTCACGAAGTACCATTCCGCAAATATTACATCCCTCAGAGTAGTACAACAGAACATAGCAGGTCCATAACTCATTCACTTATTATTACAAGCATAATACACATATCGTCTCGGAGCTCCTCTTGGGTCCTAAGAGGGATACTCCTGGGTTCGAGGCGAACCCAACTTAGCTTACAATATAGAAGTCTCATTAAGTTATACATTTATTCTCTCGAGCGGCTAAGTATTAAGAGTTCGTGCTGCTTCGGCTACTACTACTACTCGATGCTTCTAGGCTTGATCTCCTCCCGAAGCCTCCCCGGTTCCGTAGACTATGAGGTAGTCTACGCCTTCAATACCTCCGAGAGAGGTCCGGTTCTTCATAGCCGATGATCTCGGCTCCTTCAGGGTTGTCGTAGTCCTCCTCCAGACGATTCAGACAATCTAAGCAAGGGATTTAAGAGTGGGATGAGTACGAGCGTACTCAACAAGTTCATTATAAGAAAGAGGTGTTTAATGCACTAACTACGATATTAGACCAGAAAGTCTAATACCAATGCGAGTTTTGATAAACATTTCTTCAAGAGATTGCTTTTAATTCAAAGAGCTATGTCCGTCGACCTTCACCGGTTTACTAGAACTTCATGGAGTTCCTTTCCGGCCGCGTTCGCAGCTTCCATATCCCGAACGAGGAGTGACAGAGTCACGGTTCTTTACACTCTGCGAGAGGTGTGTTGCTTTACCCATAAGAGATCTTAACCTTGGTGCCAACCGGGCAGCTTTCCCGTCCACACTTCCTATGGTGTGAGGCCCGGTATAAGGTCTAGCCAATCATGTTCCTCCGCTACCTCGAACACCCACCCTTTGTTGCATGGCCCGACCCTGGGTCCACGCCGGTCCCATTATTCCCGTAGATTTCGGGGTGGACCCCGACCACGACGTCAATGCGGGCTCTACCATACATTCCTACGCCGATAGCTGCAACCCATCATAGACCGCAATACCGTGGGGACTTAGGACTCCCCGGCCTCACCGCTTGCTCCTTCGGGCGACAAGTGTACTACGGACAATGCCGTGGGGACTTAGGACTCCCCGACCTCACCGCTTGCCCCCTTGGATTACAAGTGTACTACGGTAAAGCGCATTCGTTGATGAACGAGAGGTGGAAACACTTTTGACTACTCCGTCCCACTCCGGATCTTATGGTTAACACGGGTATTACGGCACAAGAATCACTGGACGACATTTGTTGTTTAATCCTAGATGGATATAAACCCTTGCAATGGAACCTCCACCATATCAACACAATCCATGGTTCCATTGCCAACCACATAGTCATATTCATAGTTATGAAAATAGTGGTTTTGGGTTTTTATGCAATAGTGATAATCATAGTACTTTGCAAGTAATTTGATAAAGATACTCAAATGACATGAGCAAGCGATGAACTTGCTCGAACACCGCAAAGTTTTGCAGCTTGGATGGTGTGGATCGACCCTTGTCCTCTCGGTTCCGAAAAATAGCATCATTGTCCGATAAGGGCAATGGTTAAAGAAGCAATTATGCATGATTCCAGTTTTTAGAGTTTGCTCCCCCCTTCCGATGTCGTTATTATTTCATGTGAGAGGTTAATACTAAGAATAATTTGGAGATACTTTATTTAAAGTAAAATACAACCTTGAAATGTTGTCAAGGTGTTTTTCTAGTCCAAAACATTAATGGACTTATTTTCATTATAGAAAATAATATGTGTGATTTAAATGTTTATTTAAATCATCAAATTATGACTTATTCATATTTGTCTTTAATAATTCTCTTTAATATTTTATTTAGGTAGAGAATTTTATGATGATCAGTT
This sequence comes from Lolium rigidum, assembly GCF_022539505.1. Classification (NCBI taxonomy): domain Eukaryota; kingdom Viridiplantae; phylum Streptophyta; class Magnoliopsida; order Poales; family Poaceae; genus Lolium; species Lolium rigidum. The sequence continues at coordinate 180,133,039 of NC_061509.1, forward strand.
TTCATATTTTTAATTATTTTTTAGAGCTATTAATAAATTTCTATGATTTTTCAAAGTTTCAGCATTTTTATTTGTTTGTGAAAAGACAAAAACACCCCTGGGCCCACCTGTCGGTGCAACCCAGTGGGTTAGGTCGAACCGACCGGCCTGGTCCGGCTCGACCAGCCCCACTCCTCTCTCTTCCCCTCACGCGCTGATACGTCCCCGACGTATCCATAATTTCTGTCGTTCCATGCTTGTTTTATGACAATACTTACATGATTTGCTTGCACTTTATAATGTTTTTATGCATTTTCCGGAACTAACCTATTAACAAGATGCCACGATGCCAGTTCTCGTTTCTCGTCGTTTTTGGTTCCGGAAAGGCTGTTCGGGCAATATTCTCGGAATTCGACGAAACGAAGACCAAACCTCCTATTTTTCCGGAAGCATCCGAACACCGAAGAAGAGTCGGAGAGGGGCCGAGGGCCACCACACCATAGGGCGGCGCGGCCCGGCCCGGGCCCGCGCCGGCCGTGGTGGGGAGCCCCAGTGTGCCCCCTGCGCCGCCTCTTCGCCTATAAAATCCCTTTCGACCTAAAAACACCGAAACTACGGGACGAAACTCCGGAAAGACTCCGGGGGTGCCGCCACCATCGCGAAACTCCAATTCGGGGGACGAAGTCTCCGTCCCGGCACCTCGCCGGACGGGGAAGTGCCCCGGAAGCCATCTCCATCAACGCCATCGCCTCCATCATGCTCCGTGAGTAGTTCCCCCATGGACTACGGGTTCTAGCCGTAGCTAGTTGGTATTCTCTCCCCCATGTACTTCAATACAATGATCTCATGAGCTGCCTTACATGATTGAGATTCATCTCGATGTAATCGGTGTTGTGTTTGTCGGGATCCGATGGATTGTTACGTTATGATTGTCTATCTACAAAGTTTATGAAGTTATTGTTGCTGCAATCTTGTTTTGTTTAATGCTTGTCACTAGGGCCCGAGTGGCATGATCTTAGATTTGAGCTCTATACTTATTGCTTAGATTGTATCTACAAGTTGTATGCACATGTCACTGTCCGGAACCAAAGGCCCCGAAGTGACAGAAATCGGGACAACCGGAGGGGATGGTGGTGATGTGAGGGACACATGTTTTCACGGAGTGTTAATGCTTTGCTCCAGTACTCTATTAAAAGGAGTACCTTAATATCCAGATAGTTTCCCTTGAGGCCATGCTGCCACCGGTCCGGTAGGACAAAAGATGTTGTACAAGTTTCTCATTGCGAGCACGTACGACTATTATTGGGAAACATGCCTACATGATTAATGATCTTGATATTCTGTCTTAATGCTATTTCAATCCTATCAATTGCCCGACCGTAATTTGTTCACCCAACGCTTGTTATTGGAGAGTTACCACTAGTGTAGATAGCCGGAACCCCGGTCCATCTTTCATCATCATATACTTGTTCTACATGTCAATCGTTTTCACGGTGCCATTGCTCTCATACTACTATTACTGCTGTCGTATTCTTGTTACTATTGCTCTCATATCGTTGCTACTTTCACATCACCCCTGTTGCTAGTGCTTTTCCAGTGCGAGCTGAATTGACAACTCAATTGTTAAGGCTTATAAGTATTCTTTACCTCCCCTTGTGTCGAATCAATAAATTTGGGTTTTACTTCCCTCGAAGACTGTTGCGATCCCCTATACTTGTGGGTCATCACGCGCGACTGAACCCTAACCCTAACCTGCTCTGGCGACCCGCGTCGCCTCCGCAGTCGCCGCTCGTCTCCGGTGAGCTCCGCCGGACTTAGCCTCCGCCATGGTGCGCAATCGACGCGCCCCACGACGGCGGTCAATCCTATCCGCGTCGATTTGACGCGGGTGACCTACTGCTCTCGTCCTCGACCCTCCTCTGGTGCTAGGGTTTCGGGATCTGCTCGATCCCGACGTTCCTGGTGCTCCTGGTGCTCGGACGCCGCCCTGGCTACGCCGCCGTGGTGCGGTTGGTGCCGCGGTGTCACCATGGCCCGGCTTGGCTCGGCGCCGCCGCGCTCCGGCGTGTGCCGCCGTGGCCGCCATGACTCGGCCTCGCCTACTCGACCACGGTAAGTGTGCCATCTCTTCTTCTCTACGTGTTCGTTTCTTCTTCTCCTTCTCCTAGCTTGGTCACCGGCCCGCCTCTACTCATAGAGGTGTGGCCGTGCCCCGATGTTGTTGCTTGTGTTGCTGTGTCTTCGCTGTGTCATGGTGCGATTGCTCTCATCGCTTATGCATATCTGTCTGCTTCGTCGTTGCTACCATGGCCATTTCTTCCGTATCTAAGCTTGTGCTTGTCTGCTGCTTCCCTGTGCTTCTATTCTTGATGCTCGTACTTGCCAATTACTCAAATGTGTTCATATATGCTGCACCGGCTTGATTGCGAGTGTGCAATCCTTGCAAGTTTGCAAGAGTCCAGTGCCTCTGGTGTGCTTTCCTGTGTGATATAATTCATGGAACTGCTCCATTGAGCATAGCTGTGCTTGCACAGCTCTATCTCTTGATGAACTGCTATTGGATACTATCATATCTAGCTTATTTGATTATATGTTATGCCATTGTTCCAGTTCTGTGGTTAATTCAGTTATCTGGACATGTATTGGTGCTATAATTGATGATTAGCATGCTGTAGCATGCTCTTGCAAGCTTCTGGTGGTCATATGATCACCAGTTGCTTGCAGAAACTGCTCTTTGTTGTCAGTGCCTCACTGAGGTCCACTCAGTGTTGTGTGTGTATCACACAGGCTTGGCCTGTGTATGCTGGTGCTTGTCCAAGCATTAGTGGATGCTTGCAATGATCCATTGGATCATCTGCAAGATTCTGTGCATAAGTAGCTTGACTATTTCATTTATCTGTGTAGTTCTGATTGCTTAAATAGATAAATGATGTGAAACTGTGACACAGTGATGATCATAACAATTTAATTTGCTTGGGCTAGAGGGATGCCAACACTTGTTGGGGACCCTAGCCCACTCTGAACCCACCTGGGTGATGATGCATGTCTTGGGCTTGGTGGTTTGACTGTTTTGGGTGGTTGAGGTGGCCTCAGCAGCCATTCTTGGCTGCTCAGGAAGCTCCCACCTTAGTTGGCTTGATGTGTATGGACAAATGCTTTCTGGTTTAACCATATTTGGTTGCCAGATGCTTTTAATGTTGACAAACATGTATAGACACTTGATTGTCTATCTGTCTGATGGCTTAGCTAGCTATAGGTTGTCAAGTGAACTTGTGTAGCTAGCTAGGGATTAAATCCATGTTGGATTTCTCTGATTGTGTCCCTGTGTGGACACAACCAGTGTTCCCTGGATAAATTTCCTACTGGCTTTTTCTATGTTTGCTTGTACCAAATGGCTAGATAGCCATATGATGACACAAACAGGGCTTCCTACCCTTTTGGTGTGCTTGAGATCATGCCTGTGCAATTTATGAACAAAACCATCTGGTTTGTTCATGATGATGTGTATACCTCACTCCAGCTCCTAGAATTGGTGTTGGTGTAGAGGTTTTGCTTCTGGTGGTTTATTTGGCTTGCCCTGTCGCTCTCGGCTTCGTCGGTGATGCTTGGTGAATTTCTGGTGATTGAGAAATAGATTGAACTGCAGTAGCTGTTCTTGTGTTCTTGTGTTCTTGAGACTTACCCTATGAGGCTGCTGTCGATGCAATGGTTAGGGTTTGCTTCTGAAAAGTTTATATATGATCAGCCATTCCTTCCCTGGTCGACAGCAAGGCCTGACCTCTCATGGTGACACACGGAGCTATGTGTGTGTGTTGTGCTTGCATGCACACAGCCTTGTGAGCAGGCTGTGTGTGTGTGTATCCTGATGCTTTGCATCTGGCTTGGGACTTGGCTGTGAGCTGATCAGCTCGGCAGCTTTGGTCATATCCTCTCCCTTTTCATTTGATTTCTAACCTGCCACTTGGCATAACTTGTATTTGTTGTGATTATGTGCAGGGAGCAAAGTGATGATCCAATGATCATGAAGATCATCAAGTACAAGACTAAATGAAGTTTAGTTTGTAGTGTTAGGATAGGTTCTGGAATTGTAATTTCCTTTTCTTTTCTTTTTCTATTTTTGTCCAATTCTTGTAATATGTTGTAATATTCATTTGTTCCAATTCTGAATATTGTAATTGACAATGTATCTTGTGTGATTATTAATAAAGCTCAAGTTTTACTTAATGAGCTTTACTTAGTTGTTGTATTATTTATAATCTTGATTAATGATAACTATTTATTAAATTATCTCAAGTTTGAATTATGTGATGTCCAATTGATGTTTGAATTTGAAATTCAAATTCAAATTTGGTTTGAATTCAATCATACAACTTAACTTAGAATTCAATCATGCAACTTAAGGTTGTGATGCAAACTCTCCCCTCTCTTCTCAAAACCCTAGTTTAGTTAAATAAGGAACAGGTTTGTCGCACTCTCGAAACCCTAACCCTGTGAGGTGTCGAGAGAGAAACTTGTCCCCCTTCGATGCAGTGTTTGTTTAAAAGCGCGAAATTTCCCCAGAATTTGCAATGCAATGCACATCCCTTTCTAAAATCTACCCCTCGATCGTCTCTAAACCTGGGACATTACAATATGCCCAAACCACCTTAGTCAGTGTTGGACTAGCTTCTCGTTGATCGGTGCCACCCCTAGCCTATCGCGGATTATCTCGTTCCTGATACGGTCTTTTCTTGTATGGCCGCACATCCATCGTTGCGCATCTCCACAACACTCATTTGTTGGATGTGTTGTCTTTTTATTGGCCAACATTCCACCCTATATAGCATCGCCGGCCTGACTGCCGTCCTATAGAACTTACCTTTTAACTTTTGTGGGACCTTCTTGTCACACATGATACCAGATGCTTGCCGCCACTTCATCCACCCTGCCTTGATCCTGTGGCAAACATCCTCATCGATATCACCAATTATTTGCAACATTGATCCAAAATATCGGAAGGTTTCATTCTTTGGCACAATCTGTCCTTCTAATCTGACATCTCTGTCTTCGTCGCCAACACCACTAATGCTGCATCACATGTGTGGCGCCCCAAAACCGGTACCATGAGGACCCCAGCGAATCCGCCGAAATCCGCACGATATCGATTTTAGGAGACGCACCACCAAGCGCCTCGTACACGCCGAAGCATGCACGCGATGCGGGTGGAATCAATCACGAGAGGTAACATTACAACAGGTTTACAATAGAACCCACAAGAGACATATATTACAACAACGACTCCAACGAGGCAAGATACAAATATGTACATACAAAGATCCAAATCATACAGAAGATCAAATACATCCGAGTACGGACAAGATACAAATTGGACTAAGAGTCCTGAAGATAACCAGTGGCGTCCATAACCCTGCCCAGGCCAAGCCGGAAGGGTAACCTTGCTAGCGTCGTTCTTCATCGTACCGATCTTCATATCTGCCCGGTTATGTCCCGTAGAAGCAGCAATAAGTACGGGTTCGTACTTAACAAGACTTCAAGACGTATAAGCATTCGTCAACCAGTCATCCTTTGTACTTAAGGCACGCAGGGGACTTAGAGGACGCAAGAGGAACGTCATAGGCAATATGGTGGGGTTAAGTGGCAGCGCAAGCACTAAAAACCTATAGAGACACTCTACAACAGTCGTCTATCAGAGAAGGTGAGAGAGCGCATAAACTAACAGTTCTATACTCTGCAAACAAAACACAGCCGATGCGTTCCCCCTTCGCCAAGAAGTACTTACAAAGGCACTCACACGGTTGTCAAGTTTTAACCATTTATTATTGAAGTTGTGCTACTTACTACACAAGTTATTAGTATTGAAACAACATGTGTAAATTGTCTATGGTCGAGTCATACAGCTCCAAGTCGTCCATAACCGCGGACACGGCTTATCGATAAGATTTTACCCTGCAGGGGTGCTCAAATGTGCCCACACGCACGATCAATCCAACCTAGCAAGGGAAAGATATCACGACTCGCACTCTCCTTCACGACAACAATGTCCAGGAAGCCACCTAACTAAGTTGAACCCGAATCGAAGTCCGGCCGAATCTCCGAGACGGACCTAGGCGTTTGCGACCACGACTTCAGAGGGTCAAAACACACATCGGGGCGAATGACCCGCTTCGAGCACGCGATAAACGCTCGTGCCGCACCTATACGTGCATACCAGAAACAAGGGATACAAGGCACCCAGGGGCTTCCCAAAGTAAATAAGTAACAAGCTGGCATGCACGCAACAACAAATGGTAAAACATTGCAAACTAATTGTGGCCACTGGACAAAGCTGTAGATTCCGGCAGTGATCGCGGGGAGACCCATAGGCATACCCACGTGTGGTTAGAGCGCTCAGTCTCGGAACAGATAACAAGAACTCGGGGTCCTAGGTTTTATGGAAACACAAGTGAGCCGTCACAAAACGATCAGCTGACCCACCGATGCCCCCACTTAATAAGTATTAACTAGTAATCATGATACCCTCAACAGATATATCCATAAACCATGTGTCATGGTTCCCCAACAGATAAACCGATAAGATAGCGATAACGGTAACACGATATAAACAGCACTAGCATGCACTACGACTCGCAAGGCAGACCCGATAACCAAACAACAGCTGTAGGAGGTTGGTGGAGGCAATATAGGCTGCTTGAGATAACAAGTGGATAGGACACGTGACAAGAACGCAACTTAAAGCTAGCATGAGGGAGAAGGCAAAATAAAATAGGTGAGCGACTCCTGCAGGGACAGGAGTATAGGGGAAATGCTTGCCTGTTAAAGCTTGCCGAGGAACATCCGGAGAACTTGTCGTATCTCACAACACCACTTCGCGATCCTATCCGGAAAGAAGCAAACGCTGCACACACAACGTATGCAAGTCTTACTACTACGGATAAAGAAGATCCAGCATGATTAGAATGATATGCATGACATGGTAGACATGGTGCAACGCATCTTATCCAAATTAAGCGGGATCGGAACCCGGACAAACAAATTAAGGTTGAAGTTGCATTTCTACCGACAAAGTTTAAGGGTGATTAGCATGGCAGTAGCATGGCAAGGGTGAGCTACTTCAGTATTAAATGGATCGGGTAATTCTTATCCGGTAATTCCAAAATACTCCGCGTTTATTTATTAGGTGCGATGCAAACTATAACGGTACGTTATGATGCGAGATGCAAGCAAGTATATAGATTGCGTATTCAGATTCATTATATTTTTCTGATAAAATTCAATATATGAACATTTTATTTAGAGTTGTAGAATAAAAGGTATGGCAAAAAAAAAAACAGACTTGCAAAAGAATAAAGGGCCAAAGAATAGATAGCAGAGGATCAATTGGAGTGCAGCGCTACGCTACAGTATGATTGATGTACATGGACGAGTACTTATGATCTTCATTGTGAGATTTGCTATACAAAGAATAGAGGAAAAGAACCCAAGTCGCTACGACCTGGGAGCACAAGTGCAACCACTGCACACTGCAACACTGAATGTTATTGATGGAGTGAACTCGCACAATTTGTACCACCTGCAGATCGGAGCTAGGACAACAAAAGAAAGGCTGTTGATTTTTCTGTCGGAGATGCAGATCGAACAAGGGTCTCCCAGGTTGAACAGCTACAGGATCACAGACATGTAAAACGATAGGGGATGTAGCTGAAACAAAAACGGAGAGGAAAAGCCCAGCTGATGTCTTGTTGATATATACTGTAACGTGTAGAGTTGGGTTAGATCAAACATAAGAAAAGGGAAGGGATTATACGGTGGCTTGTAGGGATCGATCTTTATTCTGTTGCACGACAACGATTTTGGCTCGTTGGGACGATGGACTTAACTGAAGAAACTGACAATGTCAACGAATGGAGGCATGGTGCGTGACCTGCATGGTGAGACAGAGAGTTTGCTTCGTGCGCATAAGGGCATCTCCAGCCGCGCGACGCATTTCGGACACCCAAAATGTTCGCGGGCGTCCGTTTGCGTCGCGAGGCGGACGCGGAAATAGTCGCGTGTCCGTTTGCGTCTGGGGCTGGCTCCAGCGGGGCGACGCATTTTGGGCGCAGGCCAGAATTCAAAAAATAGAAGCACGCATAAACTTTTGCACCATACAGCCGCATTTTGAGGGCTGAAACAAGTTCACCCCACTTTGCATATCGGACTGCGCAAAGTGGAGACCAAAAGGGGCACAACAAGGTCTGTGCAGCAATAAAAATGTCCAAAAGGAGGCCAAGGTGTTGGGCGCATGGCGCCGGCGATCAGGCGTCTCGCGCGCGGATTTCGGCGCGCCTCTTCATGAACCAGGCCCTGGTGTCGTCGTCGACGCTGCTCAAGTCGGCTAGCATGATCCTAGTGTCCTCCGCAAGGATCTTGGCCTTGGCGTCCATCCTCCTAGCCTCGGCGTCAAGCAATTTGGCCTCGGCGTCCGCCTTTTGGACCTCAATTACCTCTTTGGCGAGGTTGTGGTAGATGGCAGCTGCGGCCTCTTTTTCCAGACGCCTCTTCTCGTCCCTAGCAGCCAAGGCGGCACGATTGTCGGCCATCATCTTCTCCATGCTCATAGTGAACGCAAGGGCCTGCGCCTCCCGCTGTAGATCGGCCTTGGTAGCCTTGTGGCCTCGTGGACGAGGTGGAAGGGCTGGACGGCCTTGATCGTCGTCCTCGCCGTCGAGGTTGATCGCTGTCCCATTCCTCGCAGCTTCGTTGTAGGCCGCATAGCTTGTCATCCACTTGTTGGCGTTCTTGAGCACGTCCCGGCAATGGACCATATGGAAGCCCTTCTTATGCGTCGCCCGAACTTCTTCAAGGCGCGGGATACCCGCATTCATAGCCGCCAATGATGTACATAGAATGATGCACATAGTGTTGAATGATGATGGTTCTATCGTGTTTACCACTGTCATGACGCCGGCGCCGCTTACGGGGTTGTTAACAGCATGTTCGACCGCCGAGCAAAACTTGGCTGTCTCTTGCTTGATGTAGTTCCATCTTTTTCGGAGGGACTCTAACGTCCGAGGGCTTGTGATAATGTAGGGCGGGTGCCGCCTGGTCTCATTGTACTGCTGCGAGACCTTGGCCCAATAGACCTTGCCCTTTTGCTGCGCGCCATTAATGCAATCATTGCTCGATGCAAGCCATGCTTCGCACAAGCACTTGTCCTCCTCGTCGACGAAGCCTTGTGTCCTGTGGCTCTCCCCTTTCTTCTTCGCAGGCTTTGTTGGCGCGTCGTCGAAGTCGTCCACCGACACGGGTGTTGGCTGCGTCTGCTGGGTGGCGAACAGGCGTGCGGTTTCGATGTCCTCCGCGCGTTCATCCGCCGTTGGCTCCCGGTCATCCGGCGGGGTCCCGGCCGGATCACCGCGAACGAAGCCGCCGCCGAAGATAATTTCCTGGATGTCAGCCTCACGGCGGTCCTTCCAATACTCCTACGAATCACCGGACGTCAGACGCATGAAACACGGCGAACGCACACATTGAGAGAGCTCACGTACCGGGTCGTCCATCGTCGGGGCAGCCGGCGCCATTTCGTCGAACATGATGCGGGGCTGCCGCATGCTCTCCTCCGGCACCTGGCGCGTCTTCTGTGTCGCGCCCGAGCTGGAGTCACCGCTTCTAGGAGTCCGGTTGAGGTCGGGAACAGCCGCCCCGTTGAACTGCTCCGCCGCCCGGTCCAACTCCACCGGCGGCAGGCCGGACGCGAACCGCGACGCCGGGTGGCCCCGCAAGGGAGCGGGAGTTCCGGGACGCAGCTGGGAACTTACCGAGCTGACCGACGAGGACGGAGGAGCGACGCCGACGATCCCTCTCTCTTGACGAGCATGTAGCCCTCCGCCAAGGTCGGATGGAGGGCTACTTGCGCGACGCCGGCTTTGATCTCGCATCCGCCACGCCTCGCTGGTTGGCGGCCGCGGAAATCTTCATCTTCGGTTCCCGCGCCGGCAGCGACGTTTCGCGGCCTCGATCACTTCTCCTCCGGGAGAGCACCTTCTTTGCGGTCTTCGCCTTTGCCTCCCGGCCGCCGCCGGTGCCGGCCCGCTTGCTTCCGGCGGACCCTCCATTGTGGCTACGGTCGTGGCTACGGGGAGTGTGGGGCGGCGGCGGGTGCGGCGGCGAGGGTTTGATCCGCATCCATGGCGGTGGGCTGCGGCGGCGAGGACGTCCATCGCTTCTGGAATGTTTCGCGCCGGTCTAGTTTGCTTTTTCGCGCGGGGAATGGCCAGTGGCAGGAATTATATCGGCCTCGCTGCCACTGACGCGCGGGTCCTACGTCTTTTTCGGCGGTTACTCGGCGCGACCGCCGAGCGTCCGCGGAGACGCAAACCTGGCGCATATTTGAGCCAGGTTTGCGTCTCCGCGGACGGGCCGGTCACTTTGCGTCGCCCCGCTGGAGCAGAGCCCAGACGCATTTCCGGTCACGGCGGACGAAAACGATCGCTCAGCGACCATTTGCGTCGCGCCGCTGGAGATGCCCTAATGTGCAAGAGGGGATGCAACGACATGGAGAAGTCGTGCGCACGCAGGCGCATCAACAGAAGCAACAAAGCAGCGTCAGCTCATGGCCATGCTTGTCACTGACGGTGTCCACGGCAGCGTACTTGGACGCGATCGGAAACGAACCTACCGAGAAACAAAGAAGCAGGGAAAGGGATGGATTGAGGCGGCTGCTCACCGAGAGGTTGCCGCTGTTGTCGTACGGGTCGAAGGAGATGGTGCTAGCACGGCGCAGCGAGGCCCATGGTGACGGCAAGGACAGAGAACTCCGGCGGCGTATCTCGGACAGAAAAGGGTGACAGTCCCGTCAGAATTTGGCGACGCCAAACAGCGAGCAAACAGGACGGGGAAGAGAGGGAAAAGGGGCGCCATCTCACCAGGAAGATGAAGAACACCTTGGCAGGGGCGGACGAGGTCGGAGGCGGCCGAAAACTTCGCCGGAGCGCGGCGGCCGGAGATAAAGACGGCAACCTTCGCGTTAATTGGAGCGGAACCAACTCGATTCCTTTGGGGATGATGACGAGGGCGACGAGGTGCAGCTCATGGTGGTCTCGTCTTGGCGACGGACGCTCTGGAACGACGGCGCGACGGTGGACTGCCGCAGTGGTGTTCTTTCGTTGTTCTCAGAGAAAGGAAAAAAAAGGTGGAGAAGAAAAGGAGAGTGGCGGCGGCCAGAGGTAGGAAGATGGATGCGAGCTAGGTTTTGGTGGGGATCAAAAGGATGGGAAAAGGAGTGGTTGAGAGGAGGCGTTGTGGAGCGGCTGAGCTAAGCACGAGCAGGCTCCTCTCGTGCCATGCCCACGAAGATGACAAGGAGAAAGCTAAAAACCTGGGCTGACTTGGTCTGTATTGCGTCTGTGGCTGGTTTTCTTCTTTCCCTCTTCTTCTGAATAGCTCCAACCTTATTTTCTTTTTCTTGCTGAAATTCTTGGACAAGAAGAGGATGATGGGATGTGTTCTAGAAAAGATTTGAAAGCTTCATTACATTTTAAAAAAGTTTTGCAAGACTTTAAAAGAAATATTTGTTTAGTAAAATAAAGCGGGAGGTAAGATTTTATAAACGTAGGGATATTTTCAAAACCAAAACAAGATTTTAAATTAAATATTTATTTTTTAGAGATTTTTAATGAAACACACAAGGCGAGAGATGAATGATGCCATGATGTCATGATGATGCATAAAAGAGAAATAACAAACAAATCTAATATGGGGATTTTCCTGGGTCGCTACAACATGTACTCAGTCTTGGTTCTACTAAGTCTAAGTCTCCATAGCTCTAACTTCCTATTTACGCCGGCCCTGGTCTCATCTACTAGCACCACATCATCAGCAAAGAGCATACACCAAGGAATACCTCCTTGTATATCCTTGGTCACCTCATCCAACACCAAGGAAAACATGTATGGGCATAAGGCTGACCCTTGATGTAGACCTATCGTGATTGGGAAGGTATCAGTCTTGCCATCACCTGCGAACACTTGTCACAACATGATTGTACATATCTCTGAGGAGGGTAATGTACTTTGTTGGAAATTTGTGTTTCTCCAGCGCCCATCACATGACCGTCCTTGGTATCTTGTCATACACCTTCTCCAAGTCGATGAACACCATATGTAGGTCCTTATTTTGCTCCCTATACCTCTCCATAAGTTGGTGAAGTAAGAAAATCGCCTCTGTAGTCGACCTCTCAGGCATAAAACCGAACTAGTTTTTAGTGAGATTCGTCAATCTCCTCAAGCGATGCTCGATGATTCTCTCCCAAAGTTTCATAGTATGGCTCATAAGCTTAATTTCTTGATAGTTAGTACAACTTTGAATATCTCCTTTATTCTTGAAGATAGGTACTAATATGCTTTTCCGCCACTCTTCAGGCATCTCGTTCGACCGAAAAATGTGGTTGAATAGCTTAGTTAGCCATACTATTGCCACGTCTCCAAGGCTTCTCCACACCTCGATTGGGACATCATCAGGGCCAAGGGAGTTTCCTCCCTTCATCCTTTTGAGGGCCTCTTTAACCTCAAGCTCTTGGATCCTCCGCACAAAATGCCTATTGGCGTCATCAAAGGAGTCATCCAGCTTGGGAATAGTGTCATCGTTCCCATCATTGAATAACCCATCAAAGTACTCCCTCCATCTATTCTTGATCTCTTCATCTTTCACCAGAAGTCGATTAGCCTCATCGACCTTGATGCACTTAACTTGGTTGAGGTCCCTTGTCTTCCTCTCCCAAATTTTTGCCATCTTGTAGATATCCTTCTCTCCTTCCTTTGTGCCTAGTCTGTCATATAGCTCATCATAGGCCCGTCCCCTTGCTCCACTCACAACTCGCCTTGCATTCTTCTTGGCCTCTTTATACTTCACCATCTTGCTTGTGCTTCTATCGTGGTGCCACCTCTTGTAGCACTCATTCTTCTCCTTGATATCCATTTGGACATCCTCATTCCACCACCATGTGTCCTTAGCTTCCGGCTTCTGACCCTTTGTCACTCCAAGAACCTCCCTAGCTACTTTTCGAATGCAAGTACTCATCTTCACTCACATACTATCTGCATCTCGCTCTCCGTCCCAAGGTCCTTCCATGATCATCCTCTCCCGAAAGGTCTGTTGTGCTTTCCCTTTGAGCTTCCACCACTTCGTTCTTGTGATTTTGATGCCTTTATCCCGCATCACACGAGCGTGAAAACGGAACTCGGCTACCACAAGCTTATGTTGCGCCACAACACACTCCCCAGGATCACCTTGCAATCCAAACAAGCCCTCCTATCACTTCTTCTAGTGAGGACAAAGCCAATCTGGCTAGAGTATTGGGCACTACTAAATGTCACTAAGTGACATAGGCATCCCCAATGGGCCTGCCGAACAAGGTACCCGGGGTTTACTGAAGGCCCACGACCCGAAGGATAAGAAGATTCGGAAGCCCAAGATACTATTAAGGAAAGCTAGAGTTGTAATAGGAAGCATTATTTGTAATCTTGTGGGACGGGTTAGAAACCCTCCCGGACTCTGTAAACTTGTGTATCATGAATCCCTCGGCTCCACCTCCTATATAAGGGGGAGTCGAGGGACAAAGAAAGGATCGAATCATTGTCTCGCAAACCCTAGCTTTTACATCGTCGAGCACTTTTCGGCTGAAACCTTCGAGATCTGCTTGCCCTCTACATCCAACGAAACCCTAGTCTACTACTTGTAGGCATTGACAAGTTAATACCTTGTCAATTGGCGCCGTCTGTGGGCTCTAGAGGCGACAAGGAGTTGATCTCGATGGCACGTTCAAGATCGTCGACTTCGTCGATAGCAAGCAACATCATGGACAGAGGTAAACAGATCGAAACTGGTCTCGTTGATTTTGTTCCTCACCCGCCCTCCCGTTTGGATGCATATGCGTATCTGGAGGAGCCCATGGAGATGACGTTCGGAAAGTTCCACTTCCGCGTCGAGAAAGAAGGAGCGTATCGTCTCGAAGTTCCGATCTCGTCGGGATTATTGGCGGTCGATCCCGATTTTTCAAGCTCAGCATCATCCATCGAGTCAGGCGACGAGGAGATTTCGTCGCCACGCTTCATCAGCACCAAAGCAAGCGAAAAACTTGCCAAGATCTTCAGCGACATGTCCTTCGAGTCATCCGCGGACTCCTATATAAGCGATGACTCGAATAGCGTCGACAGCTTCGACTTCATCGACAAATCCATCACTGTTGGAAAGGTCTTCACCAATCTCTATGATGGTGTCACCAAACCCAGCAAGGTTCAGAATCCAAAATATCATCAGATTTACGCTATTGGAGAAGCAAGTCGCGATCAGGAGGAAACATCAGAGGCTTTCGATGACTTGGGAAATCCATATGTCGATCCCTCTGACCTAAGGCGAGGTTTGGGCAATAAATATGTCGGGCCTACACCACGTGTTAGGGTTCAACTCCCACAAGCAGCATGGGATAGAGCCGCAAGAGCTATGGATGGTTTAGAACCAATGGCAACAACTGCTACGACTGAAGAATTGCAGGCCTACCAATATAGGCTCGCTCGAGCTGGAAGGGAATTAGAAAAACAGACACGCTTGCTCGAACGGAAGAAAGGAGGCAGCCTCGAGCATCAAGCGGTGCGAAGAGCGGAGTTAAGTCGACAATCGGGAACTTCGGGAGATAGCCACAGAGAAGCTCGACGGAGAGCAAGATCGCGGCTGCAAAATATACCTGAAGCTGAAAGAGAGACTTTAATTCAAAACCTCGACATGTCTTTTATGTCAATCGACACGAGGGGGAATATCATTCCAAAAACACCGGAAGCAGGGTACATGGCAACGCAAGCTTTCATCTTAGCGTCTAGGCCACCTCCCGGGGATCCAGGAGAGGTGTTGTACAACATGGCCATGGCAGGATGTGGAGCCATGGGAGCAGCATTCGCAGCCACACCCCCCGAAGGAGCTGCAAGACAAAATAGCACGAGACCTACTGCAGCAGTGCAAGATCCACCAATAGCAAGTGGAGTCAGAGATACGGCGGCTCAGGCCAGGGTAGATAGAGCGCGACAAGGTAGAAGGGAACATCGGCATTCACCAGAACTTGCTGAAGAAGATATGTGTGGACTCCCGTGTTTTACGCGACGGGTCCGAAAAACTCGAGTCCCCTCAGGATTCAAGTTACCCGATAGTTTCAAGAAATTCGATGGCCTACAAGATCCCGAGGATTGGCTAGTCGATTACCTCGAGACGGTAAAGCTGATAGGTGGAACCAGAGCAACAGCCATGCAAAGCATTCAAATACACCTAGGCGGAGCCGCAAGATCGTGGATAAAGAAGCTTCCCCCAGGCTCCATCGACAACTGGGACAGTTTTGAGGATGTGTTTGTCAAGAACTTCCGATCAACCTGCAAAAAGCCTGCGACACTAGAGGAATTGAGATCATGTCGACAAAAGCATGATGAATCAATGAGAAAGTACATTCAAAGGTGGAACATCATTAAAAACTCGGCAGAGAATATATCTGACGAAAGAGCGATAGATGCGTTCGTAGCAGGAGTTCGACGAGGCGATTTTGTGGAGGACTTGGGAAGAACCAACCCAAGGACAGTATCAGCATTAATGGAAATAGCAAACAGATGGGCAGATGGCGAGGATGCTGTACATAATAAACGACACAGGCCACCAGAGGAGGACCGCAGTCGAAATTTTCAAAATAGACGACGATTTTCTCGGCAATTTTCGAGTTACGATGCCCCTGGCCAAATATCGGCTGGGTTTCGGGGAAACAATGGAGGAAACAATAGAGATGATTATCAAAGGAGTAATGCACAGCAAGGCGACAATAGAGATGACTCTCGAAATAACAGGCAAAATAGCGGGTCGAGATTTCAGAGACCTTTCGTAACTCCCGAAGATATGATGAACGGGCCATGTCAGATGCATTTTTACCTCGACAGAGCAATGGGAGAAGGCAGTCAGGACATCTGCAGAAGGACTACCGAAATTTCCAAGCAATGCTGCGAGTTGCAGGAATAACCAATGCACAAACAATAAATAGAAACCCCCAGGGGCCCAGGAGTGAGATTCACTTGCCACCTCCTCCCGCAATTACGGACGAAAATCGACATCAGCTCAGAATAGCGGCAGCACCAGCACCACCACCTTACGTTGATCCCAACTCTCATGGAGCGGTCTCGATGATTCAGAAAGGCAGGCCATCCAATAGAGCTCAGAAAGTAATCTCGCGACAGGTGTTCACGGCAGAGAAGAAACCTCCACCAACGGTTGAGTACCTCAATTGGTCAGGGCAAGATATTGGCTTCACAATAGTGGATCATCCGCAGCAAGTTCCTCGACCAGGGCAGTCAGCACTTATTTTACCAGCAGTAATCGCGGGATTTGACGTATCGCGAGTATTCATAGACGGCGGCAGCAGCCTAAACCTTATGTACGCAGATACGCTAAGGAAGATGAACATCTCCCTAGCAAATTTGAAGCCAACTGATACGCGTTTCCATGGAATTACGCCGGATAAGCCAAGTTATCCGTTGGGGAAGATCAATCTCGACGTTCAGTTTGGGACCCGAGAAAATTACAGGATAGAGAAGCTGGAGTTCGAAGTCGTGGATTTCCCATCACAGTATCACGCCTTGTTGGGGCGGCCAGCATATGCCAGGTTTATGGCAGTACCACATTATACATATTTATTGTGGAGGTTACCTGGACCTAAGGGGTCAATCACAGTCAAAGGAAGCTTTGCGCTACCCGATAAATGTGACAAAGATTTTCATCGACTGTCAGAAACTTTCGGGATGCAAGCAGAATACATGGAGTCAAGGCTTACGACTGATTATGATGTACTACCAGATGTAGGGAGACCTAACAAGGAGCCAACATTTAACACTGCAAAGGATTCCAAGGAGGTGTAGATTCACCCGACAGATCCGAAGAAGATGACGTCCATCGCGACAAACATGGACCTCGCATAGGAAAGCGCGCTCGTCGAGTTCCTCCGTGAGCACTAGAAAATCTTCGCATGGTGTCCAGCTGACATGCCAGGAGTACCCAGGGAACTTGCCGAGCACCACCTAAACTTGGATCCAATAGCAAGACCAATTAAGCAACCTCTGAGGCGTTTTTCGGAGCCAAACCGTAAAGCTATGCTGTCAGAAATTGATCGACTAAGAGAAGCTGGTTTCATTAAGGAATTGCATACAGAGGCCACATGGGTAGCAAACCCAGTACTGGTCCCGAAGAAAAACACCAAAGTCCTTGCATGTGCGTCGACTTTACGTGTCTCAACAAACACTGTCCAAAGGATCACTTTCCCCTCCCAAGGATCGATCAAATTATCGACTCCACGGCAGGATGTGAACGTCTTTCCTTCCTGGATGCATACTCTGGTTATAATCAGATCAGATTAAAAGAAGAGGACGAGGTCAAAACAGCATTCATCACACTTTACGGCGTGTTTTGCTATAGAACAATGCCCTTTGGTTTGAAAAACGCGGGATCAACATATCAGCGGATGATGCAGAAGTGCTTAGCAACACAGATCGGGAAAAACGTACAAGTGTACATCGACGACATCGTCATAACATCAAAAAAGGGGGACACGCTAATCGAGGACTTGAAGGAAACTTTCGATAATCTCGACAAGTTCTATCTCAAGCTGAACCCGACGAAGTGTTCTTTCGGCGTCCCTGCAGGAGAACTTCTCGGGTTCTTAGTTTCAACAAGAGGGATTGAAGCAAATCCCGAAAAAATCCAAGCTATCGTAACAATGAGGAAGCCAACAAAGTTGAAAGAAATACAGCAGCTAACTGGGCGAGTCGCAGCTTTGAGCAGATTCGTCGCCAGGTTGGGAGAAAAGGCATTACCGTTCTACGCCTTAATCAAACAAGGAGAGAAGTTTTAGTGGAATGAAGAGGCAGATAGAGCCTTCGAGGATCTTAAACGCACAATATCGACACCACCAATCTTGGTGGCGCCTAAAGAGAAGGAACCCCTCCTGTTATATATTGCGGCTACACCCCAAGTGGTCAGCACAACACTCGTTGTCGAAAGGGAAGAAGAAGGAAAACTTCATGGAGTGCAGAGGCCGGTATATTTCATCAGTGAAGTATTATCGCCTTCAAAACAGCGGTACCCGCAGTACCAGAAACTAGCATATGGAGTGTTTACAACCGCAAGAAAACTGCGGCACTATTTTTCGGCGCATCCGATAATAGTGGTCAACGAGGCACCTTTATCCAATATAATAAACAATCCAGAAGCTACGGGTCGTGTCTCCCTTTGGGGAATAGAACTTTCTCCTCGGGACATCACGTATGAAAAAAGAAAAGCAATAAAGTCGCAAATCCTGCCAGATTTCATCGCAGAATGGATGGAGCTGCAAAATACAGGACCTCCGGATTTATCGAGAACCTGGACTATGAACTTTGACGGGTCCAAAAGGTTAGAAGGAGCTGGAGCAGGTGTGATACTCATATCACCTGAAGGCGACAAATTAAAGTATGTTCTACGGATGACGTTCCCAAATGCGTCAAACAATGAGGCAGAGTACGAAGCTCTTATACACGGGATGAAGATGGCAAAAGCTTGTGGCGCAACTCGACTAACAATCTTTGGCGACTCACAATTGGTGGCCCAGCAAGTCATGAACCAATGTGATGCAGTCAATGATAGCATGGTGGCGTACAAAGAAGTGTACAACGAGCTCGAGAAACTATTTGATGGATGCGAGGTAAATCATATAAGCAGGCTGAGCAATGATGAAGCCGATGTTCTTGCAAATATCGGATCGCAGTGCCTCGCAATTCCACCAGGAGTGTTTTGGGAGGAAATAACAGAGAGATCAACAAAGCAGAAGAAATTGAAAAAGAAGGAGAAGGAGGAAAAATCCGCGGGGCTGCAAAAGAAACAGAAGAAGAAGAAGAGGAACAGGATCTAGTATTGATGGTGCAAGTACCATGGATGCAAGTGTACATATCGTATATCCTAAGGAAAACAATACCCGACGATCCAGTTGAAGCAAGGCGAGTTATTCGACGGTCCAAAGCCTTTACAGTGGTCAAAGGGGAGCTGTATAAACGCAGTATTTCGGGTGTGTTACAGCGATGCGTTACACCGAAGAAGGAAGGATAATCTCGAAGGACGTACACGAGGGAATATGTGGTCATCACGCGAGCAGTCGAGCTATTGCTGCCAAGGTTTTTCGAGCTGGATTT
>NC_061509.1:180152334-180270909 GCF_022539505.1 Lolium rigidum
CAATCGAGGATGCAAAGGAGATAGTACGAACTTGTGACGCGTGCCAGAGATTTGCCGCGAAACCTCACTCTTCGGCAGCAGAACTGATGCCAATACCATTGTCTTGGCCCTTTGCTCAATGGGGCCTCGACATGGTGGGGAAGTTACATAAAGCTTCGCCAGGAGGATACGAGTATATGCTCGTCGATGTCGACAAATTTATCAGGTGGATAGAAGCCAAGCCGATAAATTCACCAGACGCAGCATCTGCAATAAAGTTCATGAAAAGCATTGCTTTTCGGTTTGGAGTACCTCACAGCATTATCACGGACAATGGCAGTAACTTTACATCCAAGGAATTCAAGGCATATTGTGCAGAGATAGGCATCAAATTGCACTTCGCGTCAGTCGCACATCCACAAACCAACGGCCAAGTCGAAAAAGCCAATGGTATCATCTGCAATGGCATCAAGAAGCGCTTGTTGGGGCCATTGGAAAAAGCTCGACATACCTGGCCGGAGGAGCTGCCAAGTGTGCTCTGGAGTATCCGAACAACACCAAATACGGCGACACAAGAAACTCCGTTTTTTCTGGTCCATGGAGCCGAGGCAGTATTGCCAATAGAGATAGAGCATGATTCTCCAAGAGTCACGGAGTATGATGAAGAGGCTTCTAGAAAGGCATTAGAAGATGACGTCGATGCATTGGACGAAGCGAGAGATGAGGTATTATCGCGGGTCACTAAATATCAGCAAGACCTAAAAAACTACCATAGTCGACGTTTGCGACCAAGATCCTTTCAGGTTGGAGACTTAGTGCTGCGACTCAATCAAAATAGTACTGAAAAACTCGAGTCGCCATGGCTTGGCCCTTACGTCGTCACAGAAGTAATCGAAGGAGGAGCGTACAGGATCAAGGATAAGAAGTCGAGGGCTCCCGAGAAAAACCCCTGGAACGTGGCACAGCTAAGGCGTTTTTACGCTTAGTGTCGAAATATAGTCCTCCTTGTAAAAATACAATGTACTGAAACGCCCGCAAGTTTTCAGACGCACTCTTTTCCTTTTTCGGGGCACCGAGTGGGGCCGGGAAAGGTTTTTGATGAGGCGGGCTCGCGGTGCTGCAATATAATAAAGATAGTCGAGATATATATCTTTTTCTTCAAAAGGCTCGGGGACTTGCGCTCAAACTTGCAATATATATTTCTGAAAATATTTCGCCTTGGTGCGAACACCTCGCAAAATAAACAAAGATACAAAATAGCGATCGACAACAAGGCACGGGGCTCGTACCCGCAAATATAGCATATTCAATATAATTCAGTTGCCTTGGTTTAAAAACCTCGCACATACAATAAATAAATTCACTAAGTGAGACACTCGGGGGCTTGATGAGGAAAAATAGAAATATTTATTGACTTTACAATATAGAACATGTTTACAACATACAAGAAGCAATTCTTGAGAAAACTCAACGAGTTCAAAGAAAAGGAAAAGTCAATTGCAGCCTAGTATATTATCTATGGTCATCCGATTTACAGTACGAGTACTGTGTTCAGCATAGCTGCCCTTCACGAAGAACTTAGCGTCCATCCGAAGAAGTTCATCCATCATATCTTCTGCTACAGGGGTCACATGATCATCAATTTTGCCAACATCCCTTTTCCTTTTCGCCATCTTGGCCAAACACTTGGTAACAATTTGGCTCATGTCAAACTTGGGATAGCAGATTTTGATCATCATCATAGCAAACCTGGCACCAGCAGAAAGTTGGGCCCGAACAAATCCATGGATTTGAGGAGCATCTCGAAATTTGTCCATCAAACCAAGAAGAGTGTCGGGTGCCTCGTTCCGAGGAAACATCGTCTTGTAAACCAGGGACAATGTTCTAGTACGGAAATCCAGGAACTCGCGAACCTGACAGGCGCGGTCTTGAAACCTGACAATCTGTCGGGTCCGTTCTGGAGTGGCCCAGAATAGAGAACCACGGTCAAGGGAAAGGTTAACGAGAAGATTTGTCCTTGCGTTCACCCTTTCTTCTTCGGCAGCAGTGTCGAGAAAGGAACCTATTTGGCGACGGCAAAGGAATTTCAAAAAAAGGATACAGCAAGAAGACAGAAGAAGTTTTGATTTGAAAAAGCATACCTGACATATCCACACTGGCTTCATTCATCAATTCAAGCATAAAATTCTCTCGGGTGGTTGCCTTTTCAGCTTCAGAAACGGCGGCTTCCTTGGCAGCTATGGCTTCTTGAGCTTGTTGAAGTGCAATTTTTTCTGCTTCGGATGCCTTGTGAGATTGCTCCATCATCACAAGTGTTTGCTTCTTCGCATACTGAAGCTGTTGACGAAGTTCTTCCAAATCTTGCGATAAATTCGTACTCGAGGAATCTTCACCAAGTTCAGTATTAACAAGCACTTTCCTCGAGCGAGAAGAAGTAGGCAAATTATCGGAAGGAGCAGGAGTTGGAGTATAGTTATCAAATATCAACTGAAATTAAAAGGTTCGACATCAATCATCAAGCAAAATAGAATTCCATTGATTTTCAGAATAATTACAAGGCATTACAATGGAGCTAGTGGGATAAGTGTCGCCAAAAGCTACTTTGGCGACAACATCAAAAGGAAGAAAGAAAAAGAAAAAAAAAGAAAAAAAAAGAAAAGGGGAAAGACAGGGTGGTCTACTAGACCTCCGTTTTGGATGAGCTTGGAGCTGGAGTTGGCTTGCACCCAAGATAAGCGAGGACCTTCTTCGAGTTCGGTTTCGCAGCCTTGATCAGCGACTGCCACTTCTTGGTCTCCATCTCCTGCGTGTCACCAACTCTAGTCCAGTCGATATCTTGTTGGCTATCGGCAACCAGGGCAATAGTGTCTTCAACAACAACCTTCAAACCTTCTTGGCGAAGTTTGAGCCCAAGATTTTCGGAAGTATTGAAGCACTTGGCGAGAGCAAGAAAAGGCGCGGGTTCCTCTTTCTTCGGGAAGAAGTAAGGGTACAGCTTCGACAGCCCCGCTCCAGCTTCAGCAAGACCGTCGCGTGCCTCGTCCCCATGAATCTCAAGGAGAGAAAGCACGTCAAGAAGGGGATCGTTCTCAGGATCTCTAAGTTCATATTCTTGACACGTTTTTCCTACTAAGACGAAAAATTTCTTGATAAGTACACAAGAACAGAAAAGAAAGTTCAAGGAAGTCAAAATAGTTCGGGCACTTACTGGCAAAACGACGGCTCTGCGACGCCAGGCGCTTGATAATTGCCTCTTCGCGAGCAGATTGTTCGGTTATATGCTCACTTAAAGAGGTTTCCGCCTCATGAAGTCTCTTTCGAAGATCTTCGACGGTGGCGGCCTCTGCCTTAGCCTTTTTGGCATCTGCTTCAGCCTTCTTACGAGATTTTTCACTTTGCTCCAGTTTACGAGCAAGTGTGTCAGCACGCTTGTTGGCTTCCGCAAGATTTTCTAACAAAATAGTCGACAGAAATCAGAATCATGACAAGAAAAGGAGGAAGACGTCGATATGCCAAAAGAAGTAGCAGAGTATTACCTTCAGCTTGTTTAGCATAATCGTTACCAAGGCGGATGAATTCCTTCATCAAGGGCTGACAAAGGAAAAAGAGAAACAAGTAGCAGATAAGGTGAAAAGATCGACAGCAAAAAGTAAAAAAAAAAACACGAAGAAGAGAGTTCATAGGCACCGAAAAATTTCTTGCACAAAAAAGGAGAAGTAAGCAACTTACGTTATCCAGAAGAGGAGTTGCAGAGCCACGAGGTTGAAGAGCAGATTCTGTGGCTGGCTCGACCCTAGCCCTCTTTGGCGAAGGGACATGGGGGCTTGCAGGTGGAGTTGGATGATCGACGTTATGTTGAGGAGGCAAAGTTTCCTCCACATCAGGTTGAACATCCGAAACAACTAAAGTACGCGACGTACTCGTTCGAGCAGCCACGTCAATAGGTGGATTTTCTTCCTCGTCACCACTGCAATAAAACGTCGACAATATAAGGAAAAACGACGACAAGTATTTTACAAGATAAACAACAAAGAGTGATAAGGACTTACGAGCTGACAAGGGCATCCAAGTAAGGGTCGAAAGCTGTCTTCCCTTCGGAAGGACCAACTTCTTCGGCTTTGGAGGTGCCGGAATCTTCGACTTCATTCCTCTTCCTCTTGTTTTTTGGAGAAACAACAGGAGGAAGGGAGTGTGTCGAGGCAGTGGCCTCAGAATCGGCTTCTTTTTCAGAGGAAGCCGCGGATTTCTGAGAACCCGCAACTTCACTCTCAGGGCGAGAAGTACCCTGGTTGTCATCATCGACAACAGTACGTTCTTCAACTTCTCCACCCTCTGGAAGAGGAGGAAGAGAAGCAAGAACATGATGGTTCTGAGAAAAAGAAAGAATGTCGATAAAGAAAAAAGAGAAGAAGTTATGAAAAAAAGCTAGCAAGACAGAAGTCGATAAAAAATAGTAAAACTCGAGGAGACAAATATAGCACCTAAAAGGAAAAATTACCTCGGGGAGGGGATTGGCGCCACTATATGGCGTAATGCGACAAGAGGATGGAATTGGATCCTTCTTGTTGAGCTTTGAAATCCTTCGGATCAGCTTCTCTAAGTCCTTCACAGGAAGTTCCTTGGAGAGCCTATCAACATCTTCATCACCGGCATACATCCAAAGAGGATTTTTGCGAGCTTGCAGAGGTTGCACTCTAATCCTAAGGAAGTAGCCGGTGATTTGGATACCCGACAATTCCTTGCCACGGGTGTTTTGAAGCTCACGTATGCGAGTCATCAGCGCCTCTGTCGCCGATTTCTCTTCTTCGGTAGCTTCAGCGTCCCAAGATCGGCGGCGAAGAATCTTGGCTCTTCCATCAAAGGGAGCAATGTTATACTCCACTGAATCGGAGCTTTCTTCGTGCACATAAAGCCATCTCTTTCGCCACCCTTGGACGGAGTCGGGGAATTTGACGTCGAAATAATCGACGTCAGGACGAACACAGATAACAACGCTGCCGATATTATGGGCGACGCCGTGGGAGCCATTACAGCGGATGCAGAAAATGCGCTTCCACAAAGCCCAATTAGGTTGGACCCCAAGGAAGCACTCACACAGTGTGATAAAAATCGACACGTGGAGGATGGAGTTGGGCGTCAGCTGATGCAGCTGAAGCCCATAGACAAAAAGGAGACCCCGAAGAAATTCGCGGATAGGGGGAGAAAGACCGCGGATGAGGTGGTCAACAAAACTGACCCGATACTCCATGGGAGGTGATGGATAGCTCTCCTCCTTGGGGAAGCGCAGCGCATTCTCCTTCTTGGTGAATCCCAGTTTCTTCGACGAGGTTCATATCCTGGCCGGAGATTTTGGATCTCTCCCACTCCAGATCTTCGGCGGCCATGGTAGATTCTGGAGTGCTGTGCCTGGTCAAACGCGCGCGAGGTGGCATCAATGAGCGTGGAGGAGAAAGGTATGAGCGTGGATGAGCGCTTGAAGCAATGGGAGCAATGGAGGATTTTTGCAGAGGAGAAGTGCGGCGCGAGCGAAAAGACCAGAGGAGGAAGACGATACCTTTATATAGAGGTGCGGTGAATCGAAGCGCCGTTGGATAGAGAGATTGCGGGACAGATGGTGTACACGTGGACAAGGGGTAAAAAGTAATTTCACACAGACGAGAAAGCACAGAAGATACAGTACATGCGCCAGGAAAAGCGGAGGACGTGTGTCCCCCACTTGCACGACATGTCAAATTGATGGGGTTTCTGGGCCCGCAAGACAGAGAGAGAACGGTTCTCGCGTTTTCCCGATACATTGGTCGTGGCTGTCATCAGCAATGATGTCACCTTGGTAAAAGAAAATCTCGGCTATGAAGCTTCACAAGAACGGCGACAACAGATGATTATTGTTTATCTCGAGAGCCTTTGATCAAATACAAGTTTTTGCTCAAATGCTCGGGGGCTACTTTTGAAAAAGGAAATATTCGAGTATGGCAAAATAGCAATGGTGAGAGCCTATGACCAAACGCAAGCATTTGTTCATAGCCTCGGCGGCTACTCCCATCGGGAGCGCTGTTCGCGCACCCGATAGATATAAACATTCAAGAAAAAATGACAATATAGTGACATGAGGCACTAGAATGTTGAGCCTACAACCAAGCACAAGTCCTTGGCTGTAGCCTCGGGGGCTACTCCCATCGGGAACGCTGTTCGCGTGCCCGATGAAATTATAAAAAAAAAAAAGAAGAGAAGAGAAGAGAAAGAAAGAAGAAGTGAGTATATTTCGAGTTATACAAATAACTCTACATATACTACCATCGGGAAGGCAAAATAAGTCATCTGTTGACTCAATAAAATGTGCTATTCCAACAGCCGAATAAGCACTCGACAATATATTCTCAGAACGCCAAAGTTGCGAACAATTTCTGAATGCCGCAAAACTTTATGAAGGTAAGACCCCAGATCCGTTCTGAGTGGCGTGGCGCCGTCTCTGACGTCGGTTTGCTACTTTTTTCCGTATCAACAGATACAAAGAAAAATCCTAACGGACGCGTTAGGTACCCGATAAATATGACTGGGACTCGACTGAATGGTAAGACCTTAAGCGTCACCTGTCGAAGTTTACACCAGTATCCCGAGATCATGTCCAGGGACGTGATCTTGAAGTAGGTTTTTGCGGATTGCCACTAGAGCAGTTAACTAGTACCTGATCCGTCAGATGAACTAGCCCCAACTACCATTATCCCTGTACAATATAGAAATTCATATGCAAAGATATGTGGTAAAGTTCAAAGTTATCGAATAAATATAAAGGTGGAGATTTTCCCTGACTCTACGATTCAAGCAAAATCTCGGGGGCTACTGACATAGGCATCCCCAATGGGCCTGCCGAAGAAGGTACCCGGGGTTTATCGAAGGCCCACGACCCGAAGGATAAGAAGATTCGGAAGCCCAAGATACTATTAAGGAAAGCTAGAGTTGTAATAGGAAGCATTATTTGTAATCTTGCGGGACGGGTTAGAAACCCTCCCGGACTCTGTAAACTTGTGTATCACGAATCCCTCGGCTCCACCTCCTATATAAGGGGGAGTCGAGGGACAAAGAAAGGATCGAATCATTGTCTCGCAAACCCTAGCTTTTACATCGTCGAGTACTTTTCGGCTGAAACCTTCGAGATCTACTTGCCCTCTACATCCAACGAAACCCTAGTCTACTACTTGTAGGCATTGACAAGTTAATACCTTGTCACTAAGTGAGATTGCCTCTTCCTAAAGAAGGTGTTAGCGACTAAAAAGTCATAGGCTACCGCAAAGTCCAGGATGTCTTTACCCTCCTGGTTTGTGTCGCCAAACCCGAAGCCTCCATGCACACTCGCAAACCCAATGTTAGTTGTACCCACATGGCCATTGAGATCTCCTCCAATGAGGAGCTTCTCATTTGTCGGTACACTTCTGACGACATCCTCCAATTCCTCCCAAAACTGTCTCTTAGCGCTCATGTCGAGCCCAACTTGTGGGGCATAAGCACTAACAACGTTCAGGACAAGATTCCCAACAACTAGCTTGACTAGTATGATCCTATATCCCTTCCTCCGAACATCCACTACTCCATCCTTAAGGCTCTTATCTATGAGGATGCCTACGTCGTTCCTAGTACCGGCTGAACCTGAATACCAAAGCTTGAAGCCAGTATTCTCGACTTCCCTCGCCTTCTGACCCGCCCATCTAGTCTCTTGGACACAAAGGATATTTACAAGCCTCCTGATCGCAGCATCCACCAACTCCCGTAGCTTCCCGGTCAAGGATCCTACATTCCGACTACCCACCCGCAACCTATTTTCCTCTTCTAGCTTCCTTGCCCTTCGGATCCGTCGAGAGAGATGCAAAGACCCTTGCTCACTTAACACTACATCCGGGCGAAGATGTAGCGCACCACTAAGGCGGTGGCGGCCCGGCCCTTGCACATTTGACACCACATCCGGGATTCGATATGGCGCGCCACTAAGGCGGTGGCAGCCCAGCCCTTGCTCATTTAACACCACACCCGGGTTCCGATATGGCGCGTCGCTGAGAGGGTTACGCCCCCAACGAATTTCTATTGTGTTTCATATCCATAGAAGAGGCTTATTTTTACGTTGGCTCGCCAAGCCTATCACAACCCTCCTCCTTTACCCGGGCTTGGGACCAGCTATTCCTAAAGGCATAGGCGGAGTTACGGTTATGAAAACTCATTTGTTGAAATTGAACTATATTGCATGTAGGGCATTTACCCAAACAAAAATATAGATGTTGCCAAATTTTGGTTAGGATATGAAAGAACGAATGGCTATGATGTATGAGACATATGTATGTGTTTGAGTTAGGGTCGTAATGTCAATCTATGAAGGCAAGCCTAGCGGCAGTGAGGCGTACTTACATGATGAGTACGTGCATATGTGATGAGGGATTAACTCGTCAATGCCTATGTATTATAGACTTAGGGTTTTGTAAGAAGTAGAGGACAAGTAGATCTTGAAGGTTCAGCCGAGCAAAGGTGCTTAACTCAATATTACGGTGGCTAGGTTACAATGATTTATGTCCCTTCTTTCTCCCTCGGCTTCCCCTTTATATAGGAGGCAAAGCGAAGGGTTTTCTGTGTCGTACAAGTTACAAATTGTCGAGCCGCATTGAGTTTTTCCTATATTGATACAAGTTTCCTATAGTAACTCTACTTTCCTAACCTGAAAGCCTCCAACCTTCTAGGCCTTCAAAGCTTCGAGTTCATGAGCTTCTTGCTTTCCTGTGGATCTAGGGTACTTATTCGACATGCCTGGTAGGCATACCTATGTCAGTAGCCCTCGAGATTTTGCTTGAATCGCAGAGTCGAGTAAAATCTTTGTCGTGCATCCGTTTAATAAAACTTTCGAGTTACATTCAAATTTTACTCAATGTCTATCTTGCACAGGAATAATGGTAAATGATGTTGGTTCTTCTGACGGATCAGGTACCAGTTAATTGCTCTTGTGGCAAACCCGCATAAACCTACTTCAAGCTCAAGTCCCTGGACTCGAACCTGAAATACTGGTGTAATTCTTTATGTGCCGCTTCAGAACTTACTGTGAATCAAATTCCAGCTTATTTCATTGAGTACACAACGCGTCTGTCGGGATTTTTCGTCGCATATGTTGATGTGGATAAAGTGTGAGAGCGCATTCATGTGCGATACCACGCCACACAGGACGGATCCTGGGGTCTTACCTTCGTGATCCCTTTTACAAGTCACGACATTCAGAGTTTTAATCGCGACAGACGCGCTCTGAGAATATATTGTCGAGTGCCTTTGTGTGGTGATGACCCACAAGTATAGGGGATCGCAACAGTCTTTGAGGGAAGTAAAACCCAAATTTATTGATTCGACACAGGGGAGCCAAAGAATATTTATAAGCTTTAACAGATGAGTTGTCAATTCACCTGCACCTGAAAATAGGCTTGCTCGCAACAGTTTATCAGTAGTAACAGTTTTATGGCAGTGGGAGTAGTGAAGTAACAGCAGTAGCGAAATAAAAATAGCAGTAGCGATGATTGCAGTAGACAGCAGGATTAAAATATTGTAGGCATAGGGATGGATGAACGGACGTTGCATGAATGAGGGAGTCCATATAATAGCAAGACATAGGCATTGCAAGTAATAATGATAAAAGCATCCTAGCGTAATATATTCATAGGCGTGTGTTCCTATTTAGTCGTGCGTGCTCGCAATGAGAAATTTGCATGACATCTTTTGTACTACCAGCCCGTTGCAGCGGGGCTTCTAGGTAAACTACTGGTAATTATGGTACTCCTTTTAATAGAGTACCGGAGCAAAGCATTAACACTCTGTGAACACACGTGATCCTCA
Source organism: Lolium rigidum (assembly GCF_022539505.1). Lineage (NCBI taxonomy): Eukaryota > Viridiplantae > Streptophyta > Magnoliopsida > Poales > Poaceae > Lolium > Lolium rigidum. The sequence continues at coordinate 180,162,169 of NC_061509.1, forward strand.
CATCATAGTCATCCCCTCCAGTTATCCCAATTCTTGGTCACTTTGGGGCCTCGGGTTCCTACAACAATATGTGTATACAACTTAAAGATATAATCAAAAATAATAATTATCATCATGTATCAATAACATGTTCAGATCTGAGATCATGGCACTCGGGCCCAAAGTGCCAAGGGTTTTCCGTGTCGTACAAGTTACAAACTGTCGAGCTGCATTGGGCTTTTCCTATATTGATACAAGTTTCCTATAGTAACTTTACTTTCCTAACCCGAAAGCATCCAACGTTCTGGGCCTTTGTAATGTCCCAGGTTTAGAGACGATCGAGGGGTAGATTTTAGAAAGGGATGTGCATGGCATCGTAAATTACGGGGAAATTTCGCGCTTTTAAAACAAAACTGCATCGAAGGGGGACAGGTGTCTCTCTCGACACCTTACAGGGTTAGGGTTTCGATAGTGCGACAAACTTGTTCCTACTCAACTACATTAGGGTTTTTGAGAAGAGAGATGAGATATTACATCACAATCTTAAGTTGCATGATTGAACTCTAAATTAAGTTGTATGATTGAATTCAAACCAAATTTGAATTTGAATTTCAAATTCAAACATCAAATGGATATCACATAATTCAAACTTGAGATACTTTAAGAAACAATTATCATTAATCAAGATTATGAAATATACAAATAATAAATAAAGCTCATTAGAGAAAACCTTGAGCTTTATTGATAATCACACAAAATACAATGTCAATTACAATATCCAGAAATGAAATATAAATTTACAACACATTACATGAATTGAAGAAATAGAAAAAGAAAGAGGAAAATTACAAATAAATGAAATATCCTAAACTACAAGATAATCTTGAGCTTGATGATCATCATGTCCATTTGATCATCATTTTGACCCTGCACACAAACACAAAGAAAATAAAACAAGTGTTATGCCAAGTGTAGAAAGAAAGGAAATTGAGCAGATATGATCAACTCTGCCGAAGCTGATCTCTCCACAGCACAAGTCCCAAGCTGGATTCACATACACACAACCAGGCAGCACACAATGCTTGTGTGCATGCTCAACAGCACACCGGGGTTGCTGCATGCTCTCCACACACATAGTGACCGGGGAGGAGTACAGCATGGTCGTCGACCATAAAGGAAAGGGAGAGGGCAAGTATAAAGGGTTTCTCCGAAGCAAACCCTAACCATTGCATCGACAAGCAGCTTCACAGGGTAAGTCACAAGAACACAAGAACACAAGAACAGCTTGAACAGCCACCGCTGTTCAACACATCTTCACCACCACGACGAAATAACCAAGAAGCATCAATCTCACAAGGAGGAGCAGGGCAAGCCAAACAAACCACCAGAAGCAAAACCTCTACACCAACACCAAATTCTAGGAGCTGGAGTGAGGTATACCAAGGAATCATGAGCAAGCATCTGTCTTGCTCATAAATAAGCATATGCATCAATCACACACAAGCAAAGGGGTGTGAGTACCCAGTTGTATCATCATCTGGCTACTAAGCCTTTTGGTGCAAGCAAACCAAAGAACAGTCAGAAGGAAATTACCAAGGGAACAGTGGTATGTCAACATGGTGACATACCAGAGAAATCCAACCTGGATAAATCCCTAACTAGCCATTCAAAATCATCTAGCACCTAAAGCCAAGCAAGCCATCAGACAGATAGACAGATTATGTCTATTCTTGTTGTCAACAGCAAAGGTAACTGGAAAACCAACATGGTTTCTTCCAGTGAGATATTCACCAAATTACAGCAAGCCAACAAAGGTGGGAGCTACCCTAACAGCAAGGAATTGCTGTCAGGGCCACCTCAACCACTTTACCAAACCCAACAGAGAAACCATGCACGTATATCATTACCCGTGATGGGTTCAAATGGAGCTAGGGTTCCCAACGGATGTTGGCATCCCTCTAGCTCAATCAATTTAATTGTAAGATGATCACAACCGCAGCTAGTTCACATCATTTATCCACTTAGCCAAGCAAGACAACACAGATAAATGAATATACAAGAAGTCAATACACCAGAGCTTTGCAAATGGTCCAGAGGATCACTGCAAGCATCAACAGATGCTTAAGCAAGCACCAGCACACACCAGGCCAAGCCTGTGTGATGCACACACAACACAGTGAGAGCAATAGTGAGGCACAGCTATGAAACAACAACATTTACAAGCAAATGATGATCATGTGATCATCAGCAGCTTGCTAAAAGCATGCCAGTACATGCTAGAGCCAACCTATCAATAAATCACGGATTATTTGACTAACACAACACCAATTTATCAACAATTGCTTCACAGCTAATCACATAAATAATTTATGATTGTATCCAGAAGCACATCAAATGCTTAATGAATCATTGGATTATAATACACCAGCTAAACATATAAATTCATCACTGTATAACACAGATAAGCCACAGTGATAATCAATTGAGCATAATCATAAATCTGAGCACCAGAATAAGCCACAATGGCTCTGGCACTTGCAAACTTGCAAGAAATTGCACACTGTAATCAAGCCAGGGTATCACACATGAACACACTTGAATTCTAGCCAGCATAGCAACTAAAATAGAGGCACAGATCAAGAAATGAGTGAAAACAGCAAGCACTGGAGTGGCCAGGGTAACACTGGCTAAGGCCAGTAGGGCCAGTAGCAAGAACAGCAGCAGCACAGCTATGGCCATGGCGATAGAGCAACAGCAAGCAGCTAGCCGGAAGCGCAGCGAGTAGCAAACACGCATGTACGAAGCAAGCCCAAGTGGTAGAGAATGACAGAAGGAGGAAGAAGCAGGGGGAGAAGATGGAGGCGCGTGTACCCGGAGCGGAGCACCACGGCGTGCCATGGCGGCACGGCGGCACGGGCCAACCACGACGGCGCCAAGCCGCGCCGGCCCGGCGTCGCCGAGCACGAGCACCCCATCACCACCACGGCGGCGCCACGGCACCGGCGTCGCCGGTGAGCAGCACATCACCGCGCAACCTCCTGGCCGTGCGGGCGAACGCGACGGGGGCGAACGAAGAAGGAGACGAAGAACAGATCGAGCCGGAGGATCTGATGCGCCATCGTGGGGCGGTCCAGATCCGCCGCATCTCATCGCCGGAGTCGGTCGGAGGCGACCGGAGTATTTCAGTGAAGGCGGCGGCGACCACGGCATCGCCAGAGAGTCGAGGAGGGGGTTAGGGTTTCTGCGCGAGAAGAGAGGAGAGGATGAGTGGGCCGACCGAGCCCAAAGGGTGGCTCGGGTTCGACCTAACCCGTTGGGCCACCCTGACAGGTGGGGCCCAAGGGCATTTTGGTCATTTCACAAAATCACTTAAATACAGAAACTTTGAAATTTCATAAGAAATGCTTAAAAGCACTAAAAAAATAATTAAAAATATGAAAATAGATCAGCATAAAATTCTCTATCATAATAAAATACAAAGCGGAATTTTTGAAGACAACTAAGAATAAGTCTTCATTTGATGATTTAAATAATCATTTAAATCACACATATAATTTTCAATAATAAAAATAAGTCCATTAATGCATTTGGACTTTAAAAACACCTTGACAACATTTCAAGGTTGTATTTTACTTTAAATAAAGTATCCCCAAATTATTCTTAGTTCTAACCTCTTACATGAAATAATAACGACATCGGAAGGGGGGAACAAACCCTAAAATTGGAACCATGCATAATTGCTTCTTTAACCATTGCCCTTATCGGACAATGATGCTATTTTTCAGAACCAGAGGACAAGGGTCAGTCCACACCATCCAACTGCAAAACTTTGCGGTGTTCAGGCAAGTTCATCACTTGCTCATGTCATTTGAGTATCTTTATCAAATTACTTGCAAAGTACTATGATTATCACTATTGCATAAAAACCAAAACCACTATTTTCATAACTATGAATATGACTATGTGGTTGGCAATGGAACCATGGATTGTGTTGATATGGTGGAGGTTCCATTGCAAGGGTTAATATCCATCTAGGATTAACAACAAATGTCGTCCAGTGATTCTTGTGTCGTAATACCCGTGTTAACCATAAGATCCGGAGTGGGACGGAGTAGTCAAAAGTGTTTCCACCTCTCGTTCATCAACGGATGCGCTTTACCGTAGACACTTGTTGCTCGAAGAACAAGCGGTTGGCTGGGGAAGCCTTAAGTCCCCACGGTATTGCGGTCTATAATGGGTTGCAGCTACCGGCGAAGGAGTTTGGTTAACGAGTCCCAAACTGTTGTCGTGGTCGGGGTCCACCCGTGAGTGGGAATAATGGGACCGGCGAGGACCCAGGGTCGGGGTATGCAACAAAGGGTGGGTGTTCGAGGTAGCGGAAGAACATGATTGGCTAGACCTTATACCGGGCCTCACACCATAGGAAGTGTGAACGGGAAAGCTGCCCGGTTGGCACCAAGGTTAAGATCTCTTATGGGTAAAGCAACACACCTCTGCAGAGTGTAAAGAACTGTGACCTGTCACTCCTCGTTCGGGATATGGAACTACGAACGCGGCCGGAAAGGAGCTCCATGAAGTTCTAGTAAACCGGTGAAGGCTGACGGACATAGCTCTTTGAAATAAAAGCAATCTCTTGAAGAAATGTTTATCAAAACTCGCATTGGTATTAGACTTTCTGGTCTAATATCGTAGTTAGTGCATTAAACACCTCTTATCTATAATGAACTTGTTGAGTACGCTCGTACTCATCCCACTCTTAAATCCCTTGCTTAGATTGTCTGAATCGTCTGGAGGAGGACTACGACAACCCTGAAGGAGCCGAGATCATCGGCTATGAAGAACCAGACCTCTCTGGAGGTATTGAAGGCGTAGACTACCTCATAGTCTACGGAACCGGGGAGGCTTCCGGAGGAGATCAAGCCTAGAAGCACCGAGTAGTAGTATTAGCCGAGCAGTGCGAACTCTTAGTACTTAGCTGCTCGAGGAAATAAATGTATAACTTAATGAAACTTCTATATTGTAAGTTAAGTTGGGTTCGCCTCGAACCCAGGAGTATCCCTCTTAGGACCCAAGAGGAGCTCCGAGACGATATGTATATTATGCTTGTAATAATAAATGAATGAGTTATGGACCTGCTATGTTCTGTTGTACTACTCTGAGGGATGTAATATTTGCGGAATGGTACTTCGTGAATGTTATATCAACGACTGACATACTACAACATGCAGTGGTATGCAGGGTCACCACAGTTGGTATCAGAGCAAAAGCTTTGACCTTAGGTTGGAATCTAGTAAATGGGACCGAATGTTAGGAGTCAAATAGGACTAGTAAAGAATTCTCTAAAAATATGGTGTATATTCAATTGAGAATAAAACAATCATATCTTTTAGTGCGATAATTCTTTATTATCTCTATTATGATGCATTATTACTAATCTTATATTCTTTCTATTTCTACAGCCAACAATGGCAAGTTCACGTCAGGGACGAAACGTGAAAGTGATGGATTCCACACTGAGTGAATATGAAGGAGGACTCGCAGATATTCTTCGTGCCATCTTACTTGAATTTGGGTGTGATCCCCAGATTCAAGTAAAGAAATACATGTACTATGATGGTACTGTATTGGCAAAGTGTAGGGTAGGGCTGCGACTTCCCGAATCTTTGGGAATGAGCGTAGTAATGCCAGCAGGTGAAGCCAGAACGATGAACACAGCCTACCATATAGCCGTTATGAGAGCCATAACCGATATTCGGGAGCATAAGACGAAAGAGCTTATGGGTTCCGAATTCACACACATTCCTCATTTGGAGGAGGACGATGATCCCATGCTTAACCATTTCAAATATGCCAAACGCAAACCAGCAGAAGCTGCAAAATACATGGACAATAGCCGCAACTTATTATCATTGTTCTTTCAGTTGAACCGTCATTTGACGGGAGCAATTGATACAATGCTAGAAGAGTTTACTGAACCCAAGGAGGAGACTAAGGGGAAGGAACCTATGGAGAATGAGGTGCACACACCAGTCTACTCAGCTGGTGACTACATTAGTATTGACCACCCTGAACGAGAAACTACACCCGTTACACATGGGAACTATCTTAGTAGTTCCTATAGAGGATATGAGGGTGGAGAGGAATCCGGAAACAATCAGCATTCCGTGACTCCTATAGAGAACTCCACGGGTTGGCGTTGGGGTCCGATCACGAAACTCATAGTACTTCAGTGTATTATGACGGGGAGATGAATGAGGATGCCACGACCCAGCACCAGAGTTATCCGTGGAATGGGGAAGAAGATGGAGGGTATCCGACACAGGTTGAGTCGGATACGAATGTAGGAAATACCTATGGTGGAGGCACAAGGGAGTACACCCGATGGGTGGACTATGATGCACTGAATGATCAGTTCGTGAACACTGATTTCTCCCTAGGATCATCATCTGATTCCGACTACCAGCCGACGGGGAGACCTTATGTTCCAGGTTTTGTCAGGAAGACGACACGTTCGACCGGATGGAAGCCTGGAATGTATCGGGAGTGAAGATCGACTAGAGACCACCAAGGGAAGCAAGACTACAATACACAAGTACCACGTGTATTGTAGTGTGTAATATTTGTAAAAATTTGTACATATACTTTAATAAGTGAGTTTGCATACTCACCTCGACTTGAGTATTGTAATAAGACCACTTATGTATGTATATACAGGGTATATGTTTTGTATGATTTGGATTTTCTTCTTGATTTCCATTGCGTGACTAGTTCTGTGCACAAAGTTGAGCTCAGAAAACTTGCGCATGGAGTAATTATGAGTATCATCTTGTGTTGCAGAACTAGGGGGATATGTCGGGACCGATAGGTGAGGAGAGCGAAGCGCAGCGCATGGAGCGCGAGGCGAAGCAAAAGGAAGAGGCTGATGAAGCAGCCAGGAATCAGTTTCCACCACCACCACCACCCATGACGCAATAGAACTTTGTCCAGTACATGCAGATGATGGAAGAGAGACAACGTGTAACGTTGGAGCAGCAGAATAAATTCTTCCAGGAGCTGCTACAACAGAACAGGGTGGAGAGACCCGAGAATCAGGGAGTCACCTTATCAGACTTCCAGAACACAAAGCCTATATCTTTCGCATACACGCCCGAGCCGATGGACGCGGAAGACTGGCTTATGGACACTGAGCGAAAGCTCAATACTGTTGGTTGCAACGACCGGGAGAAGGTTCGTTATGCTACACACTTGTTGTGTGGACCTGCCGCATCATGGTGGGACAATATCGTAGCCGTTTATCCGGCTGAGAAGGTATTTACCTGGGAGGAGTTTAAGATGAAGTTCAGGGAATCCAATGTCCCTGAAAGCATTGTGGAACTGAAGCGTCGAGAATTTGAAAGTCTCGAGCAGAAGGATAAAGCTATCCTGACTTATGTCAGGGAGTTTTCAAAGTTGTCCCGGTACGCTGTTGAGGAGGTCAACACCGAGGACAAAAAGAAGAAGAGGTTCTTGAGGGGGTTAAGTCCCCAGTACAAGGTACAGCTCCGAATGATGAGAGCAACGGAGTTCCAAGAGTTGGTGGATGCAGCCATCACTCTTGAAGATGATTTCAAGCAACTGCAAGAAGAGAAGAGGAACAAGGCCAAGTTTGAGCCTAAGAGGTTTGTTAGTAACAAGCCCAATACCAGCTTGAGTTTCAAACCAAGATACAACGACAACTACTACTACTACTACTACAATAGCAGGAGGAACCAAGCGTTTCAGACTGCCAATCCAATGGTTTGCCGAAGCTGTGGACTTCCAGGGCATTTTGCCAAGGATTGCAAGAAGCCAAGGATTATATGCTTTGGTTGTCGCCAGGAGGGGCACATGCTGAAGGACTGCCCCAAGAGAAATACCGGAGGAGGTCAGTCCGGAGGAGGAGGAAGCCGAGGAGGGAACCGGAAGAACAAGAAACCCTTCGGCAAGTTGAACCGCACCGGCCTGGAGGAGGTGGTTAACTCCGATCGGGGAGTGATAGGTACGCTCCAGATACTCACTAATCCTGGCAAAGTACTTTTTGATACTGGTGCAACTACATCATTTATTTCTCAGCAATTCATCATCAAACATGGGATTAGTTGCACTAAGTTAGAAACACCCATAACCATACTCTCCGCGGGGGGAACGATAGTAGTAACCCATACCAAACAAAAACAAGTCATTATGATCAATAAGTGCGCATTTGACGCAAATCTGTTCATTTTACCGATGAAGGACATTGATGTCATTCTTGGTATGAACTGGTTAGAAGCTAACGGAGCATTGATCGACTGTGTGAACAAGACAGTGTCTTTGAAAAGCCCCGATGGAAGTAGAATGATCTATCAAGGAGACAAGCATACACAGATCGAAGTCGAGCTACAAGCCGAACAAGCATGAAGGAAGTGAAGTTAGAGGATATACCCGTAGTGAATGAATTCCGGGATGTGTTTCCTAAGGAATTACCCGGAATGCCACCGGATAGGGAGATAGAATTCACTATCGACCTAATTCCGAGAACAGACTCCGATTGCAAAAGCACCATATAAGATGGGGCCTAAGGAGTTGAAAGAACTTAAGGAGCAATTGGATGACTTGGAACAGAAAGGATTCATACAAGAGAGTGTTTCACCATGGGGATCACCTGTGATCTTCGTGGATAAAAGAGATGGTGGTAGAAGGATGTGTGGAGACTACAGGAATTTGAACAATGTCACAATCAAGAACAAGTATCCACTTCCAAGAATACAAGATCTATTCGATCAAGTTAGAGGCGCGGGAGTCTTTTCCAAAATTGATCTAAGAGCCGGTTATCACCAGATAAAGATCAAGAAGGAAGACGTTCCAAAAACAGCCTTTGTCTCAAGGTATGGACATCATGAATACCTTGTAGTGCCTTTTGGATTAACCAATGCCCCAGCAATTTTCATGAATCTCATGAATAAGATCTTCATGCCATGTCTAGACAAGTTCGTCATCGTATTCATCGATGATATCTTGATCTATTCCAAAGATAAAACTAAACATGCTGAACATCTGAAGATAGTATTGCAAACACTAAGAGAACATCAACTCTATGCCAAATTCAGCAAATGTGAATTTTGGCTAGATCAAGTGGAATTTCTTGGTCATGTCATTAGCAAAGATGGAATAGCTGTTAACCCGAGCAAGGTAGCATCAGTTTTAGAATGGGAAGCACCCAAGACTGTCAAGGAAATCCGAGGATTCCTAGGAATGGAAGTATACTATCGGAGATTCATTGAAGGATTCTCCAAGATAGCAGGACCAATGACGAAGCTGTTAAGAAAGAACACACCATTTGTGTGGTCGGAGGAGTGTGAGAAGAGTTTTCAAACTCTGAAGGAGAAACTCACCACAGCACCGGTGTTAGCAGTTCCTGAAGTTGGCAAGGATTACACCGTGTCATCGTGACGCATCCAAACATGGATTGGGTTGCGTACTCATGCAAGACCGGAAAGTAATATCTTATGGATCAAGGCAACTCAGACCTCATGAAGTGAACTATCCAACACATGACTTAGAATTAGCAGCAGTTGTATTTGCATTGAAAACTTGGAGACATTTTCTCTATGGAGCCAAGTGTGAGCTCTATACGGATCACAAGAGTCTCAAGTACTTCTTCACTCAGAAGGAACTCAATATGAGGCAGAAAAGATGGCTTGAACTGATCAAGGATTATGATTTGACCATCAATTATACTCCAGGAAAGGCTAATGTTGTAGCGGATGCTTTGAGTAGGAAGAGCACTCGGAGGAGTGGAACAAGAGTTATCACCGGAGTTGAGGAAGGAAATAAGCCAAGCCCAAATACAACTTTGGGAGAAGGAAGCTCATGAAGGACTATCGGCTTTACAAGTAGCCGATGAGCTAAATGTCAACCTCGAAGAATGAGATAATGATGGGTCGGCTTGGACGATCCATTCATCATGGAGGAGATGAGAAGAATAGATGAAGGAAGACCATCAGAATTTCACCGAGGAGAATCAGGATCACTATGGTTTCAGAAGAGGATTTGCGTTCCGGATATTGCTGAAATCAAGGAAGTAATACTCCGGGAAGCCCATCAAACACCATACTCCATTCATCCGGGAAGTACGAAGATGTACATGGATCTAAAGGAGCTATTCTGGTGGAACAACATGAAGAGAGAGATAGCACAATATGTGGCGGAATGCCATACCCGCCCAAGGGTGAAGGCTGAACACCGCAGTCCGGCAGGAAAGTTAAAACCTTTACCCATTCCAGAATGGAAATGGGAGGAGATAGGAATGGATTTCATCACCGGACTACCCATGACTAATAAAAAGAAGGACATGATATGGGTAATCATGGACCGGTTGACGAAAAGCGCACACTTTCTAGCGGTAAACCAGCAAGATAAAGGAGAGAAACTCATCGATCTTTACATCAAAGAGATCGTGAGTAAACATGGAGTGCCCAAGAAGATCGTGTCGGATCGAGGATCCGTGTTCACGTCAGCATTCTGGAAGCAATTACATGAAGCTTTAGGATCCAAGTTGGACTATAGTACCGCCTATCATCCTCAGACAGGTGGACAAACGGAGAGAACTAATCAGATCCTAGAGGATATGCTTAGGGCTTGTGCCCTAGACTTTGGAGGATCATGGGAGGAACACTTGCCACTAGCAGAGTTTTCATACAATAATAGCTATCAAAGCGAGCATCAAGATGGCACCGTTCGAAGCTTTGTATGGAAGGAAGTGTAGATCACCCATATGTTGGTATGAAGCTGGAGCAAGCAAGGAGTTTAATCCCGATTATGTCAAAGAAAAGCAACAAATCATTGACATCATAAGAGATAGGTTGAAGATAGCCCAAAGCCGACAAAAGAGTTACGCGGATCGAAGAGAAGAACATGGGAGCCACAAGTTGGAGACATGGTATATCTCAAGGTGAGCCCGATGAAAGGACTTCAGAGATTTGGAGTAAAGGGAAAGTTAAGCCCTAGGTACATCGGACCTTTCAAGATTCTGAGTCAAAACCGAGGGTTAGCCTTTGAATTGGAACTACCGGGAAGGTTATCTCAGGTTCACAATGTATTCCATGTGTCGCAACTCAGAAAGTGTTTAAAGACCCCAGATGAACCAGTATCACATGAAGAGTTCGAGTTACAACCAGACTTGACCTACATCGAGAAGCCAGCGAAGATTCTCGAGGAGAACTGGAAACAACTCAGGAATCGAGCCATAAAATACTGCAAGATACAATGGAAGCATCATCCCGAGAGGGAAGCCACCTGGGAAAAGGAGGAAGACCTGAGGAAAACATACCCCGAACTCTTCAGGTATTTCAACCACAACTTCGGGACAAAGTTTTCTTTAAGGGGGAAAGGCTGTAATGTCCCGGGTTTAGAGACGATCGAGGGGTAGATTTTAGAAAGGGATGTGCCTGGCATCGTAAATTACGGGGAAATTTCGCGCTTTTAAAACAAAACTGCATCGAAGGGGGACAGGTGTCTCTCTCGACACCTTACAGGGTTAGGGTTTCGAGAGTGCGACAAACTTGTTCCTACTCAACTACATTAGGGTTTTTGAGAAGAGAGATGAGATATTACATCACAATCTTAAGTTGCATGATTGAACTCTAAATTAAGTTGTATGATTGAATTCAAACCAAATTTGAATTTGAATTTCAAATTCAAACATCAAATGGATATCACATAATTCAAACTTGAGATACTTTAAGAAACAATTATCATTAATCAAGATTATGAAATATACAAATAATAAATAAAGCTCATTAGAGAAAACCTTGAGCTTTATTGATAATCACACAAAATACAATGTCAATTACAATATCCAGAAATGAAATATGAAATTTACAACACATTACATGAATTGAAGAAATAGAAAAAGAAAGAGGAAAATTACAAATAAATGAAATATCCTAAACTACAAGATATATCTTGAGCTTGATGATCATCATGTCCATTTGATCATCATTTTGACCCTGCACACAAACACAAAGAAAATAAAACAAGTGTTATGCCAAGTGGCATAGCCACTTCGCAGGTTAGAAAGAAAGGAAATTGAGCAGATATGATCAACTCCGCCGAAGCTGATCTCTCCACAGCACAAGTCCCAAGCTGGATTCACATACACACAACCAGGCAGCACACAATGCTTGTGTGCATGCTCAACAGCACACCAGGGTTGCTGCATGCTCTCCACACACATAGTGACCAGGGGAGGAGTACAACATGGCTGTCGACCATAAAGGAAAGGGAGAGGGCAAGTATAAAGGGTTTCCTGAAGCAAACCCTAACCATTGCATCGACAGCAGCCTCACAGGGTAAGTCACAAGAACACAAGAACACAAGAACAGCTTGAACAACCACTGCTGTTCAACACATCTTCACCACCACAGCAAATAACCAAGAAGCATCAATCTCATAAGGAGGAGCAGGGCAAGCCAAACAAACCACCAGAAGCAAAACCTCTACACAAACACCAAATTCTAGGAGCTGGAGTGAGGTATACCAAGGAATCATGAGCAAGCATCTGTCTTGCTCATAAATAAGCATATGCATCAATCACACACAAGCAAAGGGGTGTGAGTACCCAGTTGTATCATCAACTGGCTACTAAGCCTTTTGGTGCAAGCAAACCAAAGAACAGTCAGAAGGAAATTACCAAGGGAACAGTGGTATGTCAACATGGTGACATACCAGAGAAATCCAACCTGGATAAATCCCTAACTAGCCATTCAAAATCATCTAGCACCTAAAGCCAAGCAAGCCATCGACAGGATAGACAGATTATGTCTATTCTTGTTGTCAACAAGCAAAGGTAACTCGGAAAACCAACATGGTTTCTTCCAGTGAGATATTCACCAAATTACAGCAAGCCAACAAAGGTGGGAGCTACCCTAACAGCAAGGAATTGCTGTCAGGGCCACCTCAACCACTTTACCAAACCCAACAGAGAAACCATGCACAGATATCATTACCCAGATGGGTTCAAATGGAGCTAGGGTTCCCAACAGATGTTGGCATCCCTCTAGCTCAATCAATTTAATTGTAAGATGATCACAATCGCCAGTGAGTTCACATCATTTATCCACTTAGCCAAGCAAGACAACACAGATAAATGAATATACAAGAAGTCAATACACCAGAGCTTTGCAAATGGTCCAGAGGATCACTGCAAGCATCAACAGATGCTTAAGCAAGCACCAGCACACACACCAGGCCAAGCCTGTGTGATGCACACACAACACAGTGAGAGCAATAGTGAGGCACAGCTATGAAACAACAACATTTACAAGCAAATGATGATCATGTGATCATCAGCAGCTTGCTAAAAGCATGCCAGTACATGCTAGAGCCAACCTATCAATAAATCATGGATTATTTGACTAACACAACACCAATTCATCAACAGTTGCTTCACAGCTAATCACATAAATAATTTATGATTGTATCCAGAAGCACATCAAATGCTTAATGAATCATTGGATTATAATTGTGGGGACCCCGGACTAACTGTCCGAAATACCCTGTTATGTATACCGTTCACGTTCCCATGATCAATGTGCCGTGAACACATAACCGAACTGATATCAAATTACACCATCCATTACAAAGCGGAATAAGAAAATTACAACATGGTCACATGACCAACACTTACATAATAGCCTCAAAGGACCTAACTAAACCTCAGAGTAGCATCATCACTTCAACAGCGCAGTACCCAAGTCATCTGCCATAACCCTACAGGCAACTGACTGGGAAGACGTTCCTAGCTCGCATAGACGTCGTCAACTCCTTCTTCATCTGTCGAAGTCCTCCAGGTCTGGCCAAGTAAATAGCCAGGGACAAAGCCGTGAGTACATTTTGAATTGTACTCGCAAACCATTTACAAAGTAACATAACAAGGAGAACAAGGTACCGATGACTAACTAGGAGATCAAGAGGGAATGATCACTTATATAACAAGAATATGTTATGTAGAAGAGAAGAAGTGTTTTAGTGGAGTTAGCATCTCAACTTCATGGGTGAAGGAGATGAGAGATTATATCTATGACATCACTACTAGACTTATTTTAGGAAGAACTTTCACGACATAATCACTTAGGAAGGGTAGACCCAAATTTTTAGCAATTTCTATCCGACCACCTCATTGTGGTCCTCAACCATTTTTCCAGTACTCCAAGTACTCCAACACAAATCCCGTTTCTTTCCTTTGTCAAACATTTTCATAAACAAAACACATCAGGCTAAGCAACAACCAATCCAACCGTCCATGACCGCGGACGCGGCTATTCGAATAGATTTAACTCTGCAGAGTGTGCGCACTTTCCCCACAAAAACCGATAAATCCGCCGGGATCAGCCCCGGATCGTCATACGAAAGTATGCGAACTCGGATAATCGGTCATAGCCTTTCGCTTGTTTCCCTTAACCTCGAGCCCTTCCCTGCGGGCTTAACCCTTCTCGGCACCCCGGCAGCATACCTCCTTTTTGAGCGTATCTCCGGCGCCACGACAGAAGACCCTCGTAATCGTCCGACTGCAAGTTAATGCAGTGTATTGCCTCCTTCAGAGCGCAACCCGGTGTCAGAGGTCATCGTGACCCTCCTAGAGAGTGGTGAAGGTATCTCATGTTAAATTCAACAAACTACGGACTAAGCCCGTACCCACTTTGGATATTGTGGTTGCGCTAGTTTGTTGTCATGGGTGAGTACTTAGGCGCCAAAGTTTTCGTAATATCCCAACCACTTTCTCATCCCCATCATTTTTACCAAATCCTTTCCTTTCTCAAATTCTCACTCGGGCATAACATTACACCCAAGGTTTTAACAAAAACTTTTACAACAAGGTAAAACCTTGAAGGTTTTCCCAACCTAAAGTTTATGTGTGAACTAAGATGTAATAGCATAATGATTGCCATCAACAGGAAGGGTGTCAAAAGGCATCCATACTCCAGTTGAGCATGAATAAAGATAATCAAAAAAAAATAGGGAAATTTTAATGATATTATCCCAAGTGTTTACTAGAATTAGGATGTCAAAAGGCGGTGAAATGTGATTCACATACTTAGAGTAAGTACGCAAAATATCGAGAGAGGACATTACACACTTGGTAGCAAGTATGTAAAAGAATCAAATTAAGTAAACCCAAGGAAACACAAGAAATCAAGAGACCAAGGATAGAAGATCTCAACCAAGATCATGGTTAATCAAGGAGTCAAAGTAAATGGCTTGCCTTGGCTTATTTGTCCCTGGACTTCTTCAACTTCATCAATATAAGAATACCAACAATATAAATAAAATCCTCGTCCGATTCCACTTCCACTTCTTCTCCTTCTCCGAAATTGTTCGCATCTAACGCCGGAAAATATAAAAGGAACACAATCAACACATTGCACCAACTAAACAAACATGCAACAATCAGAAACTAAGCACTCAACCAAGGGATAACATACTAAGGACTTATAGATACTACAAAACAACTTTAAGAGTTTTAATTTAGAAAACTCAATTTATTCACCTAATAAAGGCATGAGAGCCTCACAAATGAGCAATTGCCTCTTTGGGTATCACCATGGCATAAATTAATTATCCCCTGGTATATAACACCACAAAGAAGACAAGTGCATTGGTTAGGTATCAAAATCATTCATATTTTATTTTTAAACAGTTCTTTGAAAAGTAGGAAATCATTTTCCTAGTTTATTTGGCTAATAGACACTATACAAAAATAGTAGGTAAACAATATGCTACACTCTTTTGAAAACTTAAGCAAAACAATAGAAATAAGGTTAAGTTGCATAGGTTTGGTTTATCAAGAATAAAACATAGTTTGACCATTTTTAAATAAAAAGAGATGGTTAAAGATTTTAAATAAACAAAAGTTTTGGTACAACATTTCATGCGATACACACATTAACACAAACAGTAACGAATATGCATGAACAGAGACTAACAATATTTTTCCTAGATGGCCAGTATTAACACAAGACTAACCCAATTGGATTCACTCAAAAATGTTAATCCTACAATTTTAGGAATTACAAATACTAGACAGAATACAGTGATCATGTTTAATGCACTAAAAATCATACAAAAATCCTAAAAATACGGGACCAGTGGCATTGGAAAGGTAATAAAATTTCTGAACTAGTGCACTTGGTTTCACTCGATTTGGGTTATTAAAACTCGAGTTATTCAAGTTTTAAGTTCTCTGGTTTTTATCACATTTTACAGAAATATCAAAATTTTAAATGAGTAAAACGGGCGGGAAACACTTTGGGCCGCGCGAGTTTGAATCTTGGGCCGGCCAGTGGAGAATTCCAGGTGGAGGGAGGTGAAGAGAAAAAAGAAAAACAAGAGAGGGCCCAGGCGGGCCAGGCCTGTGGCCGACGTGGCCAAGTGGCCATGCAGCACGATCGGATCGGGAGGATCCTCGTCTCCCTCCCGCGATACTGCACGCACGCGGCGGACAGAAGAAAATCGGCGGGCGGCCGGAGCTCACCTGGGGCGGAGACGGTCGACGGCGGGGTGGCGGGGACGTGGCGGAGGCTTGACGCGGACGAGTAGCTCCCCCAGCTCGAGCAGGAGCTTCACCATGCCGCAGCACGCGCAGCTCCTCCTCGGGCACGTCCTTCGGTGGTCGACATGGCGACGGCGGCTCCTGGCGTTTTAAGGACAAAACGGCAGTGGGTTAGGGCCAGAAGAGGAAGGGGATCAAGTCAGTGCTGAGAGGGAGTGACGAGCGCGACGAGGATGAGCTCGAGCTTGCCCGTCTGCCGCACGGTGACCACGGGCGAGCTTTTCTCCGACGAGCAGCAGCCAAGGGGAGCGCCTCAGTGGCCTTGGCACGGGACAAGTGAGTGGGTGGGATGGATAGGAGTGCTGAAAGGGAGAGAGGGAGGCTGCGGGTGGCTTTTATAGCCAGGAGGAGGTGCACCGTGGGCATGGTGTAGGGAGAAGGGTGGCGACGAACCACGGATGCGATTGGGTGGAGGGGCGGTGCCATTGAGTAGGGCATCCAGAGCTGGGTCCAGGTCCGTTGAACTCGAGGAGAAAGGCGTGCTGAGGTGCTTGCAGCGACGCGATGTTCCAGGCAGACCGTAGGTGTTTGATATGTCACGATGGAAAGAGAGAGCACGCGGGGGAGAGCTGATTAGTGCGTTGGAGTCCAAGCACTATGCCTTTGCAGGCTAGGGCTTTGCGTGTCCAAGGGAGCGCTGCTGCTCTGGGAACGCGGGAGCACGCCCAGACGGGGTGACCATCGAGTGGGCGAGCTCGTCCGAGCCAGTAGGAGAGGAGGCTTTGCATCGGGACCATGCCCATTGGGTAGTGGGGAGACAGAGAGTCTTCATGGCGCAGCCTCGGGGTCTGGGGTGCCCTCTTTCGTTCTACCCAATATTAGGGGTGGTCACCGAGAAGAAAGTGAAGGGAGAGAGAAGCTAGGGTTAGCTAGGGATGCTCCCATGATGTCTAGGGGTTGTGTGGGTTCAAGTATACCGTGCAGGTACTTGGTGAAGGGATGGGAAGGGCTGCAGCGGGTTTCCCCCATTATTTTGGCCAATACATGTATGTGCCTTCTTTTCTCTCGTCAACCTTTTCCAAAACCAAACAAGAGAGGGTGGGTGCTGTAGTTAGTGTGAAAGTTGACCAGAGAGAGGGTAGGTGGGGTGCAGATCATGGTTGTACATTGGTGGAGCAAGATAGGAGAGAGAGAGGTGGGATAGTATGTGGTCATAAGAAGTAAAGCATGGCATGGTCGGCTCATCACTTGTGCCAAGTTTGGATGGTCATGCACATTGTTCAAGTGGATAGTGCAAGATGACAAGGTGATGAAGTGGATGACCCAAGGTCTAGAGAGATAGAGATGGAATTAACGATACCAAGGATAATATGGTGACATAAATCATGGATGCAAGAGGTCAAGGTGGTGATGGTAAGAAATAGAGGAGTGAGATGTGTATGATGCAAAGAAGATGTTATGTCAAAAAGGAATTGTTTGGTAAAGGTGTAGATCACCTAAGAAGAGTAAAGCCATACTTGAAGGAATTTTATTTGAACTTGTATTTGAAAAACTTTTGGGAATAACTTAGAAAAGAATTTTGAGTTAAGAAGGCTCTAAAAACTGAGCTGGCCAAAGTATATTTTTCTCATACTAAAGATAAACAAAATAATGAAATAATTGGCATAAGTGCCATAAACAAAAAAGAAAATCAAGTGAAAGCAATTTATGGAAACATTTTTGGGTTGAAAAGGGGATGATATAAAATACTACCCACATTTCCTCTTTTATAAAGATTTGAAAATCTTTGATACAACTAGGATTAGTTTTGTAGTGAAAATTAGAGAAGAAGCTTAAATAGGATTTTTGGTAAATAAAGTATTTTGGGAGAAGTGATCTCAAGGGTAGAGGGTGGCTACATAATGTAACTACCATCTTCACTCTTGGTTTGGTGGAGATTGAACATGGATTTAAAATAAAGACACGCGGTAAAAGAGGAAGAAGTGATCTACTGCTGAAACACTGGATAGGGTGCAAGATCAAGTGAAAATAAGAATTTCAACGGTTGCATGGGACATGCACAACGTGGAAGTTGTAGAGGGTGTTGCATAGATGAGATCCATGCATTGAGATCACCAATAACAGTTGTGGGTGCTTAAGAAACAACTGCCAAAGTTGGAACATTTTAAGCCTGCCAAAACATCTTATTGACTTGGCTTCAGAATCAATCATGATGAGTGGGTTTAAGAGAAGGATGTGATGAGGGGTAGATGATCCCAAATTTGGAATCAAGTGTGGTTTGAGCTAGATTATGCCAAAATATGAAGTTCTAAGTGGGCACACTCATGTTGCCATAAGTGAAAAGGTTTGATGTAGTGAAAAGGAAAATAACTTTTCCTAAGTCACACCTCGTGTTTTATTAGGTGAGTTGCTTATTTTATCACTAGAGGTATTGTTCCGTGAGGTAGCTCAAGACAAAACTCAACAAGCGAGATCAAGGCAATTCATCTACCAACAGATCAAAGCAACTCATTACGACAAACAAATCAAGACAATTCATCTAATTAGCCTATAGAAAAAGTTTTTGTTCCCCCTGATTTTTGCACTATGGACAACTAAACAAGGTAGCAAAAGTTGGGGTGTGACAGATCTTCCACCCTTAAAATAATCTCGTCCCGAGATTACTAAGCGTAGGACTGGACAGGTTGACTTATGTTAGACTCTTCTTCTCGTAGACGCGAAGTCGCTCACAAGGTTATAGCTTCAACTTTCCGAGAGACACGGTAGATTTCTATCGATGGCAAGCGTCGTGAAGAGGTTGACTACTCCATGCGAGGTGTTAGATCCGAAGCTTCTTAACGATCCTAGCGGGGTTCATGATTCTAGGAGAGTTAGTGCGCCCCAACGGTGCTTTAGCAGGTTTGAAAACTTTTAGAGTTAGCTTGAAATTCTAGTGGAAGACGAAGTCTTCCACCCTTAAAATTGTTCATCGGGGGGGGGGGTTGAAAACTCTAAGCTTTGGCCACGGGTCTCGTCGGGCGCTTTTTGGAGAAGTCATTGATCTCCTGTCTTGAGTTGAAGCATCTTCAGGGAGCGAGATGCAGTCCACAGCTTCAAGCGGAGTTAGTGCATCCCAAGTTCCTAACGGTGTTTTTTAAAAAGGTTTAAAATTTAGGGTCAGCTCCAATTTTTAGTGGAAGACAAAGTCTTCCACCCTTAAGATTTTTCGTTGGGGGTTTCAGAAAAACTCTGAGCTTCTGCCTTGTGGTTCTGTTTGGAGCTTCTGAAGAAGTCATCGATCTTCCGTATTCAGTTGAAGAATCTTCAGGGGAGACGTGCAGACTACAACTTCAAGAGGCACTCACGGTGTTAACTAAACCATATGGGACACGCAGTGAGTTAGTAAGTTGATGAAACGTCTGGTTGTTATCCATATGAAGTAGCAACAGAGGTCGTCGAAGACAATCTTCAGCTTCAGGGTCGGTGCTGACTTCTACCAGCTAAGAAGTTAGCGGGTAAACTACGCCTAAAATCTTGAGTCTTGAAGTATCTTCAGGAGCTTCACTTGAGGAGGACCAGATGAACCATGTGATGTAGCTTGGCTTTGACGCTATTGCTCTCTCAGCTTGTTAGACGGTGTGTTAGAGGGTAGTTTTCAAAAAGTTACCCTTGAGGTTAGCGCGATTAAGCTCCAAGGTTAGATCTAGTTAGTATGTCTTCTCGCAGAGGTGCAGTCACTCTTGAAGGTTGGGGCTTTTGCTTTCTTGACGTAGTAGAGATGCTCCAGCTGATCTTGAAAGTAGTTAGCGTAAAGAGGGGTCTGGGTTAGGTTTTCTGACGGTTGAAAACAACTTCTAACGGGGTTAGAGTTAGAGTCTTTTGTTAATCTACCCAATTTAACTAATAGCTAGCATTCTATCGGTGAGGTATCGGTGAGGTAGATGAGGGTGAAAACGTATCAGGGAGGCTTTCTAAGCTAGGTTATCACACCGAGGGTGTTTTTCAAGCCTAAAAACCAAGACAATCATACAAACAACAAATAGATAAAAGCACTCAAAGCAACACACTTAGGGAACTTCAAGCAATCATCAAACTGGACAAGGTACTCTAAGTACCCAGAAATTCCTAATGCGCGGGGTAGCTCAATCAAAGCGATTGAGTTTGTCCTATCCATCCTATAGGTTTGGGGTTGGTCACGTATGTTGATGTCTTCATTTTGTTGATATTGGCTTCAACTTGGATCCTTGTAGCAGTTGGTGGCTAAGCAGGCCTGATGTTGAGTTGTCGATGTTGAGGCGAAGGCAAAAACTGCGTATAACTTAGGGTCTCATCATCCCGGGAACGTGAGATCCTCAGAGGGGTAGCTGTTGAGGAACTCCCAAGGTCAACAACTTCTTGTGACTGGCCTAAAAATTACTAGTCAAGAACTGAGGACTTGATCCCTGACGACTGCGAAAAGGTGCAAGTCCACGGAGGAACAACGTCAGCTCCTTGACAGACTTTGGTGACAACGAAAGACATAATCTTTTTATCATTTCGGCGTGCAATCTTTAATACCTGCTGTTGGAGGTACATGAGTCTTCCTGAGGGATTGATCCATCTTTGAGGTTGAATCTCCGATCTGAGTTGGGGATATCGTCCAACATGTAGGTTTGAAGTGGATAAGACAATAGAGTAAGAATTTTCAAACCTTTTTATAAAGCGGAGAGATAAGAGTTTAGAAGTTTTGAAGAAATAAGAGGAGTAGAAGCTTTGCTTCTGACTAAAGAAAGAATTTGTTTCGCAAATAGTTTTTCCCAAGTACTTGTTTCCTAACTAACGTCCATGCTAACTAAGGTCTCCTATAGTCAGGATAGCTCTGATACCAGCTCTGTGGGGACCCCGGACTAACTGTCCGAAATACCCTGTTATGTATACCGTTCACGTTCCCATGATCAATGTGCCGTGAACACATAACCGAACTGATATCAAATTACACCATCCATTACAAAGCGGAATAAGAAAATTACAACATGGTCACATGACCAACACTTACATAATAGCCTCGAAGGGCCTAACTAAACCTCAGAGTAGCATCATCACTTCAACAAGCAGCAGTACCCAAGTCATCCGCCATAACCCTACGAGCAACCGACCGGGAAGACGTTC
The DNA here is from genome assembly GCF_022539505.1 of Lolium rigidum. Taxonomy (NCBI): domain Eukaryota; kingdom Viridiplantae; phylum Streptophyta; class Magnoliopsida; order Poales; family Poaceae; genus Lolium; species Lolium rigidum. Next base: position 180,183,824 of record NC_061509.1, read on the forward strand.
CTAGCTCGCATAGACGTCGTCAACTCCTTCTTCATCCGTCGAAGTCCTCCAGGTCCGGCCAAGTAAATAGCCAGGGACAAAGCCGTGAGTACATTTTGAATTGTACTCGCAAACCATTTACAAAGTAACATAACAAGGAGAACAAGGTACCGAGGACTAACTAGGAGATCAAGAGGGAATGATCACTTATATAACAAGAATATGTTATGTAGAAGAGAAGAAGTGTTTTAGTGGAGTTAGCATCTCAACTTCATGGGTGAAGGAGATGAGAGATTATATCTATGACATCACTACTAGACTTATTTTAGGAAGAACTTTCACGACATAATCACTTAGGAAGGGTAGACCCAAATTTTTAGCAATTTCTATCCGACCACCTCATTGTGGTCCTCAACCATTTTTCCAGTACTCCAAGTACTCCAACACAAATCCCGTTTCTTTCCTTTGTCAAACATTTTCATAAACAAAACACATCGAGGCTAAGCAACAGCCAATCCAACCGTCCATGACCGCGGACGCGGCTATTCGAATAGATTTAACTCTGCAGAGTGTGCGCACTTTCCCCACAAAAACCGATAAATCCGCCGGGATCAGCCCCGGATCGTCATACGAAAGTATGCGAACTCGGATAATCGGTCATAGCCTTTCGCTTGTTTCCCTTAACTTGAGCCCTTCCCTCGCGGGCTTAACCCTTCTCGGCACCCGGCAAGCATACCTCCTTTTTGAGCGTATCTCCGGCGCCACGACAGAAGACCCTCGATAGTCGTCCGGCTGCAAGTTAATGCGGTGTATTGCCTCCTTCGCAGCGCAACCCGGTGTCAGAGGTCATCGTGACCCTCCTAGAGAGCGGTGAAGGTATCTCATGTTAAATTCAACAAACTACGGACTAAGCCCGTACCCACTTTGGATATTGTGGTTGCGCTAGTTTGTTGTCATGGGTGAGTACTTAGGCGCCAAAGTTTTCGTAATATCCCAACCACTTTCTCATCCCCATCATTTTTACCAAATCCTTTCCTTTCTCAAATTCTCACTCGGGCATAACATTACACCCAAGGTTTTAACAAAAACTTTTACAACAAGGTAAAACCTTGAGGGTTTTCCCAACCTAAAGTTTATGTGTGAACTAAGATGTAATAGCATAATGATTGCCATCAACAGGAAGGGTGTCAAAAGGCATCCATACTCCAGTTGAGCATGAATGGAGATAATCAAAAAAAATAGGGAAATTTTAATGATATTATCCCAAGTGTTTACTAGAATTAGGATGTCAAAAGGCGGTGAAATGTGATTCACATACTTAGAGTAAGTACGCAAAATATCGAGAGGGGACATTACACACTTGGTAGCAAGTATGTAAAAGAATCAAATTAAGCAAACCCAAGGAAACACAAGAAATCAAGAGACCAAGGATAGAAGATCTCAACCAAGATCATGGTTAATCAAGGAGTCAAAGTAAATGGCTTGCCTTGGCTTATTTGTCCCTGGACTTCTTCAACTTCATCAATATAAGAATACCAACAATATAAATAAAATCCTCGTCCGATTCCACTTCCACTTCTTCTCCTTCTCCGAAATTGTTCGCATCTAACGCCGGAAAATATAAAAGGAACACAATCAACACATTGCACCAACTAAACAAACATGCAACAATCAGAAACTAAGCACTCAACCAAGGGATAACATACTAAGGACTTATAGATACTACAAAACAACTTTAAGAGTTTTAATTTAGAAAACTCAATTTATTCACCTAATAAAGGCATGAGAGCCTCACAAATGAGCAATTGCCTCTTTGGGTATCACCATGGAATAAATTAATTATCCCCTGGTATATAACACCACAAAGAAGACAAGTGCATTGGTTAGGTATCAAAATCATTCATATTTTATTTTTAAACAGTTCTTTGAAAAGTAGGAAATCATTTTCCTAGTTTATTTGGCTAATAGACACTATACAAAAATAGTAGGTAAACAATATGCTACACTCTTTTGAAAACTTAAGCAAAACAATAGAAATAAGGTTAAGTTGCATAGGTTTGGTTTATCAAGAATAAAACATAGTTTGACCATTTTTAAATAAAAAGAGATGGTTAAAGATTTTAAATAAACAAAAGTTTTGGTACAACATTTCATGCGATACACACATTAACACAAACAGTAACGAATATGCATGAACAGAGACTAACAATATTTTTCCTAGATGGCCAGTATTAACACAAGACTAACCCAACTGGATTCACTCAAAAATGTTAATCCTACAATTTTAGGAATTACAAATACTAGACAGAATACAGTGATCATGTTTAACGCACTAAAAATCATACAAAAATCCTAAAAATACGGGACCAGTGGCATTGGAAAGGTAATAAAATTTCTGAACTAGTGCACTTGGTTTCACTCGATTTGGGTTATTAAAACTCGAGTTATTCAAGTTTTAAGTTCTCTGGTTTTTATCACATTTTACAGAAATATCAAAATTTTAAATGAGTAAAACGGGCGGGAAACACTTTGGGCCGCGCGAGTTTGAATCTTGGGCCGGCCCAGGGAGAATTCCAGGTGGAGGGAGGTGAAGAGAAAAAAGAAAAACAAGAGAGGGCCCAGGCGGGCCAGGCCTGTGGCCGACGTGGCCAAGTGGCCATGCAGCACGATCGGATCGGGAGGATCCTCGTCTCCCTCCCGCGATACTGCACGCACGCGGCGGACAGAAGAAAATCGGCGGGCGGCCGGAGCTCACTCGGGGCGGAGACGGTCGACGGCGGGGTGGCGGGGACGTGGCGGAGGCTTGACGCGGACGAGTAGCTCCCCCAGCTCGAGCAGGAGCTTCACCATGCCGCAGCACGCGCAGCTCCTCCTCGGGCACGTCCTTCGGTGGTCGACATGGCGGCGGCGGCTCCTGGCGTTTTAAGGACAAAACGGCAGTGGGTTAGGGCCAGAAGAGGAAGGGGATCAAGTCAGTGCTGAGAGGGAGTGACGAGCGCGACGAGGATGAGCTCGAGCTTGCCCGTCTGCCGCACGGTGACCACGGGCGAGCTTTTCTCCGACGAGCAGCAGCCAAGGGGAGCACCTCAGTGGCCTTGGCACGGGACAAGTGAGTGGGTGGGATGGATAGGAGTGCTTGAAAGGGAGAGAGGGAGGCTGCGGGTGGCTTTTATAGCCGGGGAGGAGGTGCACCGTGGGCATGGTGTAGGGAGAAGGGTGGCGACGAACCACGGATGCGATTGGGTGGAGGGGCGGTGCCATTGAGTAGGGCATCCGGAGGCTGGGTCCAGGTCCGTTGAACTCGAGGAGAAAGGCGTCGCTGAGGTGCTTGCGGCGACGCGATGTTCCGGGCAGACCGTAGGTGTTTGATATGTCACGATGGAAAGAGAGAGCACGCGGGGGAGAGCTGATTAGTGCGTTGGAGTCCAAGCACTATGCCTTTGCGGGCTAGGGCTTTGCGTGTCCAAGGGAGCGCTGCTGCTCTGGGAACGCGGGAGCACGCCCAGACGGGGTGACCATCGAGTGGGCGAGCTCGTCCGAGCCAGTAGGAGAGGAGGCTTTGCATCGGGACCATGCCCATTGGGTAGTGGGGAGACAGAGAGTCTTCATGGCGCAGCCTCGGGGTCCAGGGTGCCCTCTTTCGTTCTGCCCAATATTAGGGGTGGTCACCGAGAAGAAAGTGAAGGGAGAGAGAAGCTAGGGTTAGCTAGGGATGCTCCCATGATGTCTAGGGGTTGTGTGGGTTCAAGTATACCGTGCAGGTACTTGGTGAAGGGATGGGAAGGGCTGCAGCGGGTTTCCCCCATTATTTTGGCCAATACATGTATGTGCCTTCTTTTCTCTCGTCAACCTTTTCCAAAACCAAAAAAGAGAGGGTGGGTGCTGTAGTTAGTGTGAAAGTTGACCAGAGAGAGGGTAGGTGGGGTGCAGATCATGGTTGTACATTGGTGGAGCAAGATAGGAGAGAGAGAGGTGGGATAGTATGTGGTCATAAGAAGTAAAGCATGGCATGGTCGGCTCATCACTTGTGCCAAGTTTGGATGGTCATGCACATTGTTCAAGTGGATATTGCAAGATGACAAGGTGATGAAGTGGATGACCCAAGGTCTAGAGAGATAGAGATGGAATTAACGATACCAAGGATAATATGGTGACATAAATCATGGATGCAAGAGGTCAAGGTGGTGATGGTAAGAAATAGAGGAGTGAGATGTGTATGATGCAAAGAAGATGTTATGTCAAAAAGGAATTGTTTGGTAAAGGTGTAGATCACCTAAGAAGAGTAAAGCCATACTTGAAGGAATTTTATTTGAACTTGTATTTGAAAAACTTTTGGGAATAACTTAGAAAAGAATTTTGAGTTAAGAAGGCTCTAAAAACTGAGCTGGCCAAAGTATATTTTTCTCATACTAAAGATAAACAAAATAATGAAATAATTGGCATAAGTGCCATAAACAAAAAAGAAAATCAAGTGAAAGCAATTTATGGAAACATTTTTGGGTTGAAAAGGGGATGATATAAAATACTACCCACATTTCCTCTTTTATAAAGATTTGAAAATCTTTGATACAACTAGGATTAGTTTTGTAGTGAAAATTAGAGAAGAAGCTTAAATAGGATTTTTGGTAAATAAAGTATTTTGGGAGAAGTGATCTCAAGGGTAGAGGGTGGCTACATAATGTAACTACCATCTTCACTCTTGGTTTGGTGGAGATTGAACATGGATTTAAAATAAAGACACGCGGTAAAAGAGGAAGAAGTGATCTCTGCTTTGAAACACTTGGATAGGGTGCAAGATCAAGTGAGAATAAGAATTGCAGGGGTAGGTTGGGACATGCATGACGTGGAAGTAGTAGAGGGTGTTGCATAGATGAGATCCATGCATTTAGGTCACCAATAACAGTTGTGGGTGCTTAAGAAACAACTGCCAAAGTTGGAACATTTTAAGCCTGCCAAAACATCTTATTGACTTGGCTTCAGAATCAATCATGATGAGTGGGTTTAAGAGAAGGATGTGATGAGGGGTAGATGATCCCAAATTTGGAATCAAGTGTGGTTTGAGCTAGATTATGCCAAAATATGAAGTTCTAAGTGGGCACACTCATGTTGCCATAAGTGAAAAGGTTTGATGTAGTGAAAAGGAAAATAACTTTTCCTAAGCCACGCCTGTGTTTTATTAGGTGAGTTGCTTATTTTATCACTAGAGGTATTGTTCTGTGAGGTATCTCAAGACAAAACTCAACAAGCAGATCAAGGCAATTCATCTACCAACAGATCAAAGCAACTCATTACGACAAACAAATCAAGACAATTCATCTAATTAGCCTATAGAAAAAGTTTTTGTTCCCCCTGATTTTTGCACTATGGACAACTAAACAAGGTAGCAAAAGTTGGGGTGTGACAATAATACACCAGCTAAACATATAAATTCATCACTGTATAACACAGATAAGCCACAGTGATAATCAATTGAGCATAATCATAAATCTGAGCACCAGAATAAGCCACAATAGCTCTGGCACTTGCAAACTTGCAAGAAATTGCACACAGTAATCAAGCCAGGGTATCACACATGATCACACTTGAATTCTAGCCAGCATAGCAACTAAAATAGAGGCACGAGATCATGAAATGAGTGAAAACGGCAAGCACCTGGAGTGGCCGGGGTAACACCGGCTAAGGCCGATAGGGGCCGATAGCAAGAACGAGCAGCAGACGGCTATGGCCATGGCGGTAGAGCAACGAGCAGCAGCTAGCCAGAAGCGCAGCAGTAGCAAACACGCATGTACAGCAAGCCCAAGTGGTAGAGCATGACAGAGGAGGAAGAGGCAGGGGAGAAGATGGAGGCGCGTGTACCTGGAGCGGAGCACCACGGCGTGCCATGGCGGCACGGGCCAACCACGGCAGCGCCAAGCCGCGCCTGGCCTGGCGTCGCCGAGCACGAGCACCCCATCACCACCACGGCGGCGTCACGGCACCAGCGTCGCCGGTGAGCAGCACATCACCGCGCAACCTCCTGGCCGTGCGGGCGAACGCGACGGGGGAGAACGAAGAAGGAGACGAAGAACAGATCGAGCCGGAGGATCTGATGCGCCGTCGTGAGGCGGTCCAGATCCGCCGCATCTTGATGGCGTGTAACTCACACGTTCGTTGGGAACCCCAAGAGGAAGGTATGATGCGCACAGCAGCAAGTTTTCCCTCAGAAAGAAACCAAGGTTTATTGAAACAGGAGGAGCCAAGAAGCACGTTGAAGGTTGATGGCGGCGGGATGTAGTGCGGCGCAACACCAGGGATTCCGGCGCCAACGTGGAACCTGCACAACACAACCAAAGTACTTTGCCCCAACGAAACAAGTGAGGTTGTCAATCTCACCGGCTTGCTGTAACAAAGGATTAACCGTATTGTGTGGAAGATGATTGTTTGCAGAGAAAATAGTAAAACAAGTATTGCAAGCAGATTTGTATTTCAAGTATTAAAAGAATGGACCGGGGTCCACAGTTCACTAGAGGTGTCTCTCCCATAAGATAAAAGCATGTTGGGTGAACTAATTACGGTCGGGCAATTGACAAATAGAGAGAGCATAACAATGCACATACATGTCATGATAAGTACGAGTGAGATTTAATTGGGCATTACGACAAAGTACATAGACCGCCATCCAACTCGCATCTATGCCTAAAAAGTCCACCTTCGAGGTTATCGTCCGAACCCCCTCCGGTATTAAGTTGCTAAGCAACAGACAATTGCATTAAGTATGGTGCGTAATGTAATCAACAACTACATCCTCGGACATAGCGCCAATGTTTTATCCCTAGTGGCAACAAGACACAGCACAACCTTAGAACTTTCCGTCACACTGTCCCAGGTGTCAATGCAGGCATGAACCCACTATCGAGCATAAATACTCCCTCTTGGAGTTAAGAGCAAAAACTTGGCCAGAGCCTCTACTAATAACGGAGAGCATGCAATATCATAAACAACACATATGCAATAACTTGATAATTAACATAACATGGTATTCTCTATCCATCGGATCCCGACAAACACAACATAGAGTATTACAGATAGATGATCTTGATCGTGTTAGGCAGCTCACAAGATCCAACAATGAAGCACAATGAGGAGAAGACAACCATCTAGCTACTGCTATGGACCCATAGTCCAGGGGTGAACTACTCACTCATCACTCCGGAGGCGACCATGGCGGTTTAGAGTCCTCCGGGAGATGAATCCCCTCTCCGGCGAGGGTGCCGGAGGAGATCTCCGTAATCCCCCGAGATGGGATTGGCGGCGGCGGCGTCTCCGGAAGGTTTTCCGTATCGTGGTTTTTCGCATCGGGGGTTTCGCGACGAAGGCTTTAAGTAGGCGGAAGGGCGAGTCGGAGGGCTGACGAGGGGCCCACACCACAGGGCGGCGCGGGCCCCTCCTTGGCCGCGCCGCCTTGTGGTTTGGCCACCTCGTGGCCCCACTTCGTATGCTCTTCGGTCTTTTGGAAGGTTCGTGGCAAAATAGGACCCTGGGTCTTCGTTTCGTCCAATTCCGAGAATATTTCGTTACTAGGATTTCTGAAACCAAAAACAGCAGAAAACGAAGAATCGGCACTTCGGCATCTTGTTAATAGGTTAGTTCCGGAAAATGCACGAATATGACATAAAGTGTGCATAAAACATGTAGGTATCATCAATAATATGGCATAGAACATAAGAAATTATCGATACGTCGGAGACGTATCAAGCATCCCCAAGCTTAGTTACGCTCGTCCCGAGCAGGTAAAACGATAACAAAGATAATTTCTGAAGTGACATGCCATCATAACCTTGATCATACTATTTGTAAACATATGTAGTGAATGCAGCGATCAAAACAATGGTAATGACATGAGTAAACAACTGAATCATAAAGCAAAGACTTTTCATGAATAGTACTTCAAGACAAACATCAATAAGTCTTGCATAAGAGTTAACTCATAAAGCAATAAATCAAAGTAAAGGTATTGAAGCAACACAAAGGAAGATTAAGTTTCAGCGGTTGCTTTCAACTTGTAACATGTATATCTCATGGATAATTGTCAACATAGAGTAATATAACAAGTGCGATATGCAAGTATGTAGGAATCAATGCACAGTTCACACAAGTGTTTGCTTCTTGAGGTGGAGAGAGATAGGTGAACTGACTCAACATAAAAGTAAAGAGAATGGTCCTTCAAAGAGGAAAGCATCGATTGCTATATTTGTGCTAGAGCTTTTATTTTGAAAACATGAAACAATTTTGTCAACGGTAGTAATAAAGCATATGAGTCTATTCTATTATATACTAAAAGCAAAATAAAGATGTTTTTCGAGGCACCAGGTTAATCCACATATGCTTAAAAAATATAAGCCGATGATTTTAGTTTTAACGTCTAAGATTTAAAGATAAAAATTGTCACGCAGAGTAATATATGTGTAGAAAAGAAAACTTGTGGCATGTTTGTCACGCCTTACATCTTGTAATGAGGCACGGTTCAAACTTTCTATCTCATCAATAAATTAGAGCTGACCGAGTCATTACCATATAAAAATAAGGCGTGTGGTGCATAGACTGTTTGCAATGAAAAAAAGAAGAAGTCCATACGTAATACGTTCACTATGATGTACCTGGCAATTGGCAAGCGAAAGTCTAAACTTTTTTTTTACAACAACCAAAGTCTAAACTTAATAATTTGTTCTGTTATATACTAAATCAGTGCGGGAGATTATAATACAAACAACATGTTACTCCACATAATATGATTTATTGTGATAGTTAGATCTAGAATCTACAGCTAAAATTTAACAAAAAAAAATCATGTAACGTGTTTAACAAATCTATTAGTCATGTAACGTGTTTAACACACTTTATGTGCATCCGCTAGAAAAATTTGCACGCTAGCTACCCTGACGGTTGAAATCGCAGAAAAACACAAGAAGTATTTTGACGCTATTCCCTAAAATACTAGGACTGTATAAAGAGTTGTCTTCCTAAAAAAACAACCATGGCCGGCACATGTATTTTGAGCGAATAATAACACAATCTTGCTAGAACGGGGTGGCACTTGCTGGCCAACAAGCTCTTCCGATTACCACTGGAAAAACTAATAACAAATGATTTTTCTTAGTATTTAAGTAGTTTGTAAAATTTCATTTTTTTTGAAAATTTATAAAATTGTTTGGAAAATCTCGGGTGGTATTATGGTGGATATTTTTGTTATTTGGGGAAACTATTAATACCAATGGGTGTATGTATTATTTATCAACCAATAAAAAAAATCGCCTGAGCAGCAGGTAACATTGCTAACTCATTGAGTGATTTATTACGAATTTGTAAAGAAAAAATAACGACTACTACTCTGCGTAGAAATGCAAAAAAGTTGCAACCTACGGTAGCGAGCATATGAAAATTGATCTAAAAAGTATCCTAACTGTGGTTACCGAGAAAATAGTCATAGAAAAAAAAATCAAATTATACCCATCCCTAAACCATCTTATATTTATCTATTAGTGGAGTAAATGGATAAAACAATGTATATATAAGATAAAAATAGGTAGTCCCTCCTATCCATATTAGTGGTAGACAACTAATATAGATCAGGGGAGTAGTACTTACTTAGATACTCTAAAGATGATGCCCTCGCACTTGCGAGGGCCATTGTGCTAGTTATGTAAATTATATCTTACAAGTTGCAAGTCTCATGCATAGTATACTAATAGTGCCTGCACCTTGTCCTAATTAGCTTGGACTACCGGATCTTTGCAATGCACATGTTTTAACCAAGTGTCACAATGGGGTACCTCCATGCCGCCTGTACAAAGGTCTAAGGAGAAAGCTCGCATTTTGGATTTCTCGCTTTTGATTATTCTGAACTTAGACATCCATACCGGGACAACATGGACAACAGATAATAGACTCCTCTTTAATGCATAAGCATGTGGCAACAATTATTATTCTCATATGAGATTGAGGATATATGTCCAAAACTGAAACTTCCACCATGAATCATGGCTTTAGTTAGCGGCCCAATGTTCTTCTCTAACAATATGCATGCTCCAACCATAAAGGTGGTAGATCTCTCTTACTTCAGACAAGACGGACATGCATAGCAACTCACATAATATTCAACAAAGAATAGTTGATGGCGTCCCCAGAAGCATGGTTATCGCACAACAAGCAACTTAATCTATACCTAATAATAAAGGAGCTAAGGTTTCTGCCAAAAAATTTCGTCAACGCTTTTTATTGGACCGTTTTGCCCTCCCACCAAATCGCATAATACATCAAAGTGCCATGTACCGGTTCGTTTTGTTCTTCTTTCCTGTTTTCGTCGCCCGTCGTTGTTTTGTCCGTTGCGCGCGTCGTGCGTCCTTTATTTTCCTACGACTCCTGATTTCATCCGCCAAGCAATCAATCTGGTAATTAATCCGGGAACCATCGTGACTTGAGATAGAAGGCGTGACTTGAGATAGAAGGCGTGACTTGAGATAGAAGTTTTGGGGCACGTCCCAGCTATCGTGCCGAGTTTGCACTTGAGCCCGCAAACGATACGATAGCCTCGCTCGTGCCTCTTCCTTCCTTGCCTATAAAAAGGAGGTTCCCTGTCCGCTGATTTGTAGGAGGTGGCAGATCGTGCAGCAACTATTTTCGGCGTTTACCCCGGCATCAGATTCGTTTGGAGCTCGACGGGCGGCTATGCTTTCTGGGTTATTCCTGAGCTCAATGGGCAAAGAAGGACGAAGGAGCTTCAGGGCAAGGCAGGGCAGGGAAGAAAGGAGTAGTTTTGTGCGGCTCCTACTCGAGGTTCACGGCAGGCGAGAGCACGCGCAGGACCAGCGGCCAAAGGCCACGGCGTCCCTGCGGCCCTGCCTTGCCGTGTCTGTTACCACTGCCGAGCTCGGGCATGGTGAGAGGGGGGCGGCGCTGCGCGGCGGAGATATACCCGCAGAGTTCCAGTAGGCCCAGATGTTGCCTTTGCCGACACAGGCTTGTGACCACGAACGCGGTGCTCGAGAAGATCTTGCCGCCGCGTCCGACTGCCAGTTCGCTCGCTGTAGAAGTATTGCGAGGCTGCAGTCATCCCAGATTTGATGCTTTTCGAGCCATGGAGCTATAGTGGCGGGTGACTTTGAAGCAGGGGATCCGGGGATCTTCGGGCAGAGCCGGGCGGCAACATCACATCGCATCGGGCTTCCATGCCCGACAACTAAAAGGTAGCGTCCGCGGACGCCTCAAGCAAAGGAAAAATACAGTCAACTCTGGCATCCATGAAAACATTGTGGTTCTCGAATTCTCGCCAAGGCATACCTGTCGAGTAACACTACATCTACGGGCAAATTCCTACGGGATGCCTCTTACGGACAGACGTGGAACCACACAATTTGTTCACTGCCCGAGAATCACGGATGGAAAAATCAACAGAACCAACCGGTTACTTGCACGTCCCTCCATAGAAGTTTTCCGTAAGAGTTATCCCGTAAGTCTAGCTTTATTGATACCTGTCTGCCCGTCAGCACCTTCAAGCAAAGGCAGGAGGAGTTTGAGTGGTGCCTCCGTGCTGGTCACGATGGTCAGAGAGCCGCCGCCAGCAAACAGCAGGGTGCTGTTGGGATCACAACGATGGAGCGAAGTCTTCGCCATCAAATTAACCTTGTTGCTATTGGGTTTTATAGATTGTACTTACATGAATCACTCTTGAGGAGTACCGCGAGACGGCAAGGAACCGATTAATTAGGATGACCGGGACAAAGGGAAGTCTATACGGCTGTGAGTTGGCATTACAAGGACTTAGATTCAAACACATATGCTTGTTACACATATGCTTATTCTGTAGTGTATGTTAAAAAAAATCTCGATTAAAAAAATTCTCAATTGGTTATAATCCTTCAGCATCGGTTCACCTCGGATTGACCACTTCAGAATTTAAAAAAAAATGACCACCTTGGTAGAAGATGGCATAGAGGAAAAGTTTCATCGAGATGATTCGTTTAAGTATTCCAGTTTTACTCTCCCGGTGCAACGCACGGGCACTTTTGCTAGTCTATACCTAATAATAAAGGGAGTAGCGTTTCCGTGGTTTCGTCCGTACAGTTTCTGCTAAATTTTTCGTCAACGCTTTTTTTTGACCGTTTTGCCCTCCCACAAAATCGCATAATACTGCTAAATGCCATTGTACCGGTTCGTTTCGTTGGTTTATTTCGTTTTTTTTTTCTTTTAGCTCCTCTAGCCGAGAGCAGGCAGAGAACTGTTGTGGCCCACGCCGCGGCGCTCCTCCTACGCGCCACCCGCCGTCGGAAAGCCTCCACCGTCCGCCAGGGACACTCCGGCCATGCCCCCGCCGCCAGAGACACTTCTGCGCGCCTCCCGCTGCCGGCCGGGCGCTCGCCAACCGCCAGCGCCCCTCCGGCCAGCCTGCTGCTGCCAGAGCCCCCCTGCGAGCCTCCCGCCGCCGGGCAGGCCCTTGAAGACCGCCGTCGTACAGGCCCCCGCCGCTAGCACCCCTCCCTCGACCTTGCTGCTCCATAGACGTTTCCCCGGGATCAAGATCGCAACGGGGAAGAGGGCGATTGGAGTCGGCAGCCTTTTTCGCGGGGGGAGGGGGCAGCCTTGATGGAGGAGCGAGGTTGCCGTGAGGGAGGGAGGGGTGGAGATTGCAAGGATGGAAGCGCCGGCGGGCGGAGGGTGGCGCCCCAGACGTCCTCCCGTGCGTCGTCTCTGTCGTGCGCCGTTCCAGGCCCCGATCTCCGACAGAGAGAGAGGGCGGCTCTGCATCGATCTCCAGGCTGAGCGCCTCCCTCGATATATCAGCAGGTGAGGGAGTGGGGACGGCCAGAATGGAAGTGCCGGAGGTTGGGGAGAAGTCCATGAGGGAAGGTCTAGAGGAGGACCACCAGGTAGCCGAGCGAGGAAGGCTGCGCGTGGGTGCTACTCCGTAAAAGAATGAGGAGCAGAACAACGAGGACTTGGCCAGACTACTTTTTCTTCGGATTCAGAATGAGAAAGATTAGTAGCTAGCTCGTGGTGCTAGCTGCCCTGTATCGGTGGCTTAATTTCAATGCACTATTTTTTATGTTGTCGAATTAAAATGCACATCAACATTTTTTTATTAGAAATTTGAACTATGTAAATCTAACAATTTGAATTAACTGGTGCTCAAATTTATATTCAAATTCATATTTTTAATAAGTAGCTTTTGATATAGGACAATAAATAAATGTTGAGTTTACTATTTGGGAAATCGGCAAATAGGAATTATTTGATAGGTGTATTGTCCAACACCCAAATTGTCTGACGGTATCTCAAATGGATAAACACTTGAAGATACCCTAGCGAGCAGAAAACATAGATGCCTCTTGGATATGGAATTTTTTTTACTTCTTTTCATCCATCTATCATCGAGATGATTATGAAGGATGAATATGGGTTTGAAAAGTGGTAAGACCATTTCCTTAACAACTTGCTAGAGAGGTTATACAAGTAGTAGATACTGCAATACTCTGATAGCTAACAATCGACTGCTACAAAACAAGGACAGTCGGCAACATCGGTGGATGTGTTTTGCTCACACTCACAAACGCACCTCGAGATTTTTATACTGGAAAATCAACATTGGCGTGCTAGACCACGGATTTTTCATCCAGGAAAATCATCATCCGAACCGTGCAGACATACATTGATTAACACAAGCAAAAGGTTAAGAGCAGAATCATGGGTAGCCCCTAATCTCCCTCAGAGATAAGTGTATCTTTGGTTTTTTGGATGACGGGGTAGTGTCGGGTGAGTGATAATTTATCGAAACAAGTCGTGTTTTGGCTCATGGGAAAACATTTAAGTGAAATTCACTTTGACTCAAGAACTCTCAAGTCATTCAGAATCGATATGGGTTTTATATGTATGAAGAGGTATCTATTTGATTTAACGCGATGCCGTAGCAACGCACGGGTTTTGTCCTAGTAAGAGATAAAGTGCATAAGTACATATTCAATATCACAATAGTTTTTAAGCTATTTGTCCCATGAGCTATATATTGCAAAGGTGAATGATGGAATTTTAAAGGTAGCACTCAAGCAATTTACTTTGGAATGGCGGGTAAATACCATGTAGTAGGTAGGTATGGTGGACACAAATGGCATAGTGGTTGGCTCAAGTATTTTGGATGCATGAGAAGTATTCCCTCTCGATACAAGGTTTAGGCTAGCAAGGTTATTTGAAACAAACACAAGGATGAACGGTGCAGCAAAACTCACATAAAAGACATATTGTAAACATTATAAGACTCTACACCGTCTTCCTTGTTGTTCAAAACTCAATACTATATATTATCTAGACTCTAGAGAAACCAAATATGCAAACCAAATTAGCAAGCTCTAAGTATTTCTTTATTAATGGGTGCAAAGTATATGATGCAAGAGCTTAATCATGAGCACAACAATTGCCAAGTATCAAATTATCCAAGACATTTTAGAATTACTACATGTAGCATTTTCCAATTCCAACCATATAACAATTTAACGAAGAAGAAACTTCGCCATGAATACTATGAGTAAAGCCTAAGGACATATTTGTCCATATGCTACAGCGGAGCGTGTCTCTCTCCCACAAAGTGAATGCTAGGATCCATTTTATTCAAACAAAACAAAAAACAAAAACGAACCGACGCTCCAAGCAAAGTGCATAAGATGTGACGGAATAAAAATATAGTTTCAGGGGAGGAACCTGATAATGTTGTCGATGAAGAAGGGGATGCCTTGGGCATCCCCAAGCTTAGACGCTTGAGTCTTCTTATAATATGCAGGGGTGAACCACCGGGGCATCCCCAAGCTTAGAGCTTTCACTCTCCTTGATCATATTGCATCATACTCCTCTCTTGATCCTTGAAAACTTCCTCCACACCAAACACGAAACAACTCATTAGAGGGTTAGTGCATAATAAAAATTCACATGTTCAGAGGTGACACAATCATTCTTAACACTTCTGGACATTACATAAAGCTACTGAACATTAATGGATCAAAGAAATTCATCCAACATAGCGAAAGAGGCAATGCGAAATAAAAAGCAGAATCTGTCAAAACAGAACAGTCCGTAAAGATGGATTTTATTAGGACACCAGACTTGCTCAAATGAAAATGCTCAAATTGAATGAAAGTTGCGTACATATCTGAGGATCATGCACGTAAATTGGCTTAATTTTCTGAGCTACCTACAGGGAGGTAGACCCAGATTTGTGACAGCAAAGAAATCTGGAACTGCGCAGTAATCCAAATCTAGTACTTACTTTACTATCAAAGACTTTACTTGGCACAACAAAACATAAAACTAAGATAAGGAGAGGTTGCTACAGTATTAAACAACTTTCAAGACACAAATATAAAATAAAAATACTGTAATAAAAACATGGGTTGTCTCCCATAAGCGTTTTTCTTTAACGCCTTTCAGCTAGGCGCAGAAAGTGTAACTCAAGTATTATCGCAGGGTGGTGCACCTACAGCGGGGTTTGGAGTTTTCTCAACCATGCATAATATATTGGATACATAAGTTTCAGCGTCTCCCTTTTCATTAGTCTTGGGCTTGCTACTCTCATCAAACAAATTTTCAGGAACAAGCCAAGCATAGTTATTTTCTAGTGCATCATTCATAGCTAGGAGTTTACATGGTATTGGTGCTTTGATCTCCCCACCATCATTAGCATTATTAGTGTACCTTATTCTATCCATGTCCATTTTTTCAAAGAGACCAACAAAATTAGTATGAGAACCAAGCATATTAAATTTAGCAAAGACCTTTCTAGCCTCTCTTGCTAGACCACCAAATTCTCTAAGAAGGGTTTCTAAAACAAAATCTTTCTTTTCCTCCTCTTCCAAATCACCAAGTGTAAGAAACATGTGTTGGATTATAGGATTGAGATTAATAAATTTAGTTTCCAACATGCGAACTAAAGCAGCAGCAGCAATTTCATAAGTAGGAGCAAGTTCTACCAAGTGTCTATCTTCAAAATCTTCAACGGTACTAACATGGGTGAAAAATTCTTCTATATTGTTCCTCCCAATTATAGACCCTTGTCCTACCGGTATGTTTTTTGTGGTAAAATTAAAAGGAAACATGATGAATCAAGTAAAGTAAATGCAAGTAACTAATTTTTTGTGTTTTTGATATAGAGTGCAAGACAGTAAATAAAGTAAAACTAGCAACTAATTTTTTTTGTGTTTTGATATAAGTGCAGCAAACAAAGTAGTAAATAAAATAAAGCAAGACAAAAACAAAGTAAAGAGATTGAGAAGTGGAGACTCCCCTTGCGGCGTGTCTTGATCTCCCCGGCAACGGCGCCGGAAAAAGAGCTTGATGGCGTGTAACTCACACGTTCGTTGGGAACCCCAAGAGGAAGGTATGATGCGCACAACAGCAAGTTTTCCCTCGAAAGAAACCAAGGTTTATCGAACCGGGAGGAGCCAAGAAGCACGTTGAAGGTTGATGGCGGCGGGATGTAGTGTGGCGCAACACCGGGGATTCCGGCGCCAACGTGGAACCTGCACAACACAACCAAAGTACTTTGCCCCAACGAAACGAGTGAGGTTGTCAATCTCACCGGCTTGCTGTAACAAAGGATTAACCGTATTATGTGGAAGATGATTGTTTGCGAGAGAAAATAGTAAAACAAGTATTGCAGCAGATTTGTATTTCGGTATTAAAAGAATGGACCGGGGTCCACAGTTCACTAGAGGTGTCTCTCCCATAAGATAAAAGCATGTTGGGTGAACAAATTACGGTCGGGCAATTGACAAATAGAGAGAGCATAACAATGCACATACATGTCATGATAAGTACGAGTGAGATTTAATTGGGCATTACGACAAAGTACATAGACCGCCATCCAATTGCATCTATGCCTAAAAAGTCCACCTTCGGGTTATCGTCCGAACCCCTCCAATATTAAGTTGCTAAGCAACGAGACAATTGTATTAAGTATGGTGCGTAATGTAATCAACAACTACATCCTCGGACATAGCGCCAATGTTTTATCCCTAGTGGCAACAGACACGGCACAACCTTAGAACTTTCCGTCCATTGTCCCGGTGTCAATGCGAGGCATGAACCCACTATCGAGCATAAATACTCCCTCTTGGAGTTAAGAGCAAAAACTTGGCCGAGCCTCTACTAATAACGGAGAGCATGCAAGATCATAAACAACACATATGCAATAACTTGATAATTAACATAACATGGTATTCTCTATCCATCGGATCCCGACAAACACAACATAGAGTATTACGGATAGATGATCTTGATCATGTTAGGCAGCTCACAAGATCCAACAATGAAGCACAATGAGGAGAAGACAACCATCTAGCTACTGCTATGGACCCATAGTCCGGGGGTGAACTACTCACTCATCACTCCGAAGGCGACCATGGCGGTGTAGAGTCCTCCGGGAGATGAATCCCCTCTCCGGCGAGGGTGCCGGAGGAGATCTCCGAATCCCCCGAGATGGGATTGGCGGCGGCGGCGTCTCCGGAAGGTTTTCCGTATCGTGGTTTTTCGCATCGGGGTTTCGCGACGAAGGCTTTAAGTGGGCGGAAGGGCGAGTCGGAGGGCTGACGAGGGGCCCACACCACAGGGCGGCGCGGGCCCCTCCTTGGCCGCGCCGCCTTGTGGTTTGGCCACCTCGTGGCCCCACTTCGTATGCTCTTCGGTCTTCTGGAAGGTTCGTGGAAAAATAGGACCCTGGGTCTTCGTTTCGTCCAATTCCGAGAACATTTCGTTACTAGGATTTACGAAACCAAAAACAGCGAGAACAACGACAGCGGCACTTCGGCATCTTGTTAATAGGTTAGTTCCAGAAAATGCACGAATATGACATAAAGTGTGCATAAAACATGTAGGTATCATCAATAATATGGCATAGAACATAAGAAATTATCGATACGTCGGAGACGTATCACATCTCATCGCCGGAGTCGGTCGGAGGCGACCG
This sequence comes from Lolium rigidum, assembly GCF_022539505.1. Classification (NCBI taxonomy): domain Eukaryota; kingdom Viridiplantae; phylum Streptophyta; class Magnoliopsida; order Poales; family Poaceae; genus Lolium; species Lolium rigidum. The sequence goes on from NC_061509.1 coordinate 180,201,783, forward strand.
GAGTATTTCAGTGAAGGCGGCGGCGACCACGGCATCGCCAGAGAGTCAAGGAGGGGGTTAGGGTTTCTGCGCGAGAAGGGAGGAGAGGACGAGTGGGCCGACCGAGCCCAAAGGGTGGCTCGGGTTCGACCTAACCCGTTGGGCCACCACGACGTGTGGGGCCCAAGGGCATTTTGGTCATTTCACAAAATCACTTAAATACAGAAACTTTGAAATTTCATAAGAAATGCTTAAAAGCTCTAAAAAATAATAAAAAATATGAAAATAGATCAGCATAAAATTCTCTATCATAATAAAATACAAAAGTGAATTTTTGAAGACAACTAAGAATAAGTCTTCATTTGATGATTTAAATAATCATTTAAATCACACATATAATTTTCAATAATAAAAATAAGTCCATTAATGCATTTGGACTTTAAAAACACCTTGACAACATTTCAAGGTTGTATTTTACTTTAAATAAAGTATCCCCAAATTATTCTTAGTATTAACCTCTTACATGAAATAATAACGACATCGGAAGGGGGGAACAAACCCTAAAAGTGGAACCATGCATAATTGCTTCTTTAACCATTGCCCTTATCGGACAATGATGCTATTTTTCAGAACCAGAGGACAAGGGTCAGTCCACACCATCCAAGCGCAAAACTTTGCGGTGTTCGAGCAAGTTCATCACTTGCTCATGTCATTTGAGTATCTTTATCAAATTACTTGCAAAGTACTATGATTATCACTATTGCATAAAAACCAAAACCACTATTTTCATAACTATGAATATGACTATGTGGTTGGCAATGGAACCATGGATTGTGTTGATATGGTGGAGGTTCCATTGCAAGGGTTAATATCCATCTAGGATTAACAACAAATGTCGTCCAGTGATTCTTGTGCCGTAATACCCGTGTTAACCATAAGATCCGGAGTGGGACGGAGTAGTCAAAAGTGTTTCCACCTCTCGTTCATCAACGGATGCGCTTTACCGTAGACACTTGTCGCTCGAAGAACAAGCGGTTGGCTGGGGAAGCCTTAAGTCCCCACGGTATTGCGGTCTATGATGGGTTGCAGCTACCGGCGAAGGAGTTTGGTTAACGAGTCCCAAACTGTTGTCGTGGTCGGGGTCCACCCGTGAGTGGGAATAATGGGACCGGCGAGGACCCAGGGTCGGGGTATGCAACAAAGGGTGGGTGTTCGAGGTAGCGGAGGAACATGATTGGCTAGACCTTATACCGGGCCTCACGCCATAGGAAGTGTGAACAGGAAAGCTGCCCGGTTGGCACCAAGGTTAAGATCTCTTATGGGTAAAGCAACACACCTCGCGAGTGTAAAGAGCCGTGACTGTCACTCCCTGTTCGGGATATGGAAGCTGCGAACGCGGCCGGAAAGGAGCTCCATGAAGTTCTAGTAAACCGGTGAAGGCCGACGGACATAGCTCTTTGAAATAAAAGCAATCTCTTGAAGAAATGTTTATCAAAACCTGCATTGGTATTAGACTTTACTGGTCTAATATCGTAGTTAGTGCATTAAACACCTCTTATCTATAATGAACTTGTTGAGTACGCTCGTACTCATCCCACTCTTAAATCCCTTGCTTAGATTGTCTGAATCGTCTGGAGGAGGACTACGACAACCCTGAAGGAGCCGAGATCATCGGCTATGAAGAACCAGACCTCTCTGGAGGTATTGAAGGCGTAGACTACCTCATAGTCTACGGAATCGGGGAGGCTTCCGGAGGAGATCAAGCCTAGAAGCACCGAGTAGTAGTATTAGCCGAGCAGTGCGAACTCTTAGTACTTAGCTGCTCGAGGAAATAAATGTATAACTTAATGAAACTTCTATATTGTAAGTTAAGTTGGGTTCGCCTCGAACCCAGGAGTATCCCTCTTAGGACCCAAGAGGAGCTCCGAGACGATATGTATATTATGTTTGTAATAATAAATGAATGAGTTATGGACCTGCTATGTTCTGTTGTACTACTCTGAGGGATGTAATATTTGCGGAATGGTACTTCGTGAATGTTATATCAACGACTGGCATACTACAACATGCAGTGGTATGCAGGGTCACCACAGCCTTCAAAGCTTTGAGTCCATGGGCTTCTTGCTTTCCTGTGGACCTAAGGTACTTATTCGACATGCCTGGTAGGCATACCTATGTCACTATGTGCACACGACCTACCACAATGTTCTTAGTTGCACTTGCACCCATAAATGTGTTAGTTCACCTAAGACACTACCTTCTGCTGCCTTATGCCAGCGTTTCAATCTTCTCCTCGGTTCCACGACTATTCCTTTTAAACCGGGCATCACCTCTACCTACATCCGTTCCTACCTTGTCATTTCATCGTTACCATTTCTCCTAGTACTAGTGTGATCTCTTTTTTTTCTCAAAAAGGAGACTAACCCTAGCCTCTGCATCGTTGATGAGGTAATGAAAGAGGGATGCTTCATGGATTGACCGATGATGACACTTGTGTCCTCTGTGACCAAGAATATGAATACATCTTGTACCTATTAACGGAATGTTCTTTCTTCCAACTGATATGGCATGATGTGTCCAGATCAGCATCCACATGTGTATGGCAACGACACATGAAGACTTTAAAATTAGTTTGATGCCACATCTTCCAATGCAGAACCCTCCCTTCAAAAAAATATCAAATCTAACGTTCCACTAACTATTTGGAGGATCCGGAGATCACGCAACGATATCATTTTCCGAAACATCAAATTTATCCGGCAAGATTTTGCGCAAAACATCCTCATCGAAGCCAGGCTCTGGATGCTCGCAAGTGCCACAACACTTTGTCGGTTGCCTCTCCACGCTCGGCCTCCTGATGATGATGTTCACTAAGGGTGTGTTTGGTAGGTCGGGCCAACCCAGCAATTCCCATGTCAACCGAGAAATCTAAAATTTCGTTGTTTGTTAGCCCGGTTCTCCCGAGTGGGCAGTGCCCACCTCGCCCCGAAAAGGCCTCTCAGCCCTGCCCGGTAGAGAAGCTGGAATCGAGCTTCGCACCTCGGCAGGGATGAACTCGCCCGAAAAAACACCCCCGCGCCCCACACCTGGCCCGAGTCCAACAGGGGTCGAACGCCCCCACCCTCATTTCCCCCGAAAACTGCTCTCACCGCAACCGGCTCCTACACGCCTGGACGAGCCGGCGAATTCCTCTCCGCCACGCCTGGACGCGCCGGCGAACTCCTCCGCCTGGACGCTCCATGGAGATGAAGCACCGCCAGGGAGCTCGACCAGCGACGGGTCCGCCGCCTCCACGCCTGGACGCGCCGGCGGTGACCTCCTCCGCCTGGACGAGCCACGGGAACGAAGCGACCTCCTCCACCTGGACGCGCACGCGGACGAGCGCCACCTGGACGCGCACGGGGACGAAACGCCATGGTCGTCGGCGCCCCGAACCTCGCATCGTCGGAGCTGCCTCGCGTCGTCGCAGCTCCTCTGCCTGGACGCGCACGGGGATGAGCGCCGCCTAGACGCGCACGGGGAGCTCCTCCGCCTGGACGCGCACGGGGACGAGCGCCGCCTGGACGCGCATGGGGACGAAGCAGCGCCGCGAGCTCGTCCGCGCCCCGGACCTCCCGTCGTTGGAGCTGCCTCGCCGGAGCTCCCTCACCGGAGCTCTAGGGACCCGATTGCATTTTCAGGGACCCGATTGCTTTTGTTTCTTCTTTACAGGGACCAGATCGCATTTTTATTTTCTATGCAAGGATCTGATCGCGTTTCATTTTGTATGGAGGGGTCTTTGTGTAAATTTTATATTTTCTCAGCTATTCTCACCCCACACGACCCTCCAAACAAGAGATGCACTCGGCATGTCTCTACTGGCCCGAGCCACCAAACACACACAAAAATCTGAGCCCAACTAAGCTAGAGTCAGCTTGTATGAGGAGAGATTACAATTCTCATGTGATCCGGGCTACCAAACACACCCTAAGCCTGAAAGATTAACAAATGTTAGCCTTCCATTGTTTTCTTTTTGGTTTCTCTTCTTTTAGTACTTTTTTAGCCTTGCTACACAATATACTCCCTTTTTTTAATTCTTCTATTACACAAATTCACATTAGACGGATGATTAGCAAAGTCGAACTCGTAAAAAGGACCCCACAAATTTTCTCCTTTTGCATCCACGTTCGTACAGGAAAATCCTTCGCTCAGATCCTCACTCCTCCAGCCTTCGTTCTCTTCCTTTGTCCTTTCCCTCTCCCCTAGGCCACCGTCGTGAATTCCTCCCCTGAACACACCCGGCCTCCTTCCACCGTAGCGCGCCACTTCCAAGTAATTCTTGTCTCAAAGCCGCCGTCCTCCACCTCTCCTCTACTGGACAGGCGCTGAGGCGGAAATCCACCCGGAAATGGATTGATTTCTTCTATAGGTGACGAACCCTAACTTTCTTTCTGGAATGGACACTCGGATCCACTATTTCGGTGCGGATTTGTTTGCTGCCTACTGAATTACTAGCAGTAGTTCATCTTCCATGAGAAACTGGGGTTTCAACTGAACCGCCATGCCGTGTGTTAGGTTCTGATTCTGTGTGTTTGTTGGGCAATGCACCATCGACCTGTTAAACTTAAATGTCATTTATATTAGGAAATTTCTTCATTTACCACTAAATTCGTATTTTTAGAAACCACAGTAGGTTTTAGACAAACTACATGAATTTGATCAACTCTAACTGAAGGAATCCTCCACCTCTCCTGTACTGGACATGCGTGGAGCGGAATTCTACCCAGAAATGGGTTTGTTTATTTTGTAGGTGATGAACCCTGACTTTCTGGAATGGACACTCCAATCCACCCTCTCGGTGCGGTTTTGTTTGTTGTGTAGTGGATTACTTGTAGTAGTTCATCTTCCAAGGGAAACTGTGGGTTTCAACTGAACCACCATGCGCTGTTTTAGGCCCTGATTGCGTGTGTTCCTTGGGCGCCATTGGCCTGTTAACATAAAATTCATTTGTAAATGGAAGTTTCTTCATTTATCGCTAACTTGTATTTTTGGAAATCAGTAGGTTGTAGACAAACTACTTAAATTTGATCAGCTCTACTAAGGAAAAAAGAATGATTTTGTATCGACTCCTCCATGGTCTGGAATTTGCCTGCCGTGCATTAATGCCTAGGTTTCAACAGATATTGAATTAACCTCCCAGATTTATTTGACCTTTATGCACGCATTTGTGTAGTTCACATATTTAGCCCTGCTTGAAGTCATTAAGATGCCTTTGAGATTATAAAGCTACAAAGTGACAGATCCAGCAACAATAGTAATCCTGAATGCATTGCTGGCGCTAATTTGTACTGATGACATGTATTACCTTATCTAGAATTGGTTGATGCTTGAATTTTGTATCTTCTCCAGTCCTCGCTTATGAATCTTGACATCAGAATTAGTGCATCCATTCTTGAACTCCCTTTCATATCCACCAATGTCTGGAACTCTTCTATACTAATATTAACAAATCTGCCAACGCAAATTTTGTGACCTTAAAGATTATTTTGGGATACTGACTTTAAGATTGTTTTGGAATGCTGAGTTTACTTATACCCATGTAGTTATCTCTCTGATCCCTTGATTCTAATTTCTACTGAAGGTGCACTCTCTGATACTTAGAAAATTGGATTAGACCCTGCATGACAAGAAAGTATGGGTGTGGCACCAGGAAGCAAGGCAGAGAGAAAAGCAGCATTAGATGCTGGAGCATGGATGTTCAATGTTGTGACATCTGTTGGAATAATCATGGTCAACAAGGCCTTAATGGCCACACACGGCTTTAGTTTTGGTGAGAACATGCTCAAATCTTCAACTTCCTTCACGCGTCTTATCACTCGGTATAACGTAACTATGATTATGCAGCTAGCTTATCAGATTTCTTCTACTAATGTTGTGTGTGCTATGGTTTGCTTGCGCAGCTACAACATTAACTGGGCTGCATTTTGCAACCACGACCTTGATGACATCAGTAATGAAATGGTTGGGATATATTCAGCCATCCTACCTACCATTGCCAGAACTAGTAAAATTTGTCTTCTTTGCAAATCTATCAATTGTTGGGATGAATGTTAGCTTGATGTGGAACTCTGTTGGATTTTATCAGGTGAAGGGAGTAACCAAGTTCTTTGATCAATGTTAGAATGTTAATATGTAATGTATATACTAAATTGCACATTCTGCTTTTTCAGATTGCCAAATTGTGTATTATTCCAGTTTTGTGCTTTCTAGAAATCCTTTTTGACAAAGTCCGTTACTCGAGAGATACGAAGCTCAGTATAATGCTCGTCCTAGGAGGTGTTGCTGTATGTACGGTAACTGATGTTAGTGTGAACTCTCAAGGGCTAATAGCTGCAATAGTAGCAGTATGGAGCACTGCACTACAACAGCATGTGAGTATCATGAATACTTGAATGTGTGCCTTTGTTGTGTAGATTTCCATGGAGTGCACGTCCTAATGTGATGTGTGCTTTAATTACCCTCCATTTTTCGTCGCAGTATGTTCATCACCTTCAGCGGAAGTACTCGCTTGGCTCATTCAACCTCTTGGGTCATACTGCTCCTGCTCAGGCAGCGTCATTGTTAATATTTGGTCCTTTTGTGGACTTTTGGCTGACCAACAAAAGAGTTGATACTTTTAATTATACCATGGTAGTTACGGTACGTGGTGCTTTATTCTGAATCAGTTCTCTTATGTCTTTAGAATTTTGTTGCATTCAGAAACTTATTTTTATCATTCCTAGTTATTTTAGCTTTTAATACATTTGTTCTATTGTTTGTTCCATTTGAGCTGGACATTGATGATCATCAGGGGATCAGTATAACCTGTTACTATGAGCATTTATCTGCTGGGTTTATTCCAAGAACTTTGATTTATGTGGAATGTGATACAGATAATAGACCTTAGAAGTGTCTTATGGGGTATTGATTTATGTTTTTCTGGTCTTGTATCATCTCAACTACAATCTAGTGCCTAGTACCGAAAATGTCTCTTTCAATACGCATACCCTCTGTGCATATTAATTTTTCATAATTGCTGTGAAGTCAAGAGATCATAAGGAAAAAAGCTTAAGCATATATCAACACAGATAGACCAACTTAAATCTGTAAGCTACCATGAAATGCCCTTTGAAACTTCTAGATGTCTCACTACAGTATGGCAGGTACTTCAAATACAGAAGCATGTAGGTCCAATATGTGATTGAGAATTAGCAATGAAGTTCTACTGTAGAATGCAGCATACTGTTTCATGTAGATGCTTCTTACACATATGAGGTTCTCTGGTTACTTGATATTCTATGGTATACAAATGCTATACATCGTTTGGGTTTGTAACAGTTGATATTTGTTTGACCTAAAGTATTTTTACCTGGATAAACTGGAGCTAATAAAAAATTTCCACTTGTTTTTTCAGTTCTTCATTGTATTGTCGTGCATAATTGCTGTCGGTACCAATCTAAGCCAGTTCATATGCATCGGAAGATTCACAGCTGTGTCGTTTCAAGTTCTAGGTCACATGAAGACTATTCTTGTGTTGACCCTGGGCTTTTTCTTATTCGGAAAAGAGGGACTTAATTTCCATGTCGCGGTTGGCATGACCCTGGCTGTGATTGGCATGATTTGGTATGGGAATGCGTCATCCAAACCAGGAGGTAAAGAGCGGCAGGTTTACATACCAATCAGTGAGAAAATACAGAAGCACAGCATACTGTTGTCTCAGTCTGAGCTTGGCCAGAAAGTCTAAGGACTGAGACTCAGTGAGAAAATACAGAAGCACAGCATACTGTTGTCTCAGTCTGAGCTTGGCCAGAAAGTCTAAGGACTGAGACTAGGAATGCGAAGTTGTTGAAATGTTATTAGGGTTAGTACTTATAGGAGAGTTACAACAATCAGATTTATTCTTTTCATACATATTTTTTAGATGTTTTCTTAAAATTGTAGCCATAGCAGGACGAGAGTATCTAGGCAAAATGAAATTGACTTTACTGTTCCAGCACATTGCAGCCGCCAAGTGGGAAGATGATTTTGCAATATTTCATCATGTAATTGCTGGTATTTGCTCTTCATAGTTGTATTAACACTGCTATCGAAGGATGTTATATGGTGAGGTGCCCTAAGCTTCGTAAGTGGATCGGCTAAAAGAAAAGAAAAAAAAAAGCATCGCATGCGTATTGTTGTGGATTATGAGATCTCGTTTGGTTGAGCTGAATTTGTCAACAAAGTATATTGTTACATTCCTGAATATGAGATGCCACGTGAGGAAACCCATCAGATAACTCAATTTATTCAATCTCCTGATTTATGGGCCAGATTAATGGACTATTATGTACTACCTCGGTTCGGTTTTAATCGACGCGGCCATCTACTAGCAGCATGCACGTATACTCAACAGGCCCGCGTCGATTAAATGCGTACGGAGAGATACCTCATATCTGTTCCACTTCAAAATAACATCAACATATCCCGTGTCCTACAAAACTTGCATCAGATGAGGAAGACACTAGTCTGTTTCTGAGCATCTACATCTTCACCTGTACTTTACTCTAGTAAGTGCAGGCAGGTCATTTACCAAGGTATTCAAACAAACGCATTAGTCATCAACATAACGTGCTAATGATGAAAAGTGAAACTTTCCCCCTCCGTCCCATGAAGGTTGTCTGAGGTTTTTTAAAATTTAGATGTATCAAGACACTAAATAGCATTAGGTACATCCAATTTTTTTTAACAAAACTTAACAACCTTCGTGGGACGGAGGGAGTAGTTCAAATGTCTCCAACACTGAAACAAAACACGATAAGACACAGAATAGCCTTTCGGAGAGACAGCGTTAATTGTCAAATTAAACATCCTCTCAAACTGCTTGCCATTTTCAAACAAGCCAACAAAATTCAAGTCAGTTGTTCCCTGAAACTTTAGAAAATATGCAGTTATTGCACTGCCAACATCACTGCACAGTGCTCAGAAGCTACTGCGATTACCCATGTTGGCATATCCTTGCCTTCCTGTTTTCTGTCCCAAAATGCATTTCCCAACCATTTTACAGCCTTGACTAAGTTCTGACTCACGCACACACACAGTTCCTTAGCCCCTCTTACATTTTCAACGCACTGCACTAGTCGATTACCTGAACAGGTTCAGATCGGAATGGATGAACGCCGTGTGGGATATGAATGGAACATTAGGATACACTCCTGCAAGCGCACACCTCATACACTCGAGGACCGTGAAGATCTGAATGAAGGCCAGTGTCATCCAGAAATATGCCATTGGTTTACCCTGAAAAACAATGCTCGGATTCCAGTTGCACATGGTCGCCAAAGCTTGAGAGCCAGTGTCGAGAAGAATAGCCAATATGATGTGATACCGCAGAAAGTGTGGAGACCACTTCCGTCGCACCACAAAGAAGTAGACAGTCATGAAGATCATCAGAAAGAGCCACCCAGGGACTAGTGCCATTGTGTCAATGAAGGCATAAAACAGACTAAACTGTTGCAAGTATGGATGAAGCTGGTACACAGCATCTGCGTGCGACCACATGTTGTGCAGTGGCAGAAGATAAGGTACACATGCCAGGGTCCTCCACCACCATTTTGGTTTAGAAGTTAACTCAGGGTAGCTGAATGACGATAAAGATGCTTGACAGCGAAATTGAGTTCCTGAGTGCAAGTTGCGGCTTGATGTTGATGGCTTGATGGGATTGGGGCCCTTTACAGAATCATACTTTAGGAAGGACGAAGATACGGCACGAGCGGAAATATCAACACATGCTGAAAGTAAGAAATGCATTGTAAGGTCACATATTAAAGCTTAAATTGAGTACCAACTATCCAAGAACATTTTGGCATAATACGGATTATAGCTTGATATAATTCATTCGTAAATTAATAAAGTAACAAGTAACATTAGCACATATCAAGTACTGTTCAGGAAAGTGCAAACGTTCTATTGTTTGGAAGTTGCATTCACAATAACTAACATTTGTATACTTGAACTACAACTTAAATTTCAGAATACTCATTAGAACAAAGTTATTATGAAATATTCTTCTTATAGTTTCATGATATAACGACAATCGACGTGACATGATCAGCAACCTATATATTGTCAATGCATGTACTATGTGGAATTTTCTTCACTATACTGTATGATATAACTGTACTAGGCTAGAAACTTTTCTTGCTTTCAAGTCTAATAGTTTTTTACCCAAACCGTAGGAGAAACTCCGATGGAAGGAGTTTATATAAATAATTTAAAAAGGTTATTTACAAGGGATATGTAAAAAAAAAGACTGAGGATAAGGTGTAGTGCCAATGCTACATTGACAAACTGTAAATTGTGCAAACATTGTAGTAAGCATTTGCTGTCACTAACAGATTAGTGCTCCCAAATCTATAACCCTCCTCATCTATAGAGAAACATCAACACAGGGACTATGAAGCACATTGGATATTAGGAAGTAACATAACAATAAAGCTATGGCCTGATATACTCTATCAATAACATCTAATCCGGTGAGCCTATAGGATCACACAATCCTTATTGTTCCAGAAAAACCATAGGAACTTGAAAATTAACTTAGAGCTTCCATCACAAACTTGCTACTTCTAAGAAGCGTTCAAGAGCTTCAGTAAAACCTAAATCAGAAAAAGAAACACTGCAGAATGACATTGTGCAATATCTCGAAACCTATGTTTACTCATGAAAGCCTAGAAATCTTGACCCACCAAGCGAGAGGTATAATTAATCAGTTAAGCACAATATGTCTACATCCAATCATATCCAGAGTTCCAGACAGTTATGCAATTGACAAATATAAGAGCACATTATGTTGTAGAAAAGAAAAACTCCCTTACAGAGTGCTCAGGAACTCAGAGTACAGTCACAATCTTACGCTTGAGTAAAATATACGTAAGAAAGAAATCAGTACCTCTCAAAGGGCGGATTTTCTTGTCATAAGGAAGTGCGGGCGGATGCAGTTTCAGAAAGCCTGGTTTAGAGCAAACTGATGACCTCGAAGGATAACCGTTGCGTCTCGCGGCAGGGAAACCGAATAGCTGAGAATTTGCAGCCCCAGTAGCTACTCCTTGACAGGACAGCATCGTGTGCAAAGCAGAACCTTGGACACAGTCTGCATGAATAAAAAAAAATCGTTTAGCCTAGCCTAGAGCAGTTGCAAATAATAGTAGGCAAAATCACATCTCATTGGGGTTACGAGGTAGTAGGAGAGAAACAGCGGAGGATAGCCGTAAAGCTTTAACCAGAGTATGCCCAACTAATTCAGCAAACCCTTATAACATGGAAAAAAACCAGTGGTGGACGCACGGCTAAATCTTATAGTACTGGTGGCAGTCAGGGGCCGGCGTGTTGCCGGAGGTCAGTAGGGTTTAACTAATTACTGGTGGAAAAAAGGTGTTCATACCTCAGAACCGGTGGAGGAAATCGCGGATGGGGTCGAGACGGCAGGGACGCGAGGAGGCTCAACGGGAACGGCGGTGGCGAAGCGACGCGCGTGAGAGGCGGAGGGAGGTAGTAGGGGGCGGCGGAGGGGCTGGGGGAGGCGCCGGCGGAGACGCAAAGGTAGGGCACGGCGGCAGCTCAGAGCCGCATTGGGTCGGATTGGGGGTAGGTCAGGACTCGCGACAGGAAGAGGATAGGACTCACCGGTTTCACGAAACTCCTCGGATCAGCTCCCGAATGGAGCCAGGAAAGTTGGGAACCGAGAGCCCAATTTCTCCAGGCCGGCCTGCTAAAGGCCTGAACTTCCAGCCTGGTAAACCGGGTGGGTATTGACCCGTTTTGAAGCCTGTGAGAACGGTAGGTTAATCCTGCTTGTTTTTTTTCTTGATATATCTGGGTCCCTCTCCCCGTAAAGGTATCTCTAACAGGACGACACAAATTGAACACCAAAATCGACCGACTGCATCCGTTAGTGTCAGCCCACGGATACTGAAATAGTAGCCACGCCAAGATTGTCCGTTTGCGTCGGGAGCAGCCCAATCGGGCCGACGCATTTCGTCCGGCGAGGTCGCCATGTTCTCTATTTCTAGGTAGAGAGAAAAACATCTTCACCATGGTATTTCTAGGTAGAAACGGACTTTTAAACTAGGCAGTGCAACATGTTGAAACAAATTAAACATACAAACTGCGAAAAAAATATGTCCAAACTAACTTTTAAACTAGCTACATTTTCTCTTCTTTTTCTTCATAGAGGCGCTTCCTGCTGGTCAGCTCTTCGGAAGAACTAGTGGCGGTCGACGTGTCTGACGAGCAAGTGTCCCCCTCCAACAAGTAGTTATTGGTGTCTTCGTCATCGTCGGTGAACGCATGCTACGCCGGCACCTTCGCCCTCGCCCGGGCCCTTGCCTCCTTTGCCGTCGCCGCCTCCTCGGTCGCCTCCTCCGCCTCCAGCCGTATCCATCTTGCATCTTCATCCTCTTCCTTTTCCTCCTCCTTGTATTGGCCGTCATCGGCAATGGCGTCCCCCCCCCCTCATCCTGGTCGTCGTCGGCAATAGCGTCCCCCTCCTCATCCTGGCCATTGTCGACGACGACCTCTCCCTCCTCCTCCTGACCGTCCATCGGCGGGGAGCTAGAGCCGCTAGGTGTGGCAGCTCTATCCCACCATTGGCGCCATCCCGGCGGCTTCCCCTCGCTATCGATGCCGGATGGCAAAGAAAGGTTGATCATGGCTCAGTCGTAGAGATGAATGGTGCGCGCCGGTTGGAGATTTAGTGTAGACGCAGGGGTCTTATTGAGTGGGGATTAATGGTGGCGCAGATACCAAAGAGGGTTGCGGTTGCTCTTCCGCGGCGGTTCACGCTCCATTCCGGCGGTTCGCGTGTCGATCGACGCGGTTGCCACTCCGGCGGTTGCACTTCTCGACAGTTGTTGTGCTTACATTCGCGCGGCTCGAGCCAGGGTCGCTGTCAGGCGGGCCCGTGGGAGAAGCGAGCGGACGCTCGGCACGACTGTGCAGCGTCCACGGAGACGCAAACATGCCGCATATTTGGGCCGTGCTTGCGTCTCCACGGACGACCCGGTTGAAAGGATCGTATGCCGCACCTAGAGGGGGGTGATTAGGTGCTACCCAATTTTTAGTTCTTTTTAAATTTAGGCTTGACACAAAGGTAAATTCTCTAGATATGCAACTATGTAAATTTCCCTAGATGACAAGGTATACAACTAAGCAAGATATAGCTAGACAATATATAATAGTGCAATTAAGGATAGAGGTAACCGAGAGTGGAGCACGCGGAGACACATGAGTGATTCCCGTAGTTCCTTCCTTTTGAGGGGAAGTACGTCTACGTTTGGAGGGGTGTGGTCACCACAAAGGCCTAACCAATGCCACGAAGGCCTCACCCTATTCTCCGGCGAGCAACGCCACAAAGGCCTAGCTCACTTGTCCACTAAGGGATTTCCCCGAGGAGGAAACCGGGCCTTTATAAGGTTCTTGGGGCACACATCCAGAACCGAATTGGAGGCTCCTAGTATCTGTAACAACACAACAACAACAAGAACAAGCAACCACAAACAACTAGGCTTTCCAAATGGAACACTAGCAAAGGGGCCCTCAAGCAAATGAGGGGGAAATGAAAATCGCGTTAGTGAAGATGTAGATCGGGGTCTTCTCCTTTGATTCTCCAAAGCTCAAGAGATTTGGGTGGTTGAGGGAGGAGATCTGAAGATTTTCGTGTTTCTTGTGGCTCAACAATGGTGGATGAACTCCTGGGGGTATGAGAAACTTGCCAAGGTAGGAGAAGGGTTCCTTAAATACCCCTCAACCATTTCTGCCCGTTGGGGATGCTTCAGCGGCAGTCTCAAGACACCGGTAGTGACGCCCTGTAGAAAACATAGGTCATCTGGTCGAAAGAGTCCAGCCGGAAGTGCCGGGGTGCAACCACCGGCAGTGCCGAGGTGCATCCACCGGTAGTGCCATGCAGCCACCGGCAGTGCCAGGGTGCAACCACCGGCAGTGCCGGCCTCCTGTTACTTGTAGTGTCGGCCTGGTGTAATTTTAGCTCAACCCTTTTCTTCCTTTTTGGGGGATCGATTTTATCAGCGATGACCATTTACTTTATCTGTCACACATTTAGCAACATGTTAGATCACAACCGGTGTTGTTATAAAACACACAAAACCCTTGAGATCATGAAATGTTCTTTCAATCTCCCCCTTTTTGGTGTTCGATGACAATACCGGGATTTAGCAATAGACATCACATAGCATTTTGTTTCAAGAAATATAGAAGCCCCCCCCCCCTAAATGTGTGCATATAGGTAACTTGTGTTTGAATACAAATGCATACATTAGGTACAAAGCACTCTCAACATAAATATATAGGAAACAATTTGCAAATTGATACGTCGCAAACGTATCTATAATTTTTGATGCTCCATGCTTCTTTTACACCAATTTCTATATGTTTTGTTTACACTTCGTTGCACTTTTATGCATTTTCCGGAACTAACCTATTGACAAGATGCCACAGTGACAGTTCCTTGTTTTTTGTTGTTTTGTATTTCATAAAAGTTGTACAGGAAATATTCTCGGAATTGGACGAAACGAAAGCCGAAGTTCCTATTTTCCCCGGAGCGAAGACGGAGTCCGGAGCAAACGGAGGAGGGCCAGAGAGGGGCCACACCATGCCTTGGCGCAGTCCACCCCTGGCTGCGCAATGGGGTGGTGTGGGGTCCCCTGGCTCCACCGACCTCGCCCTTCCACCTATAAATGCCTCCCGGCGCGAAAACCCTAAATCATCAAACCTCCGTCCACGAAAAGTTCCGTAGCTGCGCCGCCATCGCAGAAAAGTTTCGGGGGATAGAAGTCTCCGTTCCGGCACCCTGTCGGGACGGAGAATTGCCCCCGGAGCTATCTCCATCGACCCCACCGCCATCTTCATCGCCGTTGCTGACTCCTATGATGAGGAGTGAGTAGTTCTCCCCCTGGGCTGAGGGCTTTACCGGTAGCTATGTGGTCTATCTATCTTTTCATGTATGATCTTTATGTGATCATGAGCTTTGTAATATAGTTGAATAAGTAGATGTTATTATTCAACTATTGTGCTACTCAAGTGGTTTTATTATGTGATCTCCGGGGACACCTTTGTCCTGCAGTGTGAAGGTGATAGTTTGCACACCGCGTTTGTCTCTTAAGCTTAATTTACAGAAATACTTATGAATTGTGGTGTCTAGTTATTACCATCTTTGTATGCTCAAAGTGAGAGTGTGGGGCGTCCATAGATTGTGAATGCGAACTTTAAGGAGTGCTTATGCAGCCCTACGCAGTGAATTTGTGTTTGTTATCAAACCGGAGAGTGGTTCAGAGTAGCGTAGTGAAGAGATAATATCTATGTATTCAATTATGGTATGATTGTTGAGAGTGTCCACTAGTGAAAGTATGATCCCTAGGCCTTGTTTCCAAGCATTGAAACACCGTTTACAACCAGTTCTGCTACATGTTTTCTTGCTGCCATTTTTATTTCAGATTGCAATCACTATTCATAATCATCCATATTGCTTGTATTTCACTATCTTTTCGCCGAACTAGTGCACATATACAACTGACAAGTGTGTTGGGTGTGTTGGGGACACAAGAGACTTCTTGCATCGTAATTTCAGGGTTGCTTGAGAAGGATATCTTTGACCTCTACCTCCATGAGTTCGATAAACCTTGGGTGATCCACTTAAGGGAAACTTGTTGTTGTTCTACAAACCTCTGCACTCGGAGGCCCAACACTGTCTACAAGAATAGAAGCGTGCGTAGACAGCAAGCTCTTTCTAGCGCTGTTGCCGGGGATGTAAGGTAAAAGGTACTCACATCCTCTGGCTACTAAGTTTTTTAGTTGCTGGTGAGTGCTCGAAGCTATTTCCTTTAGATTCTGCAATTATATCTTTCTTTCTTGTTTTTATTTCACTAGTTAGGCTTAATGGAAAACAACAAAAAAAATAGAGAGCTTTATAGTATTTATCTTAAGTTAGGACATGAGGTGTTTGAAGAGAAAATTAAAAAACCTATGGAACTTTATTTACATACTAATAGCAATGTTCTTAGTATGAATGCTTTGAACACCATTACTGCTAATACTATGGAAAAGTCTAAGCTTGGGGAAGCTAGTTTTTATGATCTTTTTAATCCCCCAACTTTAGAGGAGAAAATTTGCTGTGATGATATTTTATCTTCCATATGTGATGATGCTTGTGATATTTTAAATCAACCTACTGAAATTATTCCTTTTAAAATACCTATTAAAATTGTTGAAAAGATCATGGATGAACGTTATGCAGGGGATGGAACAATCCATCCAAGTGATCACTTGTTGAAACTTAAATAACTTTGTGAGTTGTTTAAAGTTGCAGGTTTATCAAGAGAAAATGCCATGAAGAAATTATTTACATTGTCACTTAAGGATAAAGCAAGGGAGTGGTATCGGCTACTAGGTGATCCTCATCATCTGGAGTGGAAGGAGCTTGAATCTCTCTTTTACTTTAAATTTTATCCTCCTCATGAAGTGCATATAGATAGGAATTATATTTATAATTTTCACCCTCATGATGGAGAAGGTATTTCCCAAGCGTGGGGGGGATTGAAGTCATTAATGCTCAAATGTCCCACTCATGAGCTCCCAAGTAATATTGTTATTAATACTTTTTATGCAAGGCTTTCAGAACAGTACAAGGACTATCTAGATGCTTGTTTAGAGGGATCTTTCACAACTAAAGAGGTTGAAGCTAAGTGGGATCTTCTTGAAGCAATTCAAAGCAATACCGAAGATTGGGACAACGACAAAGGTAAAGAATCAGGTATAAACAATGAGTATGATTGCATTAAGTCTTTCGTTGAAACTACTGATTTTCAAGAGCTTAGTGCTAAATATGGTCTTGATTCTCAAATTATTATTGATTGTTGTAAAGCCTTTGCTTCTCATATTATTGTTCCTAAAGGAAATTGGGATATATATCATGAACCTTTTAAAGACACTTGCATGAAAAATGAAATTGTTATTAATGATTGCAATACGCATGCTCAAACTTCTGAAAGTATTATTTCTTATAAGCATGTTAATTTTTGTGGAGCACTTAGACCTTGTGAAAAGAATCAAATCGTAGAAGAATATTGTATCCATCACAGGAATGAAAAAACTAGAATGTGGGACAGGGCTTTAAATGATCTTGGTAAAAAAGTTTGTGCCCTCTACCCTTTTATTTGTGAACTTTGCTATGAAGTAGGTCATTTCAATTTTCAATGATCAGGCCATGATAATAGCCTTTCGAATCCAATGAGTACTGCAAGTTTGTATTTTGATGACATGATCACTCCTAATCAGCATGATGAACTTACATTATTTTTGGGGTGTGAAGAGTTATCAAGGAAAACTTCTTTGGTAGATATGAGTGCTTTTGATATGAATAACGTCCTACATGGATGTCATCTTTATTGTGTTGATAATTGCCATGCAAATACTTACATACAAAATATTGTAAAAGATGAAACTTTACCAAAATATGACATGACTAATATGTGTTTTGCTCTTATTAATGAAAAGGAGGAATCCTCCAAAGTTTCTTCTATTGTTTCTAACAATAAACCAGGGTATGTGGAGAAGCTCCCTTTCAAGCCTCACCCTCCTAAAGAGGAGAAGAAGAAGAAGAAGAAGAAGAAGAAGAAGAAGAAGAAGAAGAAGAAGAAGAAGAAGAAGAAGAAGAAGATAACTATTCCATTGCTTATGATGATACTATACCTCCAACATATGATGATTACAATGATGAAAATGATATTTTCAGTCCACCTAGTATTGAGGAGCTAGAAAGTTAATTATGATTACAATATGCCTCTTATATTTGATGATTATGGTGATGAGAATAATAATGATAGCTATTTTGTTGAATTTGCTTCCACTACAATTAATAAGAATGACTATGTGGGGAGTAATAATTATTTTATGCATGCGGCTCATGATAAGAATGTTTTATGTGATAGTTACCTTGTTAATTTTATTCATGATGCTACTGGAAGTTATTATGAGAGAGGGAAACATGGTTTTATGCATCTCAATAATATTAAGTTTCACCTCACTATGTTGAAAATTTTGAAGTTGCACTTGTTTTGCTTTCCTAAGATTGTTGCTTTGTGCTTCTATGACTTGTTTCTTTACAAGATTATTTTTCATAGGAAGTGGTTTAGACTTAAATTTGTTTTATATTTGCTTCTTTATGATCTCTTTTACTTCATTTCATATTTCTTATGTGATCATCTTCTCAAACTACTGCGCCCAGCTGAAAGGTGTTAAAGAAAATCACTCTTGGGAGATAACCCATATTTTATTTCTGTAAATTTTTTTGATGAGTCTTGGAAGTTATAACCTATGTAATAACATCTCCTTATCTTTTTTATTTCGTTTTTGTGCCAAGAATATCCTCTAATAGGAAGAAAGTAAGATTTGGGCAAGTTGCTGTCCTGAAACAGATTCTGTGCTATCACCAAAAAAAAATTCGTATTCCCAACCAGAACGTAACTTTGATCTGCCAATTTTTGAGCATATGCCGCAGTTTATTATCTAACTTTTGTATGTTGAGCATTTTTCGATCTGAGCAACAGAAGATTTTTTAAAACAATCGATATTTAGCTGCTATTCTGTTTTGACATATTTCTACCACTATTTGCATTTGCCTCTTAATCTCTTTCTTTTTGAATTCTTTTGAGAGAAAGAGATTTTTGAAGAAGTTTCTGCAATAGCTAATGTTTTAATGGATGTTTGATATATGTTAGAACTGGACCAAGTTGATTTGTTATTTTGATTGCACTAATGTTGCTAATAAGAATTGTGTGAAGTTTTGTATGAATAAAGTTTTAAATTGTAGGGAGAGTAGAATGATGTAATGAGATGAAGTATGGACAAAAGCTCAAGCTTGGGGATGCCCATGTCACCCCAAGAAATATCCAAGAGGTAAAAGCGTAAAATCTTGGGGATTCCCAAGGCATCCCCTCTTCATCAACAAAGCATCATGTCATCTTTCTAGACGCTATATTTTTATTGCTACATATGTTATGTGTTGTTCTTGGAGCGTCTTTATTTTTGTTTTTAGTTTAGTTTTGTTTTATTTGATGTAGAATATGTTTGGATCCTAGCATTCTTGTGTGGGAGAGAGACACGCTCCGTTTTTATTGCATAGAACACTCTAGTTTTCACTCTTATTATTCTGCGAGTGTTCCCTTTTGGTAGTACTGCGTTTAGCTCTGGTTTTCCACTCTTATTTTGTTCAGAGCTTGTTAGCTTTCTTTATTTGTGTATGATTAGCTCTCTGGTATTTATTGATTATTTCTATGAGAGTTGTTTCAAATGAGTTGATTGGTGTTGGAGACGAGTAAAATGTTTCATGTTTCTAGTGATGCAAAAGATGCCTTGTTTAGACTCTGGCATAGACTTTGGCATGTCATGTTGGATGTTATTTTAATCATATGCTTACTATTTATTGTTGTAGCATGACTTGTCTCAAATAGCTTAGAGTGCTTAATGTGCCATTGAAAGAATCATATGTTATTTCCATCATAAGAAGGCATATTATTGTGGTATTCTCCTTTGATGCTTTATTGGGTTGACTTGGCACATGCTTACACCATGTTATGACTACAAATCAGTCAACTAAAGCCTCTATGATCATTTAGTTTTTGACTTGTAATACCACTTTATGCTTTGATAATAATGTTTTGTCGCTATGCATGATTATGGCCATTATTGCTCTCTTAGTTGGTCGCTCCCAGTCTTTTGCTAGCCTTCGCCCGTACTGAGTATGAGCTCTACTCGTGCATCCAACTACCAAAAACCAAAATTTACCAAAATTTTCCACCATATCTACCTACTAGCATCATTGCTATTCCAAGTATATTCATCATGTTTTTATATATCTTCCAAACTAAATCTTGTCATGAGAAAATTAGTTAGTAAAGCTCTAACAAACTTGATGGCACATTTACTTTCTTGCACTTAATAAACTTGAACCATTGTGACTATCTTATGAAGATTATATGCTTGCAAATTACGAGTTGGGAGTTAGCACAACCATTATTTCATGGGGCACACTTTCAACATTGCATTTATTTCTATTTAGTTGATATCATGTTCTTTTGTTTATGGATGCCTAGCGGTGTGAAATAAAATGGAAACTTGTAAGTTCATGGGGTTTGTATATGTGTTAGAGAAACACCTGGGCGGCCAACTTAATCCATGCATCATTCATGGTGGAAATTTACAGCGAACCATAGTGAGCATTCTGTGAAGCATCTTCAATAAAAAGCTATGCCCATAGTAAATAAAAGGATTGATGAGGTGCTCATTGTATGTTTGTCTTGTCATTTTGGTATGGGAATGCTCCTATATCATGGGGCAGGAGGTACCCGTTGGCGTTCTCAATGATACATGTATGCTTACAATGACAAGAACTTAATTGGGACCTAAATTGAGTAGCATGAGGTTTAGGTACTCGTATTCAAGGGGCATGAGATTTTCAACTTGTGATTTGTCAAACATATAACTCATATTTGCCCTCACATTAACTTTAACCATTCAAGATACTTATGATAGGGTCCATGAGAGCTCAAAGCTAATGAGTACCATACTTTTTGGAAGGTTTACCTAGTCGAGGACGAGCAGGAGTTAAGCTTGGGGATGCTTGATACATCGCAAACGTATCTATAATTAAATTGTTGATGATCCAAACTTGTTTTACACCAATTTCTATATGTTTTGTTTACACTTCGTTGCACTTTTATGCATTTTCCAGAACTAACCTATTGAAATGATGCCACAGTGCCAATTCCCTGTTTTCTGCTATTTTGTTTTCAGAAAAATTGTACAGGAAATATTCTCAGAATTGGACGAAACGAAAGCCGAAGTTCTAATTTTTTCGGAGCGAAGACGGAGTCCAGAGCAGAGACGGAGGAGGGCCAAAGAGGGACCACACCATGCCTTGGCGTGGCCCACCCCTGGCCGCGCCATGGGGTGGTGTGGGGCCCCCTGGCCTCCACCGACCTCGCCTTCCGCCTATAAATGCCTCCCGATGCGAAAACCCTAAATCATCCACCCTCTGTCCACGAAAATTTCCGTAGCTTTGCCGCCATCGCAGACAAGTTTCGGGGGACAGAAGTCTCTGTTACGGCACCCTGCCGGGACGGTGAATTGCCCCCGGAGCCATCTCCATCGACCCCACCACCATCTTCATCGCCGTTGCTGACTCCTATGACGAGGAGTGAGTAGTTCTCCCCCGGGGCTGAGGGCTTTACCGATAGCTATGTGGTCTATCTATCTCTCCATGTATGATCTTTATGTGATCATGAGATTTGTAATCTAGTTGAATAAGTAGATGTTATTCTTCAACTATTGTGCTACTCAAGTGGTTTTATTATGTGATCTCCGGGGACACATTGTCCCGCGGTGTTATGGTGATAGTGTGCACACCATGTTTGTCTCTTAAGCTTAATTTACAGAAATACTTATGAATTGTGGTGTCTAGTTAGTACTATCTTTGTATGCTCAAAGCGATAGCGTGGGACATCCATAGATTGGCAATGCTGACTTTAAGGAGTGCTTATGCAGCCCTACGCAGTGAATTTGTGTTTGTTATCAAATAGGAGAGTGGTTCAGAGTAGCGTAGTGAAGAGATAATATCTATGTATTCAATTATGGTATCATTGTTGAGAGTGTCCACTAGTGAAAGTATGATCCCTAAGCCTTGTTTCCAAGCATCGAAACACTGTTTACAACCAGTTCTGCTACATGTTTGCTTGCTGTCATTTTTATTATTACTTGTATTTCACTATCTCTTCGCCGAACTAGTGCACCTATACACCTGACAAGTGTATTGGGTTTGTTGGGGACACGAGAGACTTCTTGTATCGTAATTGCAGGGTTGCTTGAGAGGGATATCTTTGACCTCTACCTCCCTGAGTTCGATAAACCTTTGGTGATCCACTTAAGGGAAACTTGTTGTTGTTCTACGAACCTCTGCACTTGGAGGCCCAACACTGTGTACAAGAATAGAAGCGTGCGTAGACATCACAAATATTTCACATATGAAAAATATGAGACAAAGAGATATACAAGTTGAGATATAGTGACCATACCCTTCCATAATGACAAACTCAACCATGTATAATTCCGAAAGCCATATGTCCCAAGATCATACCATGCATCAATGTGAGATATAGCAATTGTCAAGTTGAGATATATAAAGATCGTACCATCCATAATGACAATCTTAGCCATATAGAATTCCGAAATCCATAATAATATGTCTCACAATAATATGTCTCGCCACCACACATAGAACAAAGTTTTAAACATCAAGGAAAAACAAAAATTGTTCAAATATAAGCACAAATGATAATAAAGAGGACACAAGCTCTTAAAGAATGGTAAACACATATGCTTGTGCCCCAACCCTTGCAAATCTAGCCCGTGCAAGTCCTAATAGACCTTCTTCTCCCCTTTGGCATTGAAACACCAAAAAGGAGAAAAGAAGCGATGCTACAACGTCCCATGGAGGCTTAAGGATCACCGGATTCCTCACCACTGGAGGACGCTTCCGTCTCATCGTCGCCTCCGGACTCGGCGGGCTTAGGCTCACTTTCCTCATCATCACTATCAACATGCTGTCGGCGAGAAGGGCCGGGTAGCCCAAGCTGATGAAATTATGTCACATTGCCATGCTTGGACAACCATTGTTCCGCAGGAGTAATGACCTCTTCTTACCCGTTCTCAACAGGAATCTCCAATTTGCGCATAATGAGCTTGGTGTTCCTTCTATCCATCTTTCTTGCCATGTGAGCTTGATATTGACACTTGTTCATGTCAGCCTTGAGACAAAACATCTTGGCAAGCTTGGCCTCAATGCGAGCAAACCAACCACTTTCATATCCAGGAGGGATATACTCCTCATCAGAGTCTTCTTCGTCCTCTTCGATAGGGGGCTCAGCAGTGGGAGCACCAGGAGGAGATGTATGGGGCTTGGCCTTGAGATCCTTGGGTTTGTGAGGCAAAGTGAGAGCATCTTCCAATAGATCGCCAAACCCCGCATTTTCCCAGCGGGAACAAATGAACCTCATAAAGTATGGTGCAAAGACAGGAAACTTGCGAGAGATGGTGCAAGTGCAAAACTCCTCCCACAGATAATCCATCACATCAAGCTGAAGGTGAGTGCCATGGTGCTGGTGAGTGAGATACAGAAGATTCACCAGATATCCATAAATCTGATCAACTCACCCAACCTTGGGATTCAGGACTTCTCTATAGATAAGAAGGAGAATGTCATATACTGGAAGAAGGTACTTCTGAGAGCCATACACCACCTCACCAGGTAGATAGAGATCAGCCAAAAGAGTCTTAGCAAGGGGCTTTGGAGTGTAGTGAGCACGGAAGTAGCCTTCTGAGTTGGCAGGAAGCACAGGGTAGCCCAGACAGTTGGCAAACTGTTCGGAAGTTCCATGTAACATGCGACCCTCGGTCAACCAAGTCATTGTCTTGGCATCATCATTGTCAATGTACACAGTGGCATAGAATTGGTCAATGATGTCAACATTTTAAGGGTGATGAAATTCAATCAGAGGGATGAGACCAAGCTGCTCACAAATCTCCCAAGCCTCTGCGAAATACTGAGCGTGCTTTTCCATGTGAGCAAAGTTGATGTGGTGCATAAGAGCAACACGATAGGCAGCCTCAACATATAGATCCATATATATCTTCTGTTGATAGCGAGTCCAGAATTTCGTGGAACAGTTGTTGGCCTTGGGTTTAACATATATATTTGTCTATCGCAGCCGGTCATCCTCATGATCAGGCCATTTCCCTATAGGTGTGCGTTTCAACCTTGTCACCGTGATGTTGCGAGGTTCTCTTTCAACCATACCCTTCTCACGGCGAGATGCCTTCCTCACCGGCAAAGCCTCAGCTTCAAAGTCTTCATTAGCAGCTCTTTGGCCCATGTTTACCCCACGGCGAGGGTGCTGACCACCTGTACTTGAAATAGCAAGAGATAGAGGGATATAAAGGTAAAGTACATTAGATGTAGAAGAAATAGACCATAAATTGCATCACAGATGGAGTTGAGAGATACAAATGTAGAAACCAAGATAGGTCAAGCAGCAGCAGCGGCGGCAGTGCCGGACTGAGAGGGGCCGCAGTGCCGGCCCACCCTGTAGTGCCGGAGTGCTGCGGGCGGTAGTGCCGCTAAGGAGTGGCCGACAGTGCCGGTTCGAGCAGGAATTTTTCCTGATCTGTCGAGGATTCACACATTGTGCCTAAAAATTTCATACTCGCATTGCAATTCATCATCTAGCCCCATGCCATTTCCTATGGAGTAGATTAACCGCCAATCTTTCTTCTAGGCATGTCTACCAAACCTAGAGAGGGAGAGAGGGGGAGGAAAAGTTTACCGGAGGAGGAAGACATGGAGGAGGACGGCCGTCCGGAGATCCGGTGACTAGGGGTAGAGGGAGGGCACGGAGCAGCGACTCTAGGCTGGGGCGGCGTCAGTGACGGCTGGGGTGGCGCGTGGGAGGAGAGGAACACGGGGGGGGGGGAGGGGCAGTTGCCCTAATTTTCCCTGGGCCCGTCATTTTATCCCTCGCGCCTGCGGCAGTGCCGGCCGATAGTGACCGACAGTGCCGACCAAAATGCCCCTGGCACAAAGGTTCCTCTTTTTCAAACATCTAGTGCATACAGAGTGTGGAATGTTTTCTTTGATAAGATGGGGCTTGGGATAAATGATCCGAACTGTGAGATGGTACATGATCACTCATTTTTGTAAAAGTTGCAAATAAAGACCAAAAACAAGTGATTTCCCATAAGAACATGTAGATGGCAAATTAAATCCATTAAGATCCAAATAACACCAACTCTTCACATAGAAGCGGGCGGTGGCCTAGGCCACCATGTATGAGTGTTATGGTATGGCACCACAAAGATATATCTTGGGTCCAAAACCAATACTCGTCATTTAAGCTCACATATCAACACATGATATAAAAAGAATGATTTCTTACTATTGGCATTATGGGGGAGGGATAGCTCAATAATTTAAACCGCACTCCCCTATCTCCATGCCCACATCTAAACCAAATAAAGTTTTGAGAAGAATGTGTGTTTGCAAGATGGTCAAGCTATACTCCTCGAATCAATGATATTTAGCTCATTCCTCAAATAGAATGCTTCATCAAGAGGCTTCATGAATATATCGGCAAGTTGGTATTTGGTTGGAACATAGCATAGCTCAATATCACCACGGGCAACATGATCCCTAGTGAAATGTTTCCGGATCTCAATATGCTTCGTTTTTGAATGTTGCACCGGATTATAGGCAATCTTGATGGCACTTTGATTGTCACATAAAAGAAGCACTTTGTCCCAAGTGACACCGTATTCCCTTAAACTTTGCCTCATCCATAACAATTGAGTTCATCCACTTGCGGCGGCAACATATTCGGCTTCGGCGGTAGAGAGAGATATACAATTTTCCTTCTTGGAAGACCAACATACCAAGGACCTACCAAGAAATTGGCAAGCCCCGGAAGTTGATTTCCTATCATCCTTATCCCCCGCCCAATCCGCATCCGTGTATCCATTAAGAGAGAAACTTGAGTCTTTAGGATACCAAAGATCATATCTTGGGGTATCAACCAAATATCGAAAGGTTCTCTTGATAGCAATCATGTGTCTCTCTTTAGGAGAAGTTTGATACCTTGCACATACACCAACACTCAACACTATGTCCGGTCTAGATGCACAAAGGTAAATCAAGGATCCAATCATGGAGCAATATACCTTTTGATCCACCTATTTACCACTGGGATCTAGTGCAAGATGACATTTGGTAACCATTGGAGTGGCTACACCCTTCATGTCCTTCATCTTGAACCTTTTGAGCATGTCTTGGAGATATTTTTCTTGATTGATGAAAGTCCATTCTCTCAATTGCTTGATCTCAAAACCAAGAAAGAACCTCATCTCTCCCATCATAGACATCTCAAACCTATCAGTCATAAGCTTTGAAAATTCATCATTGAAAGCTTTGTTAGTAGAGCCAAAAATAATATCATCAACATATAATTGGCAAACTAAAAGCTCCCCATTGACCCTCTTAGTAAAAAGAGTGGGATCGATTAGCCTAACATCAAACCCACCGTCTAACAACAATTCTTTAAGGTGCTCGTACCAAGCTCTAGGAGCTTGTTTAAGACCATAAAGTTCTTTATCAAGCTTATAGATATGGTTAGAAAAGTCGGGATCCTCAAACCCCGGGGGTTACTTAACGTAATTCTCTTCATGCAAAGGACCATTAAGAAATGCACTTTTCACATCCATTTGTTGCAACTTGAAATTATGATGTGATGCATATGTAAGAAGGATACGGATGGACTCAAGGCGAGTCACAGGAGCATAAGTTTCAACAAAGTCAATTCCTTCAATTTGGGAGAAACCTTGAGCTACCAATCTTGCCTTGTTCCTTACAATAATTCCATGCTCATATTGCTTATTTCTTGAATATCCATTTAGTGCCTATAACATTGCGGCACTCCTTTGGCTTGTCTACTTATGTCCACACTTTATTGCGCTCGAAGTTGTTGAGTTCATCATGCATAGCATCCAACCAATACGGATCATCAAGAGCTTAAAATACTTTCTTTGGTTCCACTAAGGAGATATACGCATGATGATTGCTAAAGTTAGCCAATTTCCTTCTTGTGGAAACTCTTCCTCTTACATCATTTAGAACCTTCTCATGAGTGTGTTTAAGAATTTCCAAATTCCTTTCTCTTCTAGGAAGACGATGGGCCTCGATCTCTTCCTTGGTTCTTCTAGTACTTGGAGGGATCACTTGATCAAATTGATCGCTTGGGTCCCGTATATTGACCATCAACTTGAGCTCCCTCAATTTCTTGAGTTTGCTCAACATCATGTGCTTGATCTTGGACATCATTTGGTGAGTAGAAAATGTTAAATGGATACTCATTGGAGCCATCATGAATCCTTGGTTGATCTTGTCCTTGATCTTGCACACTAGAGGAAGGGTCTTGTGCTTGTTCTTGGGTTGGTGCATCATTAGCTTCAAGAGTTGGAGCTTGTTGGTGTTGTGAGGCCGAGGGCTCCACAATAGTAGAGCATAGTCTTTCCCGAGACGCCACAACGAGTCCCTCAATGGGGCGGAAAAATCCCACACCAATTCTTACTATGGCATCTTGAGGTATTTCATCACCTGCAGAAACATCAATTTGCCCCACTTGGGAGCCATCATTTTCCTTGAACTTCACACTACAAGATTCGATGATAAGCCCGGAGGCTTTTTCAAGGACTCTATAAGTGTGAGATTCGGCACCGTAACCAACAAATATACCCTCCAAAGCTTTAGAAGCAAATTTAGATAAACAAATTCCTTTGATTTTATAGAAACACTTACACCCGAACACCTTGAAGTATGAGATATTAGGTTTGTTCCCGGTGAGTATTTCAAATGGAGTCCTGTTCAAGCCCTTACGGAGATAGAGCCATTTTGAAGAATGACATGCGGTGGAGATGGCTTCGGCCCAAAAGTTGTAGCAGGATTTGTACTCCGCCATCATAGACCTTTCCATATCCATAAGAGTATGGTTCTTCCTCTCCGCAACTACCATTTGTTGAGTGGTGTATGCAGCGGAATATTGATGTCTTATCCCCTCATCACTAATAAAATCATTGCGTGTGTAGTTCTTGAACTCGGAGCCGTTGTCACTTCTTATTGCCAATATAGCGAGGTTGTGTTGACGTTGCACCTCGGTGGCAAAGTCAATGAAGATTTGTTAAGTCTCATCTTTCCTCTTCCTTGGTTCTTCTAGTCCTTGGAGGGATCACTTGATCAACTTGATCGTTTGGGTCCCCGTATTGACCATCAACTTGAGCTCCCTCAATTTCTTGAATTTGCTGAACATCATGTGCTTGATCTTGGACATCATTCAGTGAGTAGCAAATGTTAAATGGATACTCATCGGAGCCATCATGAATCCTTGGTTGATCTTGTCCTTGATCTTGCACACTAGAGGAAGGGTCTTGTGCTTGTTCTTGGGTTGGTGCATCATTAGCTTCAAGAGTTGGAGCTTGTTGGTGTTGTGAGGCCGAGGGCTCCACAATACTAGAGCATAGTCCTTCCCGAGACGCCACAACGAGTCCCTCAATGGGGCGCAAAAATCCCACACAAATTCTTACTACGACATCTTGAGGTATTTCATCACCTGCACAAATATCAATTTGCCCCACTTGGGAGCAATCATTTTCCTTGAACTTCACACTACAAGATTCGATGATAGGCCCGGAGGCTTTGTCAAAGACTCTATAAGTGTGAGATTCGGCACCGTAACCAAAAATATCCCTCCAAAGCTTTAGAAGAAAATTTAGATAAACAAATTCCTTTGATTTTATAGAAACACTTACACCCGAACACCTTGAACTATGAGATATTAGGTTTTTTCCCGGTGAGTATTTCAAATGGAGTCTTGTTCAAGCCCTTACGGAGATAGAGCCGTTTTGAAGAATGATATGCGTTGGAGATGGCTTCAGCCCAAAAGTTGTAGCGGGATTTGTACTCCGCCATCATAGACCTTTCCATATCCATAAGAGTATGGTTCTTCCTCTCCGCAACACCATTTTGTTGAGTGGTGTATGCAGCGGAATATTGATGCCTTATCCCCTCATCACTAAGAAAACCATTGAGTGTGTAGTTCTTGAACTCGGAGCCGCTGTCACTTCTTATTGCCAATATAGCGAGGTTGTGTTGACGTTGCACCTCGGTGGCAAAGTTGATGAAGATTTGTTGAGTCTCATCTTTCCTCTTGAGGAAATAAACCCAAGTATAACCAAGACTTGCATGAGTGGTAGGAACAAAGGGATCCACATGAAGGACCTCCAAGATCCTCTTGGAAGAGATAATCATCTTGCTTGGATGCGAAGAGTCATGCATTTTTTCTTCACCACACACCCTACAAACACGATCTTTGGCAAAAGAAACATTGTCCATTAGTCCCACAATATGGTTTCCCTTGTGAAGACTTTGCAAAGTTCTCATGTTGACATGGGCCAAGCGACGATGCCACAACCAACCCACGTCTGCCTTTCAGAATAGGCACATCGCACTTGAAGTGGTGGCCCCCCCGAGAAGTCCACCACATACAAGTTGTTTTCACGATACCCAATGAAAACGACTTTTAGAGTCTTGCTCCACAAGAGGAACACATTATCTCTATCAGTAAAGATGGCGAAACCCATCTTGCCAAGGGCAGAAACGGACAACAAATTATAACCAAGGGTTTTGACAAGCATCACATCCACAAGAGTAATGTTGTGTGCAACCACAACCTTGCCAAAACCCAATACCTCTGATGTTGAATTATTGCCAAAGGAGACGGTGATATCATGAATGTTGGGCCTCAACTCCTTGACGATATCCTTGCCGCTGGTCATATGACTTGTGGATCCACTATCAAGCACCCATTTTGAACCTCCGGCAGCATAGTCCTACGTGATATCAGTTCTTGGATTTAGGTACCCATTTTTCAATGGGTCCTCTTTTGTTAGCAACAACGGCCTTTGGGACCCAAATAGACCAAGCAATATAACCATCATAAGGGCCAACATATTTTGCATAGACATCACCATAATAATCTTTAAATAAAACATAGTGAGGGTTAGCAATTCTCGCATGATCATCATTAATGGCTTTGCCCTTTGGGGCATCACCACTAATGACAACCTTCTTCTTTTCTTGTGCGGGCTTGGCCTTCTTATTGTTTGCCTTTTTTGCCTTGGCATTATAACCAAGGCCCTCATTTCCATTGTTTGACATTTGCTTACTCAAGAGGTCATCCAAAGATAGCTTATTTTTGGGAGAGGAGGCCTTAGCAAGTTTATCCTTCAACCTAGCATTTTCCTCACCAATATTTGCATGATCACAAGTATAGGTAGAAGAGATAGGCACATCATATTTAGCAAGCATAATTTGAAGTTGCTCATTTGACTTGGAGAGGAGAGAGTGTTCACTCTTCAAGGCTTTGTGAGCCTTGTCTAGATCATCTAGATCCTTCACAAGTTTCTCATGATCAACACCAAATTTGGCCTTTTCCTTTTTAAGCACTTTTACATTAGCCCTAGCAAGATATCTTTCTTTGATGAGTTTGGCAATTTCATCTTGAGGCTCTACAAGAATTTCTAGTTTCTCTTCAAGAGAAGCTATACTTTCTTGTTCTTTCTCAAGAGAATTTTTTAAAGAGGCAATTTCAGGAGAATCCTCTCTTTCTATTTGACATTTTTTTATCAAGGTTGTCTTCTAGTTGTGCTATAAAAGACATGAGAGCCCCAACATTCTTTTTGTTGTCACCTTTCAAGTTGAAGATGAACTCATCGAACTCGAGCATTTCTTGTTTAACTTTTAAGCTAGCATGATCAACCCCTAGAGTACTTGGCATGTTAGGCATAGAGGGGTTAAGGGATGATACCTCGGAAGATTTAGCCTTGAAGCAATTCCCTTCCTTCATGTGAATATCCTCAATGGGGGATTCAATTGGTGATGAAGAGGTGGTAGAGATGGACGCAAGAGCAACCAACCCATTGGAGGTTTCATCATCTTCTTCATCATCATCGTCCCCGAAAGTATGTTCTTCTTGGGTTGAGAGCACAATAGATGTATCCAAGGAAGATCTTGCCATTAAGCAATGTGAATTCTTGATGTGAGGGTTCTCATTGGGGGATTCAAAGAGGGATGAAGATGGAGTGGTGGTAGTGGCAATAGCCGCCAATTCCTTTGAGGTTTCTTCATCACTATCACTATCGTTGTCCTCGGAAGAATACTCCTCTTTAGTGAGTAGCACAATCTTTGATGGCCTCTTGTTCTTCTTATTCTTGATGAAGATTTTCTTGTTGGGAAACTTTGAATCTTTGCTCTTGTCCTTGGTAATGAGCCTCCGACCACGAGTTTCTCTATTCTCATATGGGCATTCGGCGATGAAGTGGAACTTTTCACCACAATTGAAGCAAGATCTTGATCTTGGGCCTGAGCTCTTGAAGCCGCTTGCTTTGTTCCTCTTGATGTTTTCTTCTTTTGCTTTGGATGGATCAACCCAAAAGGTTCTTGCATGGAATGCCATATGTTCATGCTAATGGTATTCCAAATCCTCCGGATAGGACATGCTTCAAGAGGCTCTATATGGTTCTTGAGTGTCCACCTCTTCCACCGTATTGACATTCAAAGCAAGATTTGCACTTCTTGCCATCACCATTGCACGATTCCGAGAATCTTGAGAATTTTGTTTGGCCACCTTGAGAGCTTGCATCTCGTGCACCGCTTGATAGGAGGTTATCTTAGGATAGCTTTCCCTTCCAAGTATACTCTTGAAATCAATGGGTTCATAAGGCATCATGCAATAAATATACTTGTCCTTGATCCAAAAGTCATCAATATGTTGGACACCCACATTACGAAAGGCATCGACAATGGATATAAGCCTTCTATACATCTCGTGATGATCTTCATCTGGCAACTTCATGAACCCTTCGGCTTGGCTCCAAAGAGCACTATACTTGTTTCTCTTCATGCATTCACTTCCCACAAAGATTTTGGACAATCCATCCCAAGCTTCCTTGGTGGTGGTGAAGTTCCGAATATAATCCAAGTCCTTTGACCCCACAGCTTGATGAATCATGTTCAAGGCGACAGAGTTGAGTTGGTGATCAACCTCTTCTCTTCTATTCAATTGACGTCATTGAAAGGCTTGTACCCTTCAAGAATGATTCTCCAAACACATGAGAGCTAAACTCAAATTGCCACCTATTAAAATCCTCAACATTAAACTTAGGTGGATCACCCCTATTGTTTATATGAGGGTGGGGAACCGGGGGATCGGGAGAGCGCCAAGGAACGACATTATAGCTCTCACCTATGCCCGCTTTAGGAGAAGCATTACACTATGTTTGGATGAAGTGAATTAAGCCTAGAATTAGGGAATTGGAATTCGGACCACCAATTCTATTGTTTGGGTGCGCATGGAATTACAATGTGGAAAGGGAGGCAAATTCTAGCCCCCACCTGCCCGAAGCTTTTTCTTCAGTGGCCAATTCGGAGGTCCGACCTTCTGTATCTGCCTGGAATTGCCTCCCGAAGCGGTACATATTACTTTTTCTCCCAACCCCGAGCAAAACAGGAACAAGATGGGGAGTACCTGTGAGCACACTGTTCCAGGCGTAAGTCGTCGGCTGCCGGCCGCCGCCCTCCTCCGCCCTCCTCACTACCCTCCGCCCTCGTCGGCCCTCCTCCCCACCCTCCACCCTCCTCCCTCGTCCGCCCATCTCCCCACGCTCTGCCCAACCCCTAGGTCGAGGAAGATCACCGGCGAATTGGGGGCCGACGTGGGACGCTCGCCGGTGGCGATAGGGCTAGCGCCGATGGCTCTCGCTCCGCCGGTCTATCCCCTGGCAGTCACCCCGTCGGCCTGCCGACTTTGCCTGTCTCTGTCTAGTTCACTTTCTCTGTATCTCTTCTATTTGGTTGATGTGGTTCATCAGATTTTCTACTGTACTCAGTAGGTGCAGAAATTCTACTGTACTCATATCGCTGCAACCATGGTGGGATTCTGCAGAATTTCTAATTGCAGACGTCTATGTATGTTGGATGATATTAGCTGTTGTCACAACTCACAAGGGGGGATCATTGTAATTTTGTTTGCACTAATTCAAAGACAGTAGCAGGCTTGCCGCTTCTTCAGAGAAGCAGGCAGTAAAAACTTGCACATGTAATGGTAGCTAATTTAATTTTCATACCTTATTTCTATTATTTAATATTATTATATATAAATATATATATAAACATTCTAATATGTACATAGTATTTTTCATACATGAACTCAAGTTCATATTGTCTGAACTTAGACAGAACATCAAATTCTGTGGTTTGTACATCCAAACAGAAATTAGAATTGGGTACACCCTTTGATTCCATTAACAAATTTCAACCACACCCAAACAACAGAATTAAAATTGGAGTCAATTCATTTCCATCTTAGATTTAGAATTTTCAGTCTGATTCAATTCCATATCCAATTCACTGCATCCAAACACAGCGTTAGGGTTTTTAATTTTGGCTAAGTTTTCACCATCCAAGGGCTTAAAAAGGGTGAGCCCGAAGCATCTCCCTCTACTAAAGAGTTCTTGTCCTTTTCTTCCGAGATGGGAATGACGGGAGGGACCGATTTTTTTAGAAGATCTAAAAAACATTTCTTCATATCTTCTATATTAGCTTCCAAGGAGGATCTCTAGGATGTTTCCATAGACTTGAGATCTTCCATGGATGTCGGCTTTCCGGCCCCTCCGAAGTCTCATCGTCCGGCATACTCTTAGGCGGTTAAGCCCATAATAAGAGCCGAGGCTCTGATACCAATTGAAAGGATCGTATGCCGCACCTAGAGGGGGGGGGGGGTTTGATTAGGTGCTACCCAATTTTTAGTTCTTTTTCAATTTAGGCTTGACACAAAGGTAAATTATCTAGATATGCAACTATATGAATTTCCCTAGATGATAAGGTATACAACTAAGCAAGATATAGCTAGACAAGATATAATAGTGAAATCAAGGATATAGGTAACCGAGAGTTGAGCACGCGGAGACATAGGGATGATTCCCGTAGTTCCTTCCTTTTTAGGCGAAATACGTCTACGTTTGGAGGGGTATGGTCGCCACAAAGCCATAACCAACGCCACGAAGGCATCACCCTATTCTCCAGTGAGCAACTCCACAAAGGCCTAGCTCACTTGTCCAGTAAGGGATTTCCTCGAGGAGGAAACCGAGCCTTTACAAGATTCTTGGGGCACACATCCACAACCGAATTGGAGTCTCCCAATATTAGTAACAACACAACAACAACAAGAACAATCAACCACAAACAACTAGGGTTTCCAAATGGAACACTAGCAAAGGATCCCTCAAGCAATTGAGAGGGAAATGCAAATCGCTTTGGTGAATATGTAGATCGGGGTCTTCTCCTTCGATTCTCCAAAGGTCAAGAGATTTGGGTGGTTGAGAGAGGAGATCTGAAGATTTTTGTGTTTCTTGTGGCTCAACAATGGTGGATGAACTCTTGGGGGTATGAGCAACTTTCCAAGGTAGGAGAAGGGTTACTTAAATACCCCTCAACCATTTCTGCCCGTTGGGGATGATTCAGCGGTAGTGCCGGCCTCCAGACAACGGCATTGCCGCCCTGTAGAAAACCTAGGTCAGCTGGTCAAAAGAGTCTAGCCGGCAATGCTGGAGTGCAGCCACCGGCAGTGCCGGGGTGCATCCACCAGCAGTGCCGGGATGCAACCATCGGTAGTGTCGGCCTCCTGTTACCGGTAGTGCCGGCCTGGTGTAATTTTAGCTCAACCCTTTTCTTCCTTTTTGGGGGATCGATTTTATCAGCGGTGACCATTTACTTTATTTGTCACACACTTAGCAACATGTTGGATCATCACCGGTGTTGTTATCAAACACACAAAACCCTAGAGACATAAAATGTTCTTTCATCGGTCACTATGCGTCGCCCGCTAGAACATGGTGCAGACGTATTTTTCGACCGCGCGGACGTAAACGGTCGCGTTGCCCCATTGGAGATGCCCTAAGTGTAGCATTATTGTATCTGGCCTGGCCTGTTCGCGGATTTTGGCATTACAAAGGAGAGCTTTTTGCGATTGAAGTCGCGCTTTTTTTTTTTGCTGTACACCGACAAACATCGCTTTTCGAGTTTACAGTGCCGTTTTTTTGCTGTGCAAACTTTCGTGTTTCAACTTAGTAAATATTTTGGGAATTTGAACACAAATATAAGACAATATTTCAGTACGTGGCGGCAGCAATGATCCTCGTTAGATCTAACAGCAACTAAATGGAAAGCTAAAGTAAGTCGGATGACCGAAATTATGAAGCTAAAGTAATGGCACGATCAGTGTTTGTCCTCTGGAAATTAACTTGATCCTTCTGAAATTACCCAAAACTAACAGCAAGTCATGAACTCAGGATAAGCTTTAGGGAAGCTTTCCTTAGCCTGACTTGCCATTACCAGCTTCCAGAAGGCATGCATGTCTCCTGCACAACACATTTGTCTCTGCCGAGTGTCACTCGCCCGGCGTAGCTAGCAGAGCTAGCCGGAAACCTGGGCTGAAACACAACAACGAACAAGACTCTGACCTAATTCCGGTTCCCTTGCTAGCTCCCTCCTCCCCCTTTTCGACTATTACTAGCAACCTACGGATTAGCTTCTGCCCATCATTCCATGCCATTGAACGGCGAACTCCAGTTGTTGGCGTAACCATTAGCCTTAGCGACGCTCACGGTTGATGCGGGAGCGTACGGGTCCGCGCCGCCGGTGCTGGCCATCATCATGGCGTCGTACCCGACCAACTTGTTCCCCTCTTCCTCCCCGTAGCTGCAGGTGCTTCCCTGGTTGGTGGCCGTGCTGCTGTGCCCCTGTTCAGCCACGACGGTGCTCGCCGGCATCAAATACGCGTTGCCACCGAGGCCTTGCTGGTACCCACCACCACCACCGTTATAGACCGCAGAGCTCGACGATGCCTGGAAGAAGTTGTGAGCCGCGGTCCCGAGGTGCAGCTGCTGGATGTCCTGCTCGGGCTTGCACCACCCGGGAGGCGGCTGGGCGACGTACGGGTAGTGCACGGAGAGCGGCGACGGCTGCTGAAACGCGATGGTCGGCCAGCCCTGGTGGTGGTGGTAGGAAGCGTAGGCGCTCATCCCGGCGTCGGTCAGCTGGGGGATGACGCCGCCGTCCATGCCGGCCCGCCAGATCGTGGCGCCGGCCGGGTGCTCCACGGAATCCTTGAGGCGCCTCGCCGCGCCGCCAACCGGCAGCGTGCTGCTCTCGAGGATGCTCTTCACGTCGTAGCGGTTCATGTCGAAGTTGGTGACGGCGTTGAGGCCGCGGAACTTGATCGCGGCGATGTCGTAGGCCTCCGCTGCCTCCTCCTCGGTGCCTATATGTACGTACGAGAGGATGTGCACGGTTAGGAACTTATTAGATGCTTGACTGACTAGCTATAGCTAGCTTTCTAGCTAGGGTTGTTTCCTGTAGATGCATCTGTTGTGTATGTTTCATATTGCATGCATGCATAGAGCCTTAGTAAGGGTACAAATGCGTGATTCAAACCACTAGGATTTTCAGCTTGGCCCTTGACTCTCCATGCCCGGTCTTTTTAGACAACTTTGAGACAAAAACTTGGAAAGGTACAATTGGGACATAGTTAATGCAGTAATCAGTATTTTATTGCCCCATATGGCTACAGATAGATTATTCAAACCTTCAACTCTACGAGACGGAAGGTTCAAGAAAACTGACTAAATATACAAGTAGCTAGTACTAGTCGATAGCTTAGATCTTGGAGCTATAGCGCTATGAGTCATAAGTTACTCTTAAGAATCTTCATTAGTCCAGCAATTAGCTAGGCTACGATGAAAGGGGCTAACTTACTGAAGGTGCCTAAGTAGAGATCCTTGTTTCCTGCAACCCGCCCTATTCTTGCTTGCCACCTACCATGCTGATGGTGCCTGATAAAAATCTCAGCCTTGATTAACACGGCACAATATTACAAAGGGGTCTCTATACGATGCAGATTTTTTGAAAGCTTCCGTCATTTTCGTGCCTCACCATTAAAGTGCAATTGATCTAAAATAAAAGTGCAATTGCACAAAGAATTCAATTGCAACATACACACCAAAAAACTACTATAACAAAAAAGTAAAGCTTTAGAATTGCAAAAAAGTGCAACTCCAATAAAAAAATAGAAACATATAACAAAAGGTGATTGGAACTTTGTAGATGTGACCAAATCTTCACAAAGAGTGGTTCCCACACCATTAATCAAACAAAGAAGTGACTGAGCTTAAATCAGGCTCTTTCTAAATTGTAAACTTACCTGTAAATGATGACCGACCGGATTACCTAGTTACATACCTAGTTACACCACGATATTTTGACGCGCCCCGAGAAAATCCACTGCTATTTCTGCAATCGTTAAATCAAGTTATTGCTAGTGAACAGTTAAGTGTCTGAAGATTCAGTGTGTCAGAGTGTGAGCTAGCCAGTACCTTCTTAGGTGTGCAATATATTCCTGTCTAGTCATATGTTTCATTTCATCCACCTCCTTTTCATAGGTATTTATCTGCAAATGTACAGAATCAACATTAAAGATCTAATCCAAAGTTCCAAACCAACTTTAGGTATTACAAAAACAAATTATTATCCAAGAAAAAGGACAACAATGAATTTTCTGCAGAACTTGCTTACTGGGAAATTTGTTGTTGTAGTTGTTCCCCAATACTTGAGAGCTGCCAAATCATAAGCCCTTGCTGCCTTGTCCTCCTTGTCATATCCACCTACATATGTGTTCATGGTTACAATCACCGGGAGGAACCATGTAACAGTGAAGTGCAATGAAAGTAAAAATGGCCAGAGTTGGTAAGCATACCAAGATAAACTGCAGATTGTCATGACAATACAAGTTTTTCCGGAGGCAATAGATAGAATTTTGAGGCAAAACACGAGATATAATGCTTAATTAGTAGAGCAAGGTGTAAATATTGTTGTGAAATGGATGGTGAAAATTTAAAATATATAGCTATTTTTATTACCTTGCCTACCCTTGCGACTCTGCCCTTCTCTTCTGCAGCTATTGTCCCAGAGATGAGCCTCATAACGCCCTGTCCATCTATGTCTGAAATAAAAAAAATTAAGAACATGGTAATATGCACATTAAAAAAATTTAAAATGTACACGCTGTTTCACACAATAAAGCACAACCATACATGTATCTTGTGGGTCTGTTAGCTCCCTGTGTACAGTTAGATAATAGAAAATAAAAAATATTTCTCATTTTCTATGGTATTCATCATTATTCAACAAAACCATCTATTTATAGAGGTTAAAACTTCCATATTAATAGATATGCAAGCAAATTAGTGTCTATACTTCTAATTTTTGTTGGGCCGATTAAGGGAGCCGCTATGGCTCGTTTGAATAAGAATTAGCTTCATTCTCACCTAATTTCAGTTACAACTCACTTGCAATCATTGGTAAGTGGGAAAAACCGTGTTGCAACTCTAGTGCAACACATATGTAAATGCAAAAATCTAAGTTACATCTCATGTGAAATCCATGTGTAACTGCAAAAAAAAAAACCCAGTTGCAACTCCCTGCAACCCATGTGCAACTGGGAAAAAATCTCAATTGTAACTCCCATACAATCAATATATAAGTAGGAAAATCTGACTTGCTACACATGTGTAATTCACAGGTCACACAAATCGCGATATACAAATCTAATTAATGATTCTGGAGTTAAATGTTAGCTCTAAATTAATTCCCACTCCAATGAGAATTAGCAAAATCGCTAGTAACATGTTCGTTTGGTGGCCTCGGATTTTAAAGGCCGTGTGTAGAACTCCAGAAAAGAACAACTCTGTTAGCCACACAAATTGGTTGGTAACTGTAGTACTATATATGGATCATGCCATATGAACAAGTCATTTAGTTCAATTGTCACTCCTTGTTTCGCAGTCAATTAGCTATATTGCACTCTCCAATCACCTATACTGGTGAATGGAAAATGGCAATATATAATTTAATTATTCCACATGAACAATTAGTTTGATCTATCCCCTTTTATTTCTTAGCAAATGGATTGATCCAGTGTAGCATCACACACTCAAAATCCAGTACGTCTAGGTAGCATCACAAAACCTACAGGCTCAAAAGCATCCCTAGATCGTTTTCACCTTCTAGATTGGTTACTATATATGGAGAGCAAGCAAATTTTAAGTAAAACTCCAGACACTTATTATCAATTGGAGGGAATACTAATTAGCATTCTAACCTTGTTACACCTCGATATATTGATGTCCTTTGCCCGAACGTGTCGATAGACTTCCTCGCGACGGCCTCTGCCGCGCTGCCGGGCGAATCCATGGCTCCGCTCGCCCGTTTGTTCTCCGAGGAGGTGCTCTCCGAGGCTCCCCCACTGACGCCACCCCCGGTCACAGCCATCGGCAGGTGCGAACCCGAGCCGGAGCCCGTGCTCATCGATAGCGCCAGGCTCCCCGTCGCCGCCATCACGCTGTTCCCCACAAGCTCATCGGAGCTTCTCGCGCTCGCGTCAGTGCTCATAATTTCCTCGTGGAGCTGCGGCTGCTGTGCGGGGGGCGGCACGGTCTGCGGATGCGGCGCCTGGGGGACCTGATTGTTCCGGAGCCAGCTATTTATCATGGAGAGTTCCATGGTGTTGCTCCCGCCGTTGCTGATAGTGCGGTTGTCCACCGGGACTCCAGAGAACAAGAAGCCACCGGCCTGATCTTGCTCGGAAACGAACGAGTTGCTGCCGAGGAAGTCCTCTAGCTTTGGCTCGGTCTCATCCTCAACAGCCCTCTTGCCGCCGACGGCACTCGACCCGACTAGCATCGAGAGCTCGGAGGCGCCGCCATTATAGTCCAGATTCCATTCTGCAACCACATCAAATAACAAGAAACCATGAACGGGCTGGAGAAGTGCACCCTACGTACTAGGCTACTAGCTATAGCTTTCTACAAATCGTTGGGCCCGCCGGGTTCCATGCAGCTAGCTATAGGCCTATAGCTTCTTCCTCTCACCTCGGGTTTCATGAGCTCCCCTATTGAAGGCCTCCATGATCCCGTATGGAGCGTGATGTCCTGGCACGCCCAGTTGAGCGTCGGGAGCCGGCTGCGTGGGGAGGCCATAGAAATTGGTGGCGCCAGGGATGTCGATGGTGGCTGGCGGTGAGCTATCCTGATGGGGCTGTGGATTTTCTTGGCTGGAGATCGAGAACCCCAACCAGTTGTTTCCAGAAGCCATTTTGCGGAGGCCGATCGAGATAGAACAGCCCGCGCGCGGGCTAGCTGTGAGAGTCGGGTTCTTTCTGCTCAGAGTAGTGGACACATTGGTGAGTTCAGGTGGAAGCTGATATGGAGGAGGTATTGCTCTTTCAGAAGCAGCTAGAAGGCTAGAACACTACATTTGGGTCAATGTGAGAAGAGTGCAGGAGAGTGGTCAGAAAACTCCTGATTCTGGCCACCTGAGAGAGAAGGAGAAAATGCTCTCGGGGGTGAGTATTTATATGAAAACAGAGAGTAGTACGTATGGGCAGCAGTCATGTTTTTGATTCTTTAGAATAAGCAGTTCAAGGGAAAATGGATAATCAAACGGGAGAAAGTTGAGGAGGATGGGGTTGCATTTCCATACTTAAGGTTTTTGTAGTTCTTGTCTTGTTCTCCCCATCTCCATGCATGTTTACGATGTTCGAAAAAGCGTGCTAAGAGAAATAGCGGTGGCCTCCTCCGAATGCTACATAGGCTATATCATCTAGCGTGCTATATTTCAATGGCGTTTTGAAAGAAAAGCAAATATAGGAAAAAAATAAAGGATTTCAGCAAGCATAAAGGATACAATGCAAAATGTCTTTCTTCAATTGTCTAGCAGCCTAACATCGACATTTTATGGGGCAACAACATAGCATACACTACTTATTAAGAATCATTATCATTAGCGGTGTCATCTTTCATTTCATAAGAAGAGGAACCAGCATATTGCAGTTTATCACCATGACATACAGAAAGCAACTTTTTCTTCTTCCTAAGGAGGGAAACTCTAACCTTTCGGCCAAAGGCTGCAAAAGAAATAGCGCGCTAACGCTATGAAGTTTTAGCGCGGTGTAGCATACTATTTCGCAGATAACGCCACATTGAGATTTTATTTTTCTAAATTTTACTGTCGGCTCTCCAGATATGGTACAGAAAGCTTTTAACGCATCTGTAGGATGCTAATTTTTTTTCCATGTGCTTACAAAATGGTTAGTTCTACAAAAAGTTGATAATCATAGTGTTAGGTGCTTAACAAAAAAACTTGTGATGCAGAGGTTCTACCATGGTTTAAACATATTTTTGCTCTTTTCGCCACACAAAAACTCAATTACATATACCACTAAGTGACATAGGCATCCCTAATGGGCCTGCCAAAGATAGTACCCGGGGTTTATTGAAGGCCCACTACTCGAAGAATAAGAAGATTCGGAAGCCCAAGATATTATTAAGGAAAGTTAGAGTTGTAATAGAAAGTCTTATTTGTAATCTTACGGGATGAGTTTGAAACCTTCCCGGACTTTGTAACTTGTACGGCACGAATCCCTCGGCTCCGCCTCCTATATAAGGGGGAGTCGAGGGACGCAAAGATCATCGAATCATTGTTTACAAACCCTAGTTTTCATAATCGTCGAGTACTTTTCGGCTGAAACCTTCGAGATCTACTTGCCCTCTACTTCCAACTAAACCCTAGCCTACAATCCATAGGCATTGACAAGTTGATACCTTGTCAATTGGCGCCGTCTGTGGGAATTAGAGGCGACAAGGAGCTGATCTCGATGGCACGTTCAAGATCGTCGACTTCATCAGTAGCAAGCAACATCATGGACAAGAGGTAAACGGATCGAAACTGGTCTTGTTGATTTTGTTCCTCACCCGCCCTCCCGTTTGGATGCATATGCGTATCTGGAGGAGCCAATGAAGATGACGTTTGGAAAATTCGATTTCCGCGTCGAGAAAGAAGGAGTGTATCGTCTCGAAGTTCCGATCTCGTCGGGATTATCGTCGGGTGGTCCTGATCTCTCAAACTCAGTGTCATCCGTCGAGTCAAGCGATAAGGAGATTTCGTCGCCACGCTTCATCGACGAGCGGGGCAAGTGAAAAACTCGTCAAAATCTTCAGCGACATGTCCTTCGAATCATCGGCGGACTCTTATATAAGCGATGATTCGAGCGACATTGATAGCTTCGACTTCATCGACAAATCCACCTCTATTGGGAAGGTCTTCACCAAACTCTATGATGGTGTCACCGAACCAAGCAAAGTGAAAACTCCAAAATATCACCAAGTTTATGCCATTGGAGATGCAAGTCGCGATCAAGAGGAAACATCGGAGGCTTTCGACGATTTGGGCAATCCCTATGTCGATCCCTCAGATCTAAGGAGAGGTATGGGCACTAAATATGTCGGGCCCACACCACGCGTCGAGTTCAACTTCCACAAACAGCACTGGGATAGAGCTGCGAAAGCTTTAGATGGCTCGGAACCAATGACGACAAGCTGCTACGGTCCAAGAGCTGCAAGCTTATCAATATAGACTCGCCCGAGCTGGAAGAGAAGCTGGAAAAACGAGACGAAGCTTTAAACCAGAAGAAAGGAGGCAGCCTCCGCGTCAAGCAGACGAAGGGCAGAGTTAAGTCGACAATCTGGAACCTCGGGAGATAGCCATAGAGAAGCTCGGAACAGAGCAAGGTCAAGATTGCAACACATACCTGAAGGAGAAAGAGAGTACTTGGTTCAAAATCTCGACATGTCTTTTATGTCGATAGACACAAGAGGGAATATTATCCCCAAGACACCAGAAGCCGGGTATATGGCGACACAAGCCTTTATCCTTGCATCTAGGCCACCTCCAGGAGATCCAAGGGAGGCTTTGTACAACATGGCAGTGGCAGGAGCTGAAGCCATGGGAACGGCGTTTGCACCAACACCGCCAGAAGGAGCAGCAAGGCAAAATAGTCCACGACCTACGGCAGCGAGCGGCGGCAAATGTCGAAGGAACAAGTGGAGCAAGAGACACGGCAGCACAAGCAAGGGTAGACGAGCACGGCAAAGCAGAAGGGAACATCGGTATTCCCCAGAATTAAACGACGAGGATATGTGCGGTTTGCCGTGCTTCACAAGGAGAGTACGAAAAACTCGAGTCCCTTCGGGATTTAAGTTGCACGATCATTTCAAAAAATTCGACGGCCTGCAAGATCCAGAGGATTGGCTAGTTGATTACCTCGAGACGGTGAAGTTAACTGGAGGGACCAGGGCAACAGCCATGCAAAGTATTCAGGTGCATTTAAGTGGAGCTGCACGATCTTGGATCAAAAAGCTTCCTCCAGGGTCTATCGACAGGCTGGGATAGCTTTGAGGACATATTCGTCAAGAATTTCCGATCCACTTGCAAGAAGCCCGCGTCTCTAGAGGAGTTACGGGCGTGTCGACAGAAGCCAGACGAGCCAATGAGAAAATATATCCAAAGGTGGAACATCATAAAAAACTCGGCAGAAAATATATCTGACGAGAGGGCAATAGATGCATTTGTCGCGGGGAT
This sequence comes from Lolium rigidum, assembly GCF_022539505.1. Taxonomy (NCBI): domain Eukaryota; kingdom Viridiplantae; phylum Streptophyta; class Magnoliopsida; order Poales; family Poaceae; genus Lolium; species Lolium rigidum. The sequence goes on from NC_061509.1 coordinate 180,245,011, forward strand.
CGGGCGTGGAGATTTTGTCGAAGATTTGGGAAGAACCAATCCAAAGACGAGTATCTGCATTAATGGAAATAGCAAACGAGATGGGCAGATGGAGAAGATGCTGTCCACAACAAACGGCATAGGTCGCCGAGAGGAGGACCGCGGTCGAAATTATCAATCAAGGCGACGATTTCCTCGGCGGTACTCGAATTATGATGCTCCAGGTCAAATTTCGGCTGGTTTCCGAGCCGGTGCGAGGAGGAAATAATCGAGATGATTACCGGAGAAGTAATGAGCAACGAAGTGACAATAGAGACGAATTTCGACAAAATAGGCAAAACAGCGGGCCAAGGTTCCGGAGGCCTTTTGTGTCTCCCGAAGAAATGATGAACGGGCCGTGTCGGATGCACTTTTTCCTCGACGACAACGGAAAAAGACGGTCGGGACATCTGCGGAAGGATTGTCGAAATTTCCGGGCAATGCTTGAGATATGCGGGGCATGCTAATGCTCGGGCAGCGCAAAGAAATCCTCGAGAACCCGAAGTGAGGTTCACCTGCCACCTCCTCCCGCGATAACAGATGACAATCGACATCAGCTAAGAATAGCGGCGGCGCCTGCACCACCACCTTACGTTGATCCCAATTCTAATGGAGCGGTCTCGATGATTCAGAAGGGAAGGCCATCCAATAGAACTCAGAAAGTAATCTCGCGACAGGTGTTCATGGCAGAGAAAATGCCTCCACCAACAGTTGAGTACCTTAATTGGTCAGGGCAAGACATTGGCTTCACTATAGCGGATCATCCGCAGCAAGTTCCTCGACCGGGGCGGTCAGCACTCATACTACCGGCGGTCATCGCGAGGATTCGACGTGTCTCGCGTGTTTATAGATGGTGGCGGCAGCTTGAACCTTATGTACGCAGATACATTAAGGAAGATGAATATATCCCTAGCAAACCTGAAACCAACAGACACGAGATTCCACGGCATCACACCAGAGAAGCCAAGCTATCCGTTGGGGAAGATTAATCTCGACGTTCAGTTTGGAACCCGAGAAAATTACAGAATCGAGAAATTGGAGTTTGAAGTCGTAGATTTCCCGTCACAATACCACGCTCTGTTGGGACGACCAGCGTATGCTAGATTTATGGCGGTACCACATTACACGTACCTATTGTGGAGGATGCCCGGACCTAAGGGACCAATCACAATCAAAGGAAGCTTCGCCCTAGCCGATAAATGTGACAAGGATTTTCATCGACTATCCGAAACTTTCGGGATGCAAGCTGAGTATTTGGCATCAAGGCTCATGGCCGACTACGACGTGCTGCCGGACGTTGCAAGGCCAAATAAAGAATCAACTTTCAACAACGAGAAAAATTCTAAGGAGGTGCGAGATTCACCCGACGGATCCAAAAAAGACGACATCTATCGCAAATGACATGGACCTCGCATAGGAAAGCGCGCTCGTCGAGTTCCTCCGTGAGAACTGGAAAATCTTCGCATGGTGTCCAGGTGACATGCCAGGAGTACCCAGGGAACTTGCCGAGCACCACCTAAACTTGGATCCACTAGCGAGACCAATCAAACAACCTTTGCGACGTTTTTCGGAACCAAACCGCAAAGCTATGCTGTCAGAAATCGATCGACTAAGAGAAGCTGGTTTTATCAAAGAGCTGCATACGAGAGGCCACATGGGTAGCAAATCCGGTGTTGGTGCCGAAGAAAAACACTAAAGTCCTTCGCATGTGCGTCGATTTTACGTGTCTCAATAAACATTGTCCAAAGGATCACTTTCCCCTCCCGAGGATCGACCAAATTATCGACTCCACGGCAGGATGCGAACGTCTTTCCTTCTTGGACGCGTATTCTGGTTATAACCAGATTAGATTAAAAGAAGAAGATGAAGTAAAAACAGCGTTCATCACACCTTACGGAGTGTTTTGCTACAAAACAATGCCTTTTGGTTTGAAAAACGCGGGAGCAACGTATCAAAGGATGATGCAGAAGTGTTTGGCAACACAGATTGGAAAAAATGTGCAAGTATACATTGATGATGTAGTCATAACATCAAAAAGGGGACGACGTTGATCGAAGATCTCAAGGAAACTTTTGATAACCTCGACAAATTCTGCCTCAAGCTAAACCCGACGAAATGCTCTTTTGGCGTCCCGGCGGGAGAACTTCTTGGGTTCTTAGTTTCAGCAAGAGGGATTGAAGCAAATCCGACAAAATACAAGCCATCGTAACGATGAGGAAGCCAACCAAGTTAAAAGAAATACAGCAATTAGCTGGGCGAGTCGCGGCTTTGAGTAGATTCGTCGCCGAGCTGGGAGAAAAAGCACTACCGTTCTACGCTTTGATAAAACAAGGGGAGAAATTCCGGTGGAACGAAGAAGCCGATAGAGCTTTCGAGGATCCGAAACGCAAAATCTCGACACCACCGGTCTTGGTGGCGCCGAAGGAAAAGGAACCTCTCTGCTTGTACATCGCAGCCACACCACAAGTGGTTAGCACGGTGCTAGTTGTCGAAAGAGAAGAAGAAGGAAAACTCCATGGAGTGCAAAGGCCGGTATATTTCATTAGTGAAGTTTTATCGCCGTCCAAACAGCGGTACCCGCGGTACCGAAACTAGCATATGGAGTGATTACAACGGCAAGAAAGTTGCGCCACTATTTTTCGGCACACCAGATAATAGTAGTCAATGAAGCACCTCTCTCAAATATCTTGAACAATCCGGAAGCTACGGGCGTGTCTCCCTTTGGGGAATAGAACTTTCCCCTCGGGACATCACGTATGAAAAAAGAAAGGCAATCAAGTCGCAAGTTTTGCCGGATTTCATCGCGAGAATGGATGGAGCTGCAAAACACGGGACCCCAGATTTGTCGAGAACTTGGACAATGAACTTCGACGGATCCAAGAGAGTAGAAGGAGCTGGCGCAGGAGTGATACTCATATCACACGAAGGCGACAAGTTGAAATATGTCCTACGGATGACGTTCCCAAACGCATCCAACAATGAAGCGAGAATATGAAGCCCTTATACACGGGATGAAGATGGCGAAAGCTTGCGGTGCAACTCGACTAAAAATCTTTGGCGACTCACAATTGGTGGCTCGGCAAGTTATGAACCAATGTGATGCGGTCAATGATAGCATGATAGCATACAAGGAGGTGTACAATGAGCTTGAGAAGCTGTTTGATGGATGCGAGGTAAATCATATCGATAGGCGAGCAATGATGAAGCCGACGTCCTCGCAAACATCGGGTCACAGTGCCTCCCAATCCCGCCAGGCGTGTTTTGGGAAGAAATAGCGGAGAGATCAACGAAGCCGAAGAAGATGCGAGAAAAAAGCAAAAGAAGGAAAAACTTCGGCGTCTCCCAAAGAAACCGTGGAGGACGAAGAGGACCAAGAACTTGTGATGATGATAGAAGTTCCTTGGATGCAAGCGTACATATCGTATATCCTCAGGAAGGAAATACCCGACGATCCGAGTTGAGGCAAGGAGAGTTATTCGACGATCCAAAGCTTTTACAGTGGTCAAAGGGGAGTTATATAAGCGAAGTATTTCAGGCGTCTTGCAAAGGTGTGTCACACCAGAAGAAGGAAGAATAATCCTAAAGGATGTGCATGAGGGAATATGTGGTCACCACGCAAGCAGTCGAGCTATTGCAGCCAAAGTCTTTCGGGCAGGATTCTACTGGTTGACAGCAATCGAGGACGCAAAAGAGATAGTACGAACTTGCGACGCGTGCCAGAGATTTGCCGCAAAACCGCACTCTCCGGCGGCAGAACTAATGCCAATACCATTGTCATGGCCCTTTGCACAGTGGGGACTCGACATGGTAGGCAAGTTGCACAAAGCTTCGCCAGGAGGATACGAGTACCTGTTGGTTGCTTGTCGACAAATTCACCAAGTGGGTAGAAGCGAAGCCAATAAATTCACCAGATGCACAATCAGCAATAAAGTTCGTGAAGGGCATCGTTTTTCGATTTGGAGTACCTCACAGCATCGTCACAGACAATGGCAGCAACTTTACGTCGAAGGAGTTCAAGGCGTACTTGTGCGAAGTGGGCATCAAATTGCACTTCGCGTCGGTTGCACATCCCCAAACTAATGGTCAAGTCGAGAAAGCCAATGGCATCATACTGCAATGGCATTAAAAAACGTCTGCTAGGACCGCTTGAAAAGGCTCGACACACCTGGCCGGAAGAGCGCCAAGTGTTTTGTGGAGCATCCGAACAACACCAAACACGGCGACACAAGAAACCCCGTTCTTCCTCGTCCACGGAGCTGAAGCCGTACTACCAATTGAAATAGAGCACGATTCTCCAAGAGTAACAGAGTATGACGAAGAAACATCACGAAAAGTTCGGGAGGATGATATGGATGCACTCGATGAAGCTCGAGATGAAGTACTGTCACGGGTTACCAAGTACCAGCAAGACTTGAAGAACTACCACAGTCGACGATTGCGGCCGAGATCTTTCCAGGTCGGTGATTTGGTCCTACGGCTCAACCAGCAAAGTACAGAGAAGCTCGAGTCACCATGGTTGGGGCCTTACATCGTCACGGAAGTCATCGACGGAGGAGCGTACAGGATCAAGGACAAGAAGACAGGGGTTCCCGAGAAAAACCCCTGGAACGTGGCGCAGCTCAGGCGGTTCTACGCCTAGAGCTGAAATATAGTCCTTCTCTGTAAAAATACAATGTACTGAAACGCCCGCGAGTTTTCAGACGCACTCTTTTCCTTTTCGGGGCACCGAGTGGGGCCGGAAAGGTTTTTAATGAGGCGGGCTCGCGGTGCTGCAATATAATAAAGATAGTGGAGATATATTTCTTATTCTTCGACACGCTCGGGGGCTCAACGCCTTTAAGTCTCAAAATACGTACAATATAGATTTACCGAAATATTTCGCCTTGGTACACTAATACCTCGCCAAATATAAAAATCGGAAGCCAACAACTATAAATATAGTGTACACGTCAAAAAATCTTAATTGCTTTGGTCCAAGAACCTCGCAACAAAAATATAGAACTTCGATATTAAAGATACTCGAAGATTTGCAATCCATCAATGAAAAAACAAGGATGTCTTATTACAACAGAAGGAAAAATCTTCAAGATGGAAAAAACAGTACAACCTCTAGCCAGAAGGCTCGGGGCTCCAACAATATAGAGCACTTTTGCAATATACAACAAATTTCTTCGGAAATAAAAAAGAAATCAAAAAAGATAGAGACACAAGGTTTCCAATATGGTACAAATCAGTTAAAGCCCAAAATACTATCTACGGACAAGCCTCTGGTTGTTTTATGTTCAGCATAGGACCCCTTGATGAAGAATTACGAGTCCATCCGAAGAAGCTCATCTATCATCGACTCGGCCACGGGAGCCACCATCTCATCAATTGCGTCAATATCATTTTTTCGCCGCGTTTTCTTGGCCGGGCAATCGGCAACAATCTTCGTCGGGTCTAATTTTGGATGACAAATATTTATCATAATCATGGCGAACCTCGCTCCGGCAGTCAGTTGAGCTCGCACAAAATTATGAATGCGGGGAGCATCTCTGAATATCTCCAGCAATTCAGGAAGAGTTTTGGGAACCTCATTTCGAGGAAACAAAGTCCTGTAAACAAGGGTTAATGTCGTCGTGCAAAAATTGAGAAATTCGCGCACTTGGCAAGCACGATCTTGGAACACGACAATTTGTTGGGTTCGTTCGGGAGTGGCCCAGAATAAACAGCCATGGTTAAGGGAAAGATTGACAAGGAGATTCGTTCTCTCGTTCACTCTTCGATCTTCGGCAGCAGCATCAAGAACCGAGCCTATTAAGCGACAAGGCAAGAAATTTGAAGGAAGGCACAGCAACATAAAGAGGAGGCATTGTGAGGTTGGAAAAACATACCTAACATATCTGTGCTAGCTTCCAACATTAGCTCGAGCATGCTATTTTCTCGGGTCGTGGCTTCCTTTGCTTCCAATACGGCAGCATCCTTGGCAGCCATAGCCTCTTTGGCTTGTTGGAGAGCAAGTTTTTCTTGTTCGGACGCTTTCCGAGATTGTTCCATCATTGCCAGAGTTTGTTTCTTCATGGATTGAAGTTGTTGTCGAAGTTCTTGCAAATCTTACGACAAATGTTTGCTTGAAGAACCTTCGAGGGGATTATCATCGACTAGTATTTTCTTCGAGAAGGAAGACGCGGGTGAAGCGGCGGCGAGCAAGGGTTGGTCGAATAATTATGAAATATTAAGCTGGAAAAGAAAGTCCCAGGATCAATGATAAGTACGAAGAGGAATTTCATTAATTTCTAGAAAATTTACACGGACATTACAAAAGAAGTTCTCCAAAGGGACTAACAGGGTAATTGTCGCCAAGGCTAAAATGGCGACAACAGCAAAAGAAATAGAGAAAGCAAAGGAAAGAAAAAGCAAAGGCATTCAACTAGACCTCCGGCCTTGATGAGCTAGGAGTGGAAGATGGCTTGATCCCGAGATAGGCCAGGATTTTCTTCGTGTTGGGCTTGGCTGCCTTGATCAACGACCTCCATCTTGATTGTTCTATCTGCTCGGTGTCGCCTACTTTCATCCAGTCAACAGTTTGTTGACTATCAGCGACCAAGGCAATAGTGTTCTCAACAGCAACCTTCATGTTCTCCTGGCGCATCTTCAGTCCAAGATCCTCTGGCGGATTGAAGTCCTTGGCAAGGGCGAGGAAAGTCTTGGGCTCCTCTTTCTTCGGGAAGAAGTAGGGGAACAACTTCGACAATCCTGCGTCAGCATTCACCACGCCTTCGCGAATTTCTTGGCCGTGAAACTCCGGATAAGACGGTGCGTCAAGCGAGAGGATCATTGGTGGGATTCTCAAGGTCAAAATCTTGGCTTGTTTGACCTGCCATAGAAATTATATGTTAGTTGACAGCAAGTAAAAACAAAAGAAAGCAAGCCTTACGAAAAATAGAAGGGATCAACAAAGTTACCGAGGAAGCGACGATTTTGTGTGTTCACGCGCTTGAGGATTCCCTTTTCACGGGCGGCTTGTGCGGCTTTGTGCTCATCTAGAGCAGCTTCGGCATCTTCAAGTTTCTTTTGCGGTTCTTCGACACTAGCAGCTTTTGCTTTGGCCTCATCGGCCTCCACTTTTGCTTGGCTAGCATCAAGTTCGGCTTTACGGCGAGCCGTTTCACTTTGCTCCAATTTCTGAGCAAGAGTGTCGGCAAGCCTGTTGGCCTCTGCAAGTTTCTCTGCCAAAATAGAAAAGAACAATCAAAATTGCGACAAAAATAGGAGCAAGAAGATCGGAAATAATGACAGCAAAAAGTTGTTACCTTCAGTCCTGCTGGCATATTCACGGTACCCAATGAATTGGGACCCAATGCGAACAAGCTCTTTGATCATGGGCTGTCAAAGAAGAATAGAGAAAAAATATCGGTACGAGAAAAAAATGAAGGCACAAAAAGAAGTAAACAGAGGAAATATAGATACTAGCAGGAAAGTCAAAAACTTACATCATCCAAGAGCGCCTGAGAAGAGCTACCCAATTGAGGGGCAGGCTCGATGATCGTTTCAACCCTTGTCCTTTTTGGTGAAGGAGCAAGGGGGCTTGAAGGAGGAGTGGTGGTGACGACGTTTTGTTGAGGAGGCGAGGATTCTTCTCCTTCAACTAGCGTCTCCGACACAAGTAAAGTATGTGACGCGCTCGTCCGAGGAGCCACGTCACGAGTTGGTACTTCTTCCTCATCATCACTGTGATTAAAGATCGACAGCATAAAAAGCAAGATGAGACAAAAAACTTCGACTACAGAAATAAGGGGAAATCAAGGTGACTTACGAGCTGACGAGGGATGCGAGATATGGATCATAAGTTGCCTTCTGATGTGAAGGATCAACTTCTTCGGCTTTGGAAGTGCCGGAATCTTCGACGTTACTCCTCTTCCTTTTCCCTTTTGGAGAAACGGCGGGAGGAGGAGATTGGGCCGACGCAGTGCCTTCGGAAGATCCCGCAGATTTTCGAGAATCCACGGGTTCATTCACAAAAGACGGAGCTTCTTGATTGTCATCAGTGACAATGGCCCTTTCTTCGACTTCTCCACCTTCGGGAAGAGGAGGAAGCGAGACAAGGTTTGGATGATTACTGTACAAAATAAAACAGGGAGAGATGTCAAGAAAGAAGTTACAAAAAGATAGCAAAGCAACAACAAGACAATAGACAAAGATTACCTTGGGAAGTGGATTGGCGGCGCTAAACGGCGTCACACGGCAAGAAGAAGGGACAGCATCTCTTTTGCTGAGAGATGAAATTTTTCGGACAAGTTTTTCTAAATCCTTGACCTCCAAATTCACCGACAACCGATCTACGTCTTCGTCGCCAGCATATTTCCAGAGAGGATATTTGCGAGCTTGAAGTGGTTGCACTCTAGTCCTAAGAAAGTATGCAGTGATTTGGATACCCGATAATTCTTGGCCGCGAGTATTTTGCAACTCGTGGATACGAGTCATCAAAGTTTCTGTCGACGCCCTTTCTTCTTCGGTGGCCTCCGCGTCCCAGGAGCGGCGGCGAAAGATTTTTCGGCGCCATCAAAAGGAGGAATGTTGTCCTCCGCACATCCATGGTTCTCCTCCTGAATGTACAACCACTTCTTGCGCCATCCTTGAGCCGAGTCGGGAAGCTTGACGTCTAAGTAGTCAACGGTGGGCCGAACAGAAATTACAACGCCGCCTATATTATAGGCGACATTGGGCGAGCCATTACGGCGGCAGAAGAAAATGCGCTTCCATAGCGCCCAGTTAGGCTGGACGCCAAGGAAGGCCTCGCAAAGAGTGATGAAAATGGAGATGTGAAGAATGGAGTTTGGCGTGAGGTGGTGGAGTTGCAGACCGTAGATAAAAAGCAATCCACGAAGAAAAGGATGAATGGGGGCGGACAGACCGCGGATGAGGTGATCGACAAAACTTACCCGGTACCCCATTGGAGGGGTTGGGTAGCTCTCCTCAGCGGGAAGCACGGCGCCTTGGATTTCTTGCTGATCCCCGGCTTCTTCGGCATGTTGATGTCTTGAGTGGAAATTTTCGATCTTTCCCACTCCGCCGCCCCAAGATCCGCGGCGGCCATGGAGGATTCCGGCGTGCTTGTGCCTTGTCAATCGACGCGGTGGCATCAACAATGGCGCGGGGTTTGCGGTTTGGAGGCGAGGAGCATAAGAGGTTGTGGATCGCGAGGAGGAAATTTGCGAGATGAGAGAAGGAGGACGGCGTGAGCGGAAGTGTTCAAGGAGGAAGAAGACGATCTTATATAGGGGTGCGGTGAAACGACGAACCGTTGGATAAGGAAAATGTGTGACGAGATGATAGCCACGTGGCAACAAGGGTAAAAAAGTAACTTAACGTTGGGGAAGTTACGGTGCGTGCGCCAGAAAAAGCGGAGGACGTGTGTCCCCCACTTGCACGACGTGTCAAGATAGTGGATCAATTGGGCCCGCATGGCAGCGAGACAAGACTTGTCGCAAATTTTTGACTAGCAATCGTGGCTATCGTCGGCAATAACGTCACCTTGGCGGAAGAAAAATTCGACTCAACGAGCTGCATCAAAGGCGACATGCAAAAGTATTGGCGAGCCTTTGATCAAATACAAGTTTTTGAACAAATGCTCGGGGGCTACTTTGGAAAAATGAAGAGATCAAGAAAGACAAAATAGAAATGGTGTGAGCCTATGATCAAATACAAATATTTGTTCATAGCCTCGGGGGCTACTCCCATCGGGAGCGCTGTTCGCGCACCCGAGAAATTTTAAAACCTCGGGAGAGAAAGAAAATATAGCGGCATATAGCGTGGAGCCTACAACCAAGCACAAGTCCTTGGCTGTAGCCTCGGGGGCTACTCCCATCGGGAACGCTGTTCGCGTGCCCGATGAAATTATAAAAAAAGAAAGAAAGTCAGAATGAAAAGAAGAAACATAGAAAAGCAAAAGAGTATATTTCGAGTTATAAATAACTCTGCATATACTCCCATCGGGAGAGCAATATAAGTCATCCGTGACTCGATAAAATGTGCTATTCCATCAGCCGAATAAGCACTCGACAATATATTCTCAGAACGCCGAAGTTGCGATCAATTTCTGAATGCCGCAAAACTTTGCGAAGGTAAGACCCCAGATCTATTATGTGAGGCGTGGCGCCGTCTCTGACGTCGGTTTGCTACTTTTATCCGTATCAACAGATACGAAGAAAAATCCTAACGGACGCGTTAGGTACCCGATAAATATGGCTGGGACTCGACGGAATGGTAAGACCTTAAGCGGCACTGTCGAAGTTTACACCGGTATCCCGAAATCATGTCCGGGGACGTGATTTTGAAGTAGGTTTTGCGGATTGCCACTAGAGCGGTTAACTAGTACCGATCCGTCGGATGAACTAGCCCCAACTACCATTATCCCTGTACAATATAGAAATTTATATGAAGAAATATAGAAAAGTTTAAGTTGTCGAGTAAAAATAAACAGTGGAGATTTTCCCTGACTCTACGATTCAAGCAAAATCTCGGGGGCTACTGACATAGGCATCCCTAATGGGCCTGCCAAAGATAGTACCCGGGGTTTATTGAAGGCCCACTACTCGAAGAATAAGAAGATTCGGAAGCCCAAGATATTATTAAGGAAAGTTAGAGTTGTAATAGAAAGTCTTATTTGTAATCTTACGGGATGAGTTTGAAACCTTCCCGGACTTTGTAACTTGTACGGCACGAATCCCTCGGCTCCGCCTCCTATATAAGGGGGAGTCGAGGGACGCGAAGATCATCGAATCATTGTTTTACAAACCCTAGTTTTCATAATCGTCGAGTACTTTTCGGCTGAAACCTTCGAGATCTACTTGCCCTCTACTTCCAACTAAACCCTAGCCTACAATCCATAGGCATTGACAAGTTGATACCTTGTCACTAAGCAAATGAAAGTGCACTTAAATTCTGTTTTCAAGGACACAAATGTGCACTCTGTGTTTTTTTTAGACTTTCTCTCCATCCAATTAGTCTTGAAAATTCTAGAACAATTGGATATGTTGTGTATATTTTGATAACAAATCATCCAAATTGTAGCTCATATGTTTTAAAATTAATTCTTGCAATACTACAAATCCAAATTATCCTAATTAGTGTAAAGTTATAATGATATAAGAGTTGCATTGTTCCCATAAGCATGAACAAATAGTTCAAGGTCGAATCGTACTTACTAATCTTATGCACATCTTCCTCATTTATTTTTCTTTAAACTTACTTATTATTTCTTGAATATAGAATACTAACTACTGGGTTGCCTCTCTGTTAGCACTTTCTTTAAGTCCATGTAGTCTAATAGTGGTCATTCAACCAAGATCGTATGGGATATCCAAGCACATAATAAAATTTTTAAGCCAAAGTAGAGTGCACCACATAACATAGAACATGTAGCAACAAAGTCTTACTCTCCTACTATGCATTGGCATTTCATACATTAAATAAATTATAGTAATAGAGTGGACACAGTTCATCTTAGAAGTATTTGCTCATCACTTAGATATGTTGGACGCATAAAGAAGGATCGTAAGTTGATAACTCATTTCTCTCTCTCTCTCTCTCTCTCTCTCTCTCTCTCTCTCTCTCTCTCTCTCTCTCTCTCTCTCTCTCTCTCTCTCTCTCTCTCTCTCTCTCTCTCTCTCTCTCTCTCTCTCTCATAATGGTTGCATGTATTAGAACAAAATCAATAGTGCAGCTACCACTAGAATCAATATGTACATTCAAATCACAAATTGTAATCCTCAACAAAAAAGCATATTTATCCACTAAGCTATGTTTGTGAGAAATCTAAAATAAACTATCATACATGAGAGTAACATAATTATTGTTAATCATATATTTGTATTAAAGAATTATATATTTAATATTATTATCTTAAAATATTTATTTTCTAGTTGCATCACAAGATCCATCGTAACATTTACCACGATCATCAAAAGAGGGTCCTGCATTTATATTAATGACCATAAGAGTAATGTTTTTCTTTTTTATTAGTTTCATCCTTCCATAACTATTCATAATCGTACCACATGGAGGATCATGAATCATAATGTATTCATATATTTATAATGTGTCCTCATTTGATCTCTCAACAAATTCAAAATTATCATTTTCATCCAAAAGAGAGCATTCACTTCAATATTCTTGATTACAGAAGTATGATTAAACATCAGTGAGAGCACCATATCGTGTTAGAGAAGTATTATCATGATTGGGAGATAGGGATGGATATATATACTTCATAAATCTTTATGTCCGTTCCATTGGTTCCTCATTCTATTCCTCCTCATTTTCACTTTCTATATAATTAAGTACTTCTCTTTTATTATCTTATTCCCCAGCTGTTTTTTGGGTCCCTGTCAAATGTTAGTTCTTCGTATGAGTAGAGATGGCCCTATTGTTATAACTAATACTCCCTCCGACCCATATTACTTGAGGTTAATATAGATATATCTAGACACATTTTAGTTGTAGATACATCTATTTTAGCATCAAGTAATATGAATCGGAGGGAGTAACATATTCATTAGCACTGAATTTTTCAATGCAATAATCAAGGATATGATTTTTTTAGTTAATATTATGCGTATAGGCAGAATTTTCAACTCTTTCATTGTAGAATAAATCTCATAGGCTGTCATAAGGACAACAAATTCATCAATTTGTTGTGTGTAATAGTAATTATGTTTTTTCTTCCCAAAATAAGAAAAAATTGGGTTGAATTTTATTCTCACGTTTAAATTATAAGCGCTTATCATGTTAGTGAGAGCAAAAGGTTATACCATATAGATCACACATTTATCTAGCAAGATGAATCAATAATTTTGACAAGCCTTTCATAAATTTTCCTTAGAAATAATTCATATTCTCATATATTTATACAAAATATCAAACTATTAGGAGGTTTGGTGACATCCATATAACATATATTGTTTGAAATTTTTGCAAATATACCGAATCTCCATACATGGGAGATTTAGGAGACCCCTCAACTCTATTCATACCTAGAAAACATAGGTTTTTTTGTAATTTTACCATTAAAAACAGAAAAAATACAAAAGAAAGCAAGTTCAAACGAGAATAATAATCCTAGTGATATGCTCACCGGAAAAAAAGTGGAAAGAGCTTGATAACCCCCAAGTACAAAGAGTAATCTTAGTACGTTTTAAATGTGGATGTAATGAGTTTTAAATGGCAGGAGCTATAGGAGGTAAACCTCTTACTTTCTCAAGAAACATGTGCAAATTAAATAGTTCTCTATGGACTTATGTTGTTTACTTCACTAGGACAGACGATGATACAAAACTTTTTCTTCAAAATTGTCATGACTCACTTAATATGGGTATACCACGCATGGAATATGTGGGGACTATGCTTTACGTATGATAGGTGGTGGTTGTCTTTGTTTATTTCTATTTTCTAGAGTGGAGCCGTAGTTTAGTATACCCCCAATACAATGGCAACATAATAAATTATTAAATACCAATGACACAACATGCCCTATTAGAAACAATTAAGGAAAAATGCTATCATGACATTTAGTTCTAAGGTCCCCATAATTCCCCTATGTAACGAATCTGAGATTTGGGATAAGGTTTTTGTCACTCGTGTCCCTCTCAACTTATCATATTTAGAGTGTAGACCCTTATGTGATATCGTAATATGCACACATTCATATACTAGTACAAAAGAACGCTAGCTATATAAATTATCATACATGTAGACAACAAACATCACCGATTCCATAAAACAAAACACTACATTAGTAACGACGTAAATATACAACAATTTGGCGGAAATAATTTATAGCACAAGCCGTCATGTTTGCCAATGGATTACAATGGGGAGATGTGATAGATGGTGGTGATGGTGCGGATAGGTGGTTGGAGAGGTGAGTGCCCTTGTCGGAGAGAGGGGAGGTGGTGTTATTCCGACGTCACCCCCCCCCCCCCCCCAACACACACACACTTGTCTTGTGTTATTCGTGCTATGTTCCTCCCCGAGACACAACAACAATAAATTGCAAATAAATAGGTGCATTAGGTTTGGCGTAGTCCATTGCCCGAACCGCAGGAGGCGACTCCTATGGGTCTTTCCTAGGGTAGGTGCTTGGGATAAGAAGAAAATGTGTTCATATAATTACCGGAAAACCGCTATTGTGTAGTTTTTTTTGTAGAAAACCTGGCGAAAATGGGAAAAAAATATTCGCACCAGTATCAACAAAATATTGTTGTATTTCTTACACAACCATGTAAGACACGTGATTAATTTGGGATATAAGTTTTCATTAGATTAAGTATAGATACCTTACTAGGTATTGGTGTATTTCTTACACAACCATGTAAAGACACATGATTAATTTGGGATCTATATTCATTAGAAAAGGAGAAAATAGGTATACGTTCTTCTTCAGCAGCAAACAGGTGTTAGCTGCGCTCTATAAATTATACTAGAACTTTAGATGATAATAGGTATGATTCTGTAATCTGTATATACACATTTATACTAGTACTGTAACTCTACGACGTTGCTACTGCTAAACGGAATCTGGCTTACTTCAGAAGTCCTAGAGACATGCCAGCCTAATCTCCAAAAATGTGCCAACATATCCTTGGATCCTAATCCAGGGGCAAGAAGAATCCGATAAGAGGACCATCGATCGCCCAACCATACGCGTCCGTGTGCATGCTTATGTTGTACGTGCGCGGACGGTTCGTCCCGTCCAACGGAGACGAATCCAGCAAAAGATTCCCGTGGAAAAAGAAACTAGCAGATCGATGGAGCGGTCAAACCCGTCGCGCACGCACACCTGTAGAAATCGATCTCTGACATGTCGCGCGCGTGCACATCCCCTCTTCCTCCGCGAGCTGGGGACGGCAGCCTAGGCTTGCTCGCCTTATAATACGCTGCTGCCGAGGCAGATCACTGGATTGCGACCTGCTTGGACTGGCTGCCCCAAATCGTGCAACTGATCATGGACTAGCAGTTTCCGATTTCGCTGCAAACTGCAAGAAATTCTACTGATCAAGATCTTGTGCCGATCGGAGTACTCTTCACTTGAGCTTCTACGTAGAATCAATCTAGCCCTGTAGAATTTGTTCTTAACTTTGAATCTTGAAAGTACAACACCAGACTGAAATCTATGATCGGCTCAACGTACATGTATCAAAAACCTACTACTTGCTAGATCAACTAGATACTGAAAGTATGGATCTAGTGTGCATCTCACTCTGAACATACTATATTGCATTCCACTGTGATCTCTTGATCATTCCTTGGTACCAATAATCAAATGATCCAAACCCACTGTCTTCCCCGCATAAGTCGGGCGTCCCTCTTTCTCTCTAGAAACGCCCGTCCAGCCCCAAAGAGCGAGAAAGGTTAACCCTAAACAAAGGTCACGGTGACTCGGATTAAAGTAGGCGAGCTGGGGTTGCAAGCTGTGCCCTCTGCAAGGACACACGCCCTTGTCCTCCGGGCACACCAGAGGAGATGAACAGTGCTACCACGCACGCACTGAAGGAGTGCCCTAAACGTCTCTGCGAACATGCCTGATCCAGCACCCCGTCCGTCGAACGACCTCGATCTCTCGCGGCCGGATCATGTGCAGCAATGGAGTCTGGAGGCAGGGACCATTATATGATTACATGGAGAATGTCAATAATCCTACTGCAACTAGCTAAGCTTGCTACTAGGTCTTGGCCGTCATTTGCATATAATTGAACAGCTACAGCAGGTGCTGGTATCATTGCCGGTATTTGCTGTCATTGTACGTATAGATCTGCTTAGCACTATCTTTATGAAGCATGTACATGGAGAAGAAGAAGAAGAATCATCTGTTGACAGATCATACTAACTCACTTCCTCCATTTTATACTAGCTGTCCAAGATTCGGATGTATCTATACACATAACATGTCTAGATACATCCAAACCAATGACAACTGCCGCAAACCCTATCTAGGGTTCCGTTCTCCTCGCCGGCATTGGCGGAGCCAACACCGGGTCGAGCCTGGGCAGCCGACCCGGCTCAACTTTTGGGGAAAAAAAATCCCCATCGCATCCTCGCTCCCGACGCCCCGCCCCCGACCTAATTCCCCAACCCGCTCGCTCCCGCACGGCCGCACGCGCCGCCAGCCCTCGCTCGCTCCCGCCGCCCTCGCTGGCTCCTGCCGCCCTCGCTCGCTCCCGCGACGCGCCGCCCCGTTCCCGACCGCCGCCCACTGGCGCCCGTCCGGCCGTCTGACCGCCGCCGCCGCCCGTCCGGCCGTCTGACCGCTCGCCCCCGCCCCTCTCCAGTCTCCACAACGCTGCACTGCTGCAGCACCGCCGCCCGTCCTCTGCTCGCCCCGTTCCCGACCGCCGCCCGTCCTCTGCTCTCCCCCGCCACGCACCGTTCCCGACTGCTGGGCGCTGCTGCACTCTCCCAGTCTCCCTCATCTCTGTCCGCTTGACCTGCCGGCCCTATTTGATGGACTCCAGCGACGAGGCTGACCTGGCTGCCTGGATTGAAGAAGAGGAGGCCGCTGAACTGGCCGAGGCAGCGGAAGAAGAAGCACGCAAGAGGGCACGCACAGAGGTTGAACTTTCCCCATTTGTCTTGAATTTTGATACATATTTGTCTAGTTTGTTTCCTCATAGTTTGTTTTATTTTCATTGTTGTAGGCAAATGTTCCGGAAATATTTGATCTAGCAAATGTGGTTCCCGATCCTGGAATTCGGAGACCAATTGAATCATATGGTACCGCTGAAATTAGAGATGCGATGGGCATATTTGTCGAGAGGTCGTAATCGTTTAGTTGGTCATAGTTATCCCAAAAATCCGGATAGGCGATCATTTCTAGATGCATGGTATAGCAAGTATGATTGGTTAGAGTATAGTGTGGAGAAGAATGCCGCATTTTGTTTCCATTGTTTCCTTTTCAAATCTTCAAACAATGGTAGCCACTTTGGATCGGATGTTTTCACAAAGTCGGGGTTTAAAAATTGGAAGAAAGCATCGGAAAATTTTAGGGGTCATGTAGGTGGACCAACGAGTTTTCACAACAATGCAAGAAATAGTTGTGAAGATTTCAGAAATAAAAAGCAAAGTGTTGCATATGCTCTTGTTTGTCATGAAGAAAAATCGCATATTGAATATGAGATTCGTTTGAGGGCTGTTGTGGGTGTTGTCAGATTTCTACTTGACCAAGGTCTAGCTTTTCGTGGGCATGACGAGTCTAGCACTTCTTCGAACAAGGGCAATTTCCGTGAGATGTTGGATTGGTATGGTGCAAGATGCAAGGATGTAGCTGATGTGATCAATGAGAATGCTCCTGGCAATTGTCAATTAACATCTCCTGATATCCAAAAAGATATAGTGCAAGCATGTGCAGAAGAGATTACACATGTCATTATGAGTGAGCTCGGAAATGCTTGTTTCTCTCTACTTGTTGACGAGTCTCGTGATGTATCAGTTAAAGAGCAAATGGCTGTGATGGTGAGGTTAGTAAATGGGGAAAGTTCATACTCTCACAATTCTTTCTCATACTCCCACAACTCAATTATCATACTCTCACAATTCTCATATGTTATTGCTTGTAGGTTTGTGAACAAAAAAGGAGAGATCATGGAAAGATTGCTTGGTGTTGAGCATGTCCTTGATACTACATCGGCTTCTTTGAAAAGATATCTAGATGCTATGTTTGTGAAACATAATTTGTCCATGTCTAGCTTAAGAGGTCAAGGATATGATGGTGCCTCTAATATGCGTGGGGAGCTACATGGTTTAAAAACATTGGTATTGGCCGACAACCCTTATGCTTTTTATGTGCATTGTTTTGCCCACCAACTACAATTGGTGGTTGTGGCGGTTGTGAAAGGGGTTCTTCCGGTTGGTCAGTTCTTTGGTTACTTAAACAAGATTGTCAGTATGGTGAGTGCCTCTTGTAGGAAATCTTTACTTCCAAATCTATCTCTATGTATCAATTCTAATTTCTACATGCACAATTTTTGTAGGTGAGTGCGTCTTGTAGGAAAAAGGATGCATTGTTGCAATTGCAGCATGACCGTTTGGTAGCACAGCTAGAGAGTGGGGAGATATCATCGGGAAGAGGCCAAAATCAAGAGACAAGTTTAACAAGACCAGGTGATACTCGTTGGGGATCACACCATAAAACTCTAGTTCGGATTCAAGTAATGTGGGATGATGTGGTTAAAGCACTATGCAGTGTTTCTCATGATGGGACAGATGCCGAGGAGAAAGGTGTGGCTTCGAGGTTATATCATATACATGGAAACCTTTGAATTTGTTATTATCTTGCATTTGATGATTCGATTGCTTGGTATAACAAATGGTTTGTCAAATGCATTGCAAGCCAAGGACCAGAACATAGTGAGTGCTATGAATATGATTGTCTCAGTGAAAAGTGCATTGCAAAAATTGAGAGATGATGGATGGGAGCCTCTATTGCTTGCTGCTACTAAATTTTGTGGTGCACGCAACATTATGGTACCGAATATGGATGATAACTTTGCAGCTAGGGGTTACCCAAGGAGCTCAGGCAAGATGGTTACTTGCTTGCATCATTACAAGGTACAAATCTTTATTGAGGTGCTTGAGAAAAACATAGTTGAGATGAATCACAGATTTTCTGAAACTTCTACACGCCTATTATTGTGCACTTCATGCCTTGATCCTAGAGACTCATACAACAGTTTTGACAATGATATGCTAGTTGAGCTTGCTACCATATACTCTGCTGATTTCTCTTCACATGATTGTTGTCTATTGGTTGATGAACTAAACATATATGTTGATGTCATGAAGAGAACTCCTGTGTTCAGAGCTTGTGATAGTTTGAGTGATCTTGCTCTCAAGTTGGTTCAGAAAAGATATCATTTGACATTTCCATTGGTCTACCGCCTTATTACACTAGCTTTGACATTGCTTGTGGCAACAAAGATCGAGAGAGAGGGTTTTCTCGGCCATGAAGATTATAAAATCAGATCTTCGAAACAAGATAGCGGATGATTGGCTCAATGATTTGATGATTTGCTATGTTGAGAAAGAGATATTTGCACAAATTGATGACAAGAAGATTATGCTTCGTTTTCATGCCTACAAGAACCGTAGAGGTCATCTTCCTCGTGGATTTCGACTTCCTAGCATGGATTCAACTTAATGGTATGATAATATCTCCTCAAAATGTAGCACTTTTGTATCTAGTTCTTGTTTTTTAGTCAGTTTGTACTTCTACTCGGTGAAATATGATAAATGCATAAGTTTGGACCATTTTTTGTTGATTACATGTGATTTTTTGCCCCAAATTTTTTTAGAGCTTATTTGTTCGACCCGGCTCAATTCAAATCCTGGCTCCGCCACTGCTCGCCGGTGATGCCACCGGTCCGCTCTGCTTCCGGTATCCTTGGGGCATTGGAGGTATGTCGGACCACTATCCTTTGCTGACGGGGATTTTTCGTTTTTTGGTTGTTTTTTGGTGTCTTTTTTTGGATGGTGAGGCGGAGGTTAAGGTCCCGCCTTATCCTTGCTCTAGTGGTGCGTCTAGGGCTGGCGGAGGGCGTGTGGAGTTGTGTGCTCAGGGGATCTCCTGGGATCCGATCGGTTTTCGTGTTCGTTCATATGGTTTCATGCCAGTATATTTCAATCTACAACTGTCATCATTGGTGTTGGTTGTTGGTCTTGTGCCTTTGGAGCCTTAGCACGACAACTTCACATTTGTCTACTACACCAAGATCTACTACGATAAGCTTTGTCTACTACACCAGTGATGGAGGGGCGAGGATTGTGGCGTGCCTTCAGCTCGTGCTTGTTTATGTAGTCGTCCCTACGTGGCCTGAGTACCTGAAAGATCGAGATGTCGCCTAGAGGGGGGGTGAATAGGCAATTAAAAACTCTTACGGATTTGTCTTGTAATAATGCGGAATTAAACTATCGTTTAGTTTACAAGCACAAACCCTAAATATGCTAAGCTCAACTAAGTGTAACAATAGCGACTAGAGCTAAGCAAGATAGGCACAAGATATATGTAGCACAAGTGATAGCAAGATATATGTACTTCAAGCACGATGGCTATCACAAGGAAAGAGAGCTCGGGTATAGAAATAACCGAGGCACGCGGAGACGAGGATGTATTCCCGTGTTCCCTTGCTTTGCAACAAGGTACGTCACGTTTGGAGGAGTGGAGGTCCCACGAAGGATTCCCCGCGCCACGAAGGCTCACCCTATTCTCCGAACCACACCCACGAAGGATAATGGCCCTTTCCTTATGGTTAGCTTTTCCTCCGCTCCGGAGATGGCAAGCTCCACAACCACTTCACAAGCTCCACGAAGGAGAAGCCCGGGCCTCTTCACAATTTTCTTGAAGAGATCACCGGAGCACCAATCACCAAGCCAACTAGGAGGTCACCCTCCAAGAGTAACAAGCTCACGGTCTCTCACTCGAACAAATCGTGGTGGAGAGCTCAACACTATGCAATGATGCAAAGCAAGAACACCGGAGGTGTTCAAGTCCTTCACACTCAAATCCCACCAAAGCAACGAATGCTAGGATGAGATTGGAGAGGAAGAACAAGGGGAAAGTCAACCAAAGACTCCAAGATCTAGATCCCAAGAGATTCCCTCACTTAGAGAAGAAATGGTTTGGTGGAAGTGTAGATCTAGATCTCCTCTCTCAAATCCTCAAATATGAGCAAGAATGGTTGGAGGAATCAAGGGGGAGAGCAAGTTCTTCAAATAGCAACAATGGAGGTGAGAGAATAGGAAGAACTAATTGTCTCAAGGTAGGAGAAAGGTATTTATAGCAAGGGAGAAAGAAATAACCGTTGGGGGGGAAAAGACAAAGAAATAGGCAGAAAAACGGGCCAGAAAAAGTCCCCCCAGCCGGCGGCCCAGCCGGTTGACCGGAGCCGTGGCCGGCCAGGCCGGTCCGGGGTCCGGCCCAGCCGGGACCAGCAGCCGGGCGAGGCGCGCGCCGCGCCGGGCGGCGGAAAGGCCCCGTGCCGCGCGGGGAGCGGCCCAAGCCGCGTGGGCGGTGGCGGCCCAAGCCGCGTGAGCGGCGGCGGCCCAGCAGCGCCGGGCGGCGCGGAGGCCGGGCCGCGCGGGGCGCGACGGGTGCAGGCCGGGTGGGCCGCCGGACCGAGAAGCGGCCCGGTCGAGTTCCCGGTTGGACCGGACCGAGAGCTGGGCTGCTCGGCGCCCGGGCCGGTGGCCGCCCGGTCGACCGGGTGGGCCGGCATGCGGTCCGGCAGGCCGGGCGGCAACCGGCCGCCTCCCCCTTTTTTTTCTTTTCTTTTTCTTTTTCTCTTTTACCTTTTCTTTAATAACTATTGCTCCCGAACTCCGATTAACATGAAACCAATTTTGTTGGAAAGATAACGACGAATAGAACCCCAACAAAAACTGGAAATATGGAGACTCCTCACAGAACATTTTAGATGATTTTAGAGAGGGAGTCTCCCACCGTCAAGAAACGGTGAAGACGTCCAAACTCGAAAACGCAATAGAAGATGCATGCGGATTCCGTTTTCGATGAACTTGGGCTTGTTGTAAAGCTAGCAACAAGCTCAAGAACCTCACACAGAGAAACACAAGAAGCAATAAGGATATGCAAAGTATGCAAAGGATTGAGCTCCCTAAGACGATGTGATCAAGTTACTTAACCGAAAGCCCCTCTTAATAGTGCGGCTATCTATCCTATAATCCGGTCTCCCAACATCCACCTTGAGACCGGTAAAAGGAAAACCTAGCAAGTCCATACCTTTGCCTTGCGCATCCCGCTTGATTTTGATGATAACTCTTCAAGCTCCACACAAGCCGGAATGCCTCACTTGATCATTGTCGCTTCGTGTATACTCACAAATGCTCCCCCATACACCATGATGGGAAAGCTCCATTGATGCACATCTTCACATGTCCACTATCACCAAATGGACGGCAAGCTTCAAGCATGTGATCCACTCAAGATGCTCATCTTTAACTTGCCCAACTCAACCTTGTATCTTCTCATACTCACTTAAGATAGAGCATGGCTAATATTGAGTTCCACATAAGAACTCCATCTTCATTTCTTCTTCTTGATCATATCACATATATATATCTTCATACCGATGATCTTGATGCCAATACACAAGGTATATCTTTATCTTCATGACATCCATACTTGAATCCAACACATGGAGAGCAAGTAGTACCTATGGAATATTCCTTCATATAAACTCAATGAAAACATTAGTCCATAGGGGTTGTCATTGATTACCAAAACCACACATAGGGGCAATATACCCTTACAGTACCTAATTGTGACTTTTGTTATTTTTAAGGCTATTTTTACTACTATTGATAATTATTAATAGATCGTGGATTTTTCACAAAAAGAACATCGATAACTAATATGGAAGGCTGGGTATCTAGGTATGCAAGCAATCTACTCCACACATGCATGATACTAATACATTGGCCACGAACACAACCACAAAGGGCGAGTTTTGTTGCCCCCGAACCCGTTTTTTTGGCTCCACATATGCAAAAGTAGGATGTTTGCTTGTCAAATAATCGAGCATTGTCGTTAGGACAAACGTCTGCGGGTGCAAAGAGAGGGAGTGAGTGCGCGGGGGAGCAAGCTTGTTGATGGCGAGGCCCGAAAAATTAGCTCCGCGCTTTGGCGCCCTCGCCGCTCTCTTAGTTGGTCACCACCAGTGGAGAACAAATCCATCCCGAATTTTCCTCTTGGGAAGCGATGGCAGCGTCGATTTCAATCTGAGACGACGACTGTTCTGACTTCGCTGATCTCCAACACCGTATCTAGCTCCAACACCCTCTCACCTCTCACGCTGGCAACGGCGGGGCTCATAGATCTTTGGCACTAGCGAGCCCTCATTGTCTCCACCTCCCTCTTTTCTCTGTCCTCACCGGCTCCAACAACATGTCATCGTCTTCAATCAAGGTTATAAGCACCTATAACCCTCTCGCACCCCCATTGTTAGCTCCTTAGCTAATTAGTTTCAACGTGTGGCCGATTTCTCTATTACGTATGCAACATCAACATAATTAGGATGCCCATATCAAGCTTTTCATTGAGGCGGCTGCCCTCATAGTTGTGATTTGGGCCTACATGCTTTTGATCCACCAGAGATCGATTCGTCGCAATGCCAGACCCTCCATCACATATGCTCCCATGTTTGTGGATGTTGATTTTGATGAGGTTCACATATGTATTAAGTCGATCGGAAGGATCAATCCATGATGCAACAATTCCGACTCACATCTTGGAGAGACTTGATGGACACAAAATCCCAGAGGGTATGTTCTACCTAGATGATGTCGGATATGCTTGCCTTCCTGATATTTTGCCACCCTTCATTTCAAAAAGGTACCATATGAATTCTCTTCAAGGCACTACCCAAAAACATCAAGAAACTTTTCAATCTCAGACACTCAAGCCTTAGAGAAACGATCGAGAGGGCATTCATTGCAGAAGTTATACCATTCTTTCTCCACCCAAATCAAGCTAGTTCTTGCATGTTACATTCTTCATGAATGAGGATGGCGTGACGCCTACGACATTGATTCTTGCCATGGTGTCGGTCTCAGTGATAGCCATGCTTGGAGGAACAAGAGGGAGGAGTGAGACGATGCTATGTGGGCTGCTAGAGGCACATCCGGGCTCTGAAGAGGAAGAAGTGAAGAAGAAAAAGAAGAAAAAGAAGAAGATTGCCATGCTGTCATGTTCTATGAATAAGCCCATATTTGTGTGTATAACTGCCATGCTGTCATGTTCTATGAATAACCCCGTATTTGTGTGTATAACTAGAACTTTTTAGTACCTGGGTAATATCCTGGTGGAATTCGATTTGATACTAGCTATGTAACATTTTGATGGACTGCTATTTGCTAGTATAGCTAGAGCTTAACGAAGCTAATTTAGTGGTGTATGTTAGTTTGATATGCTACTTGTTATTTCATTATATAGCCTGATAAGGTTACCACTTGTGAGAAGTGGTTACCGCAATACATACATGCGACCAAACAATCTGAATTTACATCCTCCTAGCTAAAATCAAACTTAGCTAGCAGCGAAACAAAGTGCACAAATAAGCACAAAATAAATTGATGGCAACCACAACATGATTATTTTTTGAAACAAAGAAAACATGATTTTGGACTCGGTCCAGTAAATCCTATCTGTAGGAAAAAGATCTTTCTGAATGCAGAAAAGGGTGTGAGCAACAGTTGACCCATAGTGAACTGGGACGAAGCGGACGGCGATTCAGCACTTGTGCGAAATTGGTCGGTGAGTGGGAGAGCCAACTGCGTCCACCCTGCTTGGCTACTTGGTGTGAGAGCCACAGCTGCCACTCTGAGCGTGCATCCATCTACACAGGACATCGATCGTTGGTGTTTCCTACAGTGCACGTGAGGAGCCGTGTAGCTTCCCCACGCACGCACATCCGCTAAGCTTGCAATTGCATGGGATCCTCCTCGCGCGCGCCGTCCCACCTATGCCGCGGTACAACGGCGGCGAGTAGAGTATTCCTGGCGCGCCATAGAATATCTACCGCCACGGCAGGTCCGGTCCGGTCCGGTCCGGGGGCCTCGCTTGCCGTGCTTCCTGCCCAAGCTTTGACCGTCAAAGCGCGGCGGGGGAACCATGCAAATGTGAGCGGTTAAAAGTGAAACACATGCATGCTTGTCGAGTAAGTTCACCGCTCGCTCCTTCTGTCTGCGTTGAACAGAACTACAGAAACAGAAGGCAGACTACTTAGGGATGTTTTTCTGTTAAGTCGGCTTACCATGAAGAATGGAGAGTAAGGTATAGTCGAAGACTGGAAAGAGGTGACGGTACAAACAGAGCATCACCGCATGTGGTTTGCAAGAAGATCTGGAATGCTAAAGTACCAAGAAAAGTTCAGATCTTTAACTCGCGTGCGCTGGATGGCATTGTTCCTTGTCATTGCATACTTTCTAATAGACACATAAATATTGCTGTTAACTGCCCAATATGTAATGTTGATCTTGAGGACTTGAAGCATATATTTTTCCGTTGTGACAAGGCAGCGGAAGCATGGAGCTAGGGCTTCAAGAATTAATTCGGAAGGCCTTGGGAGTTGTACACTATTGAAACTGTGATGGTCTCATGCTGGACATTTGGTGGATGAGGAGACAAACCAAGAATAATGAAGCAACGCCAAATCCACGAAGAGCAGTAATGAGTATTAAGGGCATTGTGGCTAATAATACTAAGGTGAAAGGACAAAATAATATGGTTAGACGCCATGGATGGTGCAGACCACCTTCTGAAGTTCTAAAGTTAAATGTTCATGTATCATATTCTGTTGATAGTAGAACAGGAGCAACATGAGCGATCATCCGAGATTCAGGGGGAAACTTTATTGCAGCTCATGTGAGTATAATGAGCATGAAATTGATGTTTCTACAATGGAGGTCATTGATTTTTGCTTGTTGCGCTACAACTAACTCTGGGACTGGGGCTATTATCATTGATGAGTGCTGGGAGTTAGTGATGGCTCTAGGCATGGCAACTTTGAAGCATTGTCCGCGAGAGGCCAACGGAGCGGCACATGAGCTGGCTAGCTGAAATGCTCAACAGGGTACAACAGAGACTTGATTCGGTATATCTTCTGATTTCTTATGTATGTGCTTGTAAACGATAGGATTATTATCCAATAAAGTTGCTGACACTACAAGAAAAGTTCTGATAGACAACGTCTCAAAATCGTCCGCTAAGGGGTATTTTTCGTCGCCTATGGGCCTAACCCGACGATATGGGTTCCGTTGTGGAAACTGCGTCAGGCAAAGTCCAACGACGATTTTTTCGGTCCGTCGCGCTTGGGCGCCCTTCCGCCACGGAAAATC